>NC_037683.1:72739100-73067700 GCF_003255815.1 Theropithecus gelada | reverse complement strand
TTTAGTTATTGGTAAAGTCCCTAAACCACAGCAAACACATTTCATTTATGTTTGTTTCTTAAAGAACATGCTTGCTAATGCAAACAAAAAATTGAGAGAACTGTAGCTAGCGAACAAAAAAAAAAAAAAAGAAAAGAGAGAGGGCGTAGATGCTGTGGGTTACAGTTTTATATATTTTGGAACAGCTAGTTTGAAGAAACAGTTTACCCAAGAAGCTGCTAACTTAAGATAATTCAGTTGTTCCCAGCCTTCTCTTTTTCCACTGAGAGAAGAGCCATGTCTTTAAAAGCTTTTTTCCCTCAATCTGTACCTCCTCCCCATCTCCATACACACACGCATCTAGACTGCTTAGGAAAAGCTTCTCCAACCAAGACCAGGTTAGCAGCAAAAGAAAGTGGTGGTGCAAAGCCCCCAGCCCTGAAGGATGTGCGTGGGTCATAGATAAGTTGCCTTTGTAGAGATACCCCACTGCAAACACTCTTTTAAAGATGACCTGAAAATTCCCATCCTTGAATATAAATTCATTTCTCCACTGTTATTATTGTTTCTAGCAAACTACTTAATATAAAAAGCAACAACAGCAATATGAATTCAGAGATTGCCCTTCTGCCACTTAAAATACATAATATCTACCATTTTCATTATTATATTCTTGGAAACTGGTACATTATTTCGGCTCTAAAAGGTGCTGAACAACCGACCACGGTAGGACGAGACAATGAAAATCTCTAAAAAGCTCTAAAAACATTTTCCACAAAACATGCAAGGATTTAAAAAAAAAAATCCTTAAATATGAAAAATCACCACTTCATAGCCCATATTTATGAACATATGTAGGTATAATATTCAATGAGACAGAAATAGCGGTATAGACACCTTTGTCATTCAGTACAAGCTAACCGCACAATGTGCAGAATGTATGTGACTCATCAAAACATAATAAAAATGCATTATGCATTGGGCAAACAACAAATAGTGTTTTCGCACGAGAGAAGCCTAAATAAGAATGTAAATTTATTTATTAAACCTCTTCAACGAGACTTTGACTCCTGCCGGGATATACACACTCTTAGCATGACAAACAAAAACTAACAACAGGAGTTCCCAGGGAGGAAGCCTGAACTTGGGCTTTAAATAATTAACACCTTTCAAAGAAAACATAAATGTTTGGGGGGACAGATATCCCAATTACACCAATTTGATTATTCCAGATTGTATAAAAGTATCAAAATATTACACGTACCCCAAAAATATGTACTATGTCAATAAGAAATAAATTTAAAACCCCTGTGGTACACAACATATACATTTTTGTAATTAAAAAGAAAACTATATTAAATTACAAAAATCATTTAAAAATAATTAACACATTTTTTTCCCTTAACTTATACCTATAGCAATTTGTTAGTAGTTAAGCCAAAATGTTATCCTAGTATAGCAGTTGATGTGTAAAGCTCTTTCTTTATTAAAACATTGGACAGAACATCACATTTACGGAAAATTAAGGAGGCTGAAATGGGAGAGGTCTGAGTTTATTTTCATTAAATGTCAAAGATTTAGTAATACTAATCACGTTTTCTTTCCACTCAGTTAAGTGTATAAAACAGATACTCATTATTTTAGCTCTTCTAACGTAGGCCTATCATGGGTTTGCTGCTCCTTTCTGAGTCGTTACTTTTTTGTAAGCGAGTTTTTGCTGTTGCTATTTTGTTTTCAGTATTTGTTTTTAGCATTCAAGACTATGACTTGCAAGATTCCCCCCACCCCAAAAAAAGTGTCTAAAGGCTTTTAAACCTGGGTTGTAGACAGATGAGTTTTCACCATAACTCCACCAGCAGCATTTCAAATCATTGCCTTAATAGGTTCACATGATTTTCCACATCTTAACTTTTGTAAGAGGCATATAAAGAAAGAGTAGCAGGCTTGGAAGAAGAGGCAGATCTGGCTTAAGAGGGCATACCACTTTTGAGTGACACACACGAAGTTGCATTTTCTGCATGTGCTATAGTGTCTTCCCGGAGGAATTCTCTTCAAATCTGACTTTGCATTCATGATTTGATTGCCAGGTTTGAAAGCCAAATTTATGAAAACATAGGGAGAATACAAGACACTGTAAGTTAAGTTTCTTTGAAAAGCAGTAATTCATAACTTGGATAAGCCTCTCTCTTTCATGGAGACACTACTTTCTCAAAAAAATAAATAAAATCTTTAAAAAGTATATATATAAGTGAGAGAGAGAGAAAAGAAAAGTAAATTCCAGAGGACTTCAGTCATTTGCAAACAGTTCACTTTTTTCAGCCTGGTTTTAATAACCCTCCAATTCAGCTCCAACCTGACTCTCAGAACCCACCTCCTCTACATGTCATCAAGGAAGAGAAAAAAGAAATAAAATTTAAAAATCCTTCTTGCTAGTCCTATGGCAGGTCGTATTTTCCAAAGATGCACATATCTCACACCATAAGCTTTCCTTCCACTGGCAGTGGGGACTCCATTCCCTCCATTTGAATCTGGGTATAGGCTTGTGATAGCACTGGCCATAGAGTATGCTGGAAGTGATGCTATATGACTTCCCAGGCTAAACAGCAAAGAGATACAGCTTCTGCCAACTCTCCTTCCGGCGGTCTTCATTCTACCTTCTTCCCTTTTCTTCCCCCACCAGAACATGTGCTTCAGGAGTCCTGGGCTAAGATGTAAGGGTTCCAACTACTCTGAAGCTGCCGTGCCAGAGAGAACTCATCAGGAGGCCAAATACAGACAGAAAGGGAGGTATCTGAGGAGTCCTAACTGTACGAGCCCCCAGTGTTTGAGACGTCCCAACATCAACCAGGGGGCTTGTGAATAGGTAAGGGTTCAGAGGACTAGAGCTACTCACCCCTCCTTAAAGTCTTCGCGTTGCAGCCTGAGATATGGTGGAGCAGAGAAAAGTCATCTCTGCTGTGCTCTATCTGA
The DNA here is from genome assembly GCF_003255815.1 of Theropithecus gelada. Lineage (NCBI taxonomy): Eukaryota > Metazoa > Chordata > Mammalia > Primates > Cercopithecidae > Theropithecus > Theropithecus gelada. Next base: position 73,064,751 of record NC_037683.1, on the reverse strand, counting down.
ATTCCTAACCTATAGAAATCCATGACTGTAACAGATGTCTTTTTATAAGCTACCAACATTTTGTGTCATATATTATACACATACAGAAACTCAAACACTCCCAATGTGATTGCCAGCAAACCCAATTCTCTGCAAAATAAAAACAAGTATTATGTCCCAAGAACTGTATTTTGTGTATCATCACTTCTCCTCACAATGATTTTGTAAGCCATCTCTATTTTACAAATGAGCAATACCAGGCTTAGAGAAGCTAATAAGGTGCTCAATGTCACACAGCTGACAAGTGAACCAAGCTTGGACCCACGTCCCTCTTACGGCAAAGACTATGATACTCCTCTTTCCTTCACAGATACTCCTCTTTCCTTTCCCTACAAGTTCACACTGCAGAGGAAATAATGTGACTAAGGTCTCAGTTATAGTACCGGGTTCAGTAAAACTAGCCTCACTCATTTCTTCCTTTTCAACTAACCTACACTGAATCCTATCATTTACAGACTAATACATAAATTATAGTAATTTCTAGATACGTTGAAAAATAATAAAAGAATGAGGGAGCTATGTTAAAATTGATTAATAGGAAACTATTTAAAAGAAGACACCTATTTAGAACAATATTAAGGGTGCCTGCTGCGTTTTGATTTTAAGGGTTACAAATTACACTTTGACAAAAGTGCTTCTATGAATTATAATTACATTCATTTATTTCCCAATGAATGTTTTCATTCAAAGAATTTTACCGCTCTCTGTGGGCATATGATTAATATGCATGTGCTCAAACAATATTCACAAACTTCACAATCCTAGAGAGAGAAAAAAAAAGTGATCAGCCTTCCCCAGTCTGAGTGAATTGTTTTGAGTAAATTTCTACACCTGTAAAGACGCTCTTCTGGGGATGGGCTCTGTTTGCATCCGGGGCTAGATGTCAAGATGCCCTTCTGTCCTCATATTTTCAAGGGCAACAGCATTGCATTGTTATTCCAATGGACAGAGCTCATGAAAAGCCATCCTTATATTCTGGAGCCTTTAGGAGAAAGCTTTCCTTTGGCAGTGAATGAAAACAAAGGCAGAAGATGAAAGGAACCATCTTTTAAAGGAAACAAAAAGGCCTCTACAAAGAAGTGCATAAATGTAGAAAGCAGAAAAAAAAAAAAAAAAGGTACATTATATTTGGCGTGAGAGTAGAGACAAAGCAAGGCCCAATGGAGCAACACTCTTTCTTTACAAATACTGTCAGAATTTTGGGGGAAAAAAAAATTCATTTTTGAAGGTTCCAGGAACAAAACCGACAGACAAGAGCTTAAAATATACACAGCCACAATGTTTCCATTTTGTTGGGGTTTCAGAAGAACTCCTGTGGGCAAACTCTGCATGTAAAACAGACTGGGTGTGATGTATCTATATCAAGGCAACAAACACATCAGGAACAGTTGGAAACCAGCCAACACTTTGGTTTTATATAATGTCAATCAACTGGTTGGGCTGATTTTTTACCATAAATGGCCTATTTTTAAACTGACTGAACAGTGGACTTGAATAAACAGTGTACCAAGCTAACACCATAGAGAAATATACAGAATCAAAAGTGTTCAAGAACGTCAAGCAACAGCACAGCCACACAAGAGGTATAGGCCAATATAAACAAACCAAATCTAATCACATTTCCACTTTCTGACTGAAATCTTTCCCAAAGCAGTACCTTTACATACATTGGGTTTTGTTTAAAAAAAAAAAAAAAAAAAAAGTCAAAGGGGCACTAGGCTCCTCTTTATTGTGCCTTTAAAAATAAAAGACTTAAGCCAGATTGGACAGTTTTCTTTTAAATTCTAGTTTCAGCTGTTTCAGCAGCTCATTTTGAGAAACATCTGTCCAGTCTGGCTCTTGGGGAGATGTTCAAAGACAAGTGTTCTCATCTGAATGCTAAGGGACTCTCCTAAGGGAGTCAGTAGTCCTCTGAAAGGAAGCAGAAACTATCAAAACATCTATAACCCTTGAACTTCTTTATCAAGTTCAGTGCACAGTGTACAATATGACTCAATTTCATCTTCAGTAAAAAATAAAGTTTGTCTGCTTCACTGCTACCTTTAAGACATCATGTTGTTTCATATTAAAAACTTAAAATATTCAGTGACCAATTAGTTTGGAGGCAAAATCGGCCAAGTATAAACTTATGCAGGAGATAATTCACATTTGAACACAGCTAACTTGGAATCTGAGTTCATGTACAACATATGCATATACAAACCCACATGTTGCATTTGTGAACATAGGTACAGAGTGAAAATTCTCCACGATTAGGTCCACAACACAGAGTCATGTCATGAAGAATTAACACAAGTCTAATTCTCACCAGAAATGATCCAAATAGGTTAATGAACACCTCCTATATTTCAGATATAATAATATACACTGTCACAATTTCATAAAGTAGGTAACAGCTCCATTTTAGAAATAAGTAAAGGGGGGATCAAGCAAGCCAAAAATGTGTCTATGTTCACATAGTTGCAACTGGCAAAGCTAGGATCAGAACCACAGTTATTTTGACTAAGAGGTCCAGAAACTTGGCTTTAGCAAGCAACCATCCAAGTAGAAGGTTACCAAATACCAAAATGAGGAAATGGTAAAATATTATCCATGAGTTACTGAAACTACATAATAAAAAGGAAGCCAAAATAAGTTTTGATGCATTTCAAGCTACCTCTCTAAGGCATGGGTTAAAAGTTGAAAGCTAGCTATCAGAAGTTTAATTTTATATTCTCTCAAGTAAGAGAACCAAACAAAAGTAGATCAACCAAACCAAACTTTTAAAACACTAACTTCTCTATGAAGCTAATGTATAAGATATGGTATCTCCTCTGGGAGAGAAGAGCCTGTGTAAGATTGTTTTATCACTCTCATGATTGAAAGAAAAATCAATTAAAGTTATCCTGGGAGACCTTCCATACCATTCCAAAGAGCCAAGAAAACGCTAGATGCATTCTGAATGCAGCAAACATTAGACTCTCCTAAAAAATATTCCACATATATTGTTTACTAAATCAAATTCAGTCCTTAGATTTTACAGATTTAAGAGAATATCTGGAATATCTGGCAGAAAACAGAAAAAACAAGCTTATCCTACATTTGGTTTTAAAGCGCTTTCTTTCAAGATTTCCCTATTTTTTATATTAAACTTTGTGATGGCCTGTCTCAAAGCTCTGCCAGAAATTTATGAGGAGTGAAAAAAAACTCTTCTAATAGATTCAGAAATAAAGCTATGGCATTTTCAAAGGAAAACCAATATGAATGCCCTTTAAGGAAAGTTCGGCAAGGACAACGCAAACCGTATGTTCCAGGTATGTGATGTGAACCACATGGTCTGTGAGGCTTCTTGCACTTGATATGCTCCTCCTGAGGTGCCAACATCAACAAACAACAATGTGTACTGTGACTGCAATTACGGCCAAGGTCGGATGGAAGTGCGGGCTCTGTTAGTCTTGGTCTAATTTTTTAATATCAAGCAAGAAAACTGACATTTTGGGGTACAATATTGCTATCCAAAGCAAATATGTGGGATGGGAAAAAGGCAAATATTAAAATCTGAAGTAAACAAAGTAAGAGGTCCTTAAGTAAAATAAGAGATTTTTGTTTTTTTTTCTTTTTCCCAACTACTCTCCTCTTCTCAGAGTGAGTTTCACATTTTATACACTACCCATATTCCCTGAGAACTTTATATATATCAGTGTCTACATTTGGAGATGATGAGGTTATTTGATTTTAAATTGAGAACCCTTGGTTCAAATCTTTGCCTTTGATAATCTGTATGTATAATGTCCCAAATAATCAGAAAAATAAGCAATTGAGTTATATCACTTTTATAGCTTTTTAAAATTCTGAATGCCTACAAAATTATTCTTTATTACAATAAAAAGTTCGCTATATAATAACAATATGAGAATTATGTGGCATAAAACAACTGTCATTTGCATAAATAGTCATTCTAGTCCACTTACTTGGCCAGTGATCAGTAATTTACAATGTTGAATAAATGTATCATTTTCATAAGGGACGGATGTATTTTTATTTTTCCTTTATTTCCTTCTTATCCTTCTCATTTCCCTTACCCCATTATTCTTTCAGTACGTAAGATCACATGATGAATACACTGAGTTGTCTAGATGTGGTTTAAAAAGGAAAAATATACATAAGATGGTATCTGGATAGCAATAAGTTATTTAAAAAAGAAAGTTAATTATTTAAGAAGAAAAACACTTAGTAAACACGTACTCTTCAGGTTTCTTATTCATAACACACAGGCCATAATAAGCCTTGCAATGGACACATTTTTTTTGTAGAATCCCAAGCTATCCATCCATACTCAAATGAGGTTATGGGAGATTTGCCAAAAAATATACATCAAACTACATTCAGGCTCAATTTTCTCATCCATGAAAATGAATGGTTTTATCCAAATAATCTCTAAAGTCCCTTGCAGGCCTACTATGACTTTATCACTCTAAACATCTATGCCTATATTCATATCATTAGTACCATCAACACACATGAATGCATTTGAAGAATGTCCCAAATTTTATAAGTCAGGGCATGACCAACTAACACAGGGGCAAAAAAGAGGCTCTTCAAAATTATGGATTAGAAGCAGGATGAATTCATTCATGTTTTTAATTTCACTCCTCCTGAAAAATGGAGATGTCTAAATCAGGCTAGGCAATTGTTAAAGTGACTCTGAGAATCATCCTTACAAAAAAACTTTCTTGTTAAAATGCAGCAACATGATTCCAGCTCTAATTGATACCCATATTATTATTAAAAAACAAAACAAAACAAAAAAAACTGTGTGGATAGAAAGATGAAAACAAAACCAGAGTAAGAGTATATGACTGCAGAGAAGAGAATTTTTTCCCTCTGTACTAATTAGTTCAATTTTGCTACCTGAAGACTTAGTGGGTTAATCTGTGAAACCACAGTGTATTAGTGTTTTTACTGCTGATAAAGACATACCCAATACTGGAAGAAAGAGAGGTTTAACTGGACTTATAGTTCCACATGGCTGGGAAGGCCTCAGAATCATGGTGGGAGCTAAAAGGCACTTCTTACATGGTGGCAGCAAAAGAAAATGAGGAAGATGCAACAGCGGGAATCCCTGATAAAACTGTAAGATCTCGTGACACATATTCATGTTTTCATGTATTCCTACATGAAAACAGCATGTAGGAAACTGCCCGCATGATTCAAATTATCTCCCATTGAGTCCCTCCCTCAACACCTGGGAATTATAGGAATACAATTCAAGATGAGATTTGGGTGGGGATCCAGCCAAACCATATCACACAGGATGTAATATCCTACTTGGTACATCTCTGCTTTAGAATATTACTGTTTTCCTACACTTTGAGTGAAGAGGGAATACTTATTTGGATAGAATATTTAAAATTTGGGCTGGGCACTGTGGCTCATGCCCATAATCTCAGCACTTTGGGAGGCCAAAAGCTGGTGGATCAACTGAGGTTAGGAGTTCGAGATCAGCCTGGCCAACATGATGAAACCGCCATCTCTACTAAAAATAAAAAATTAGCTGGGCACAGTGGCATGCGCCTGTAGTCCCAGCTACTGAGAACGCTGAGGCGGGAGAATTGCTTAAGGGCAGGAGGGGGAGGCTGCAGTAAGCTGGGATCGCATCACTACACTTCAGCCTAAGAGTTACAGCGAGACTCCGTCTTTAAAAAAAAAAAAAAAAGAATGTAAAAAATTCCTCTCCTAACAATTCTAACTCCTTCTGTAACAAAGTCATGAAGGTAGGATATTTTTTCACATATATAACTTCACATAATTTTCTTTTTTAAAATATTTAGATTTGGCTGGGCACGGTGGCTCACACCTGTAATCCCAGCACTTTGGGAGGCTGAGGCGGGTGGATCACTAGGTCAGGAGATCGAGACCATCCTGCCTAATTCAGTGAAACCCTGTCTCTACTAAAAATACAAAAAATTAGCCGGGCGTAGTGGCGGGCACCTGTAGTCCCAGCTACTTGGCAGGCTGAAGCAGGAGAATGGCATGAACCCAGGAGGCAGAGCTTGCAGTGAACCGAGATTGTGCCACTGCACTCCAGCCTGGGTGAGAGAGCGAGACTCTGTCTCAAAAATAAATAAATAAATAAATAAATAAATAAATAATTTTGATTTAATCATAGGGTCAGTAATTTATCCATAGGGGCTAATTTTATTCAAGAGAACACAATGTATTTCTCATAAAATTGAACAAAATGCCCAAAAGGATGTTAAAATCAAGAAAGAAGATAGTAGGTAACTGATAGAGGGGGGAGGAAAAAAACAAAAGATATAGAGAAAAGAAATAAAAATACTAATTTCACAATAGTACTAAGAATCTACTCTTTTAGCAACTTAAAAATATACAGTATGTTACTTAATTTAAATATTCAAAATATGCTGAAGGACTTTGAATATTCAAGTACCTAGACCTCCTTTTTAACAGACAATTTTAATCTTGAATATTTAGCAGACTTAATAATTAAGTAGAAAAATGGATTTGACTGGGGCATTTCTTCCTCTCTTTTCCTTCGTCAAGGGAGGTATTAGCAAATTTCACAACAGTAAGTCTTTGAAAACATGTGAAAGAAAAAGTTATCTTTCTCTCCTAAGAGTTCAGAATGGAAAATAATTTGGAAACTAAGAGTAGGAAGGAAAGAGTTTAAGAAAATAATGAAATGGCTTTTGACACAAGTATTCCTCATGGCCACAGCCCCAAATATTCCCCATGGCCACTGCTCTAAAATATGAACTATCTCATTTGATTTGAGAAGGACCTAAGGGAGAAGAGAAAAAAAAAAGAAATGACATTTTCTAAAGAGGTCGTTTATCCAAACATATGCATATCCACTACTGTTTTCTTCCTCTCCATCCTACTCTGCTGCCTCCAAGGGAAACAATTTCTGAGGAGAGTGTCTAGAGTACCATGTTCAGAAAGATTCTGAGGCTGTTTTTCTCTAGAGAAAAAAAAAAAAAATAGGAGAGTCCTATTATCAAATAATTAGTAATGTCTGCTCTGAACAAGGGATAAAGAGAGTAGCATCAACATACAAAGGAGAAGAAAAATGAACAAACCTCTTCTCATTTGTCAGAATCTCCATAAATCTCGAAATTTCACAAGTCTTTTGAAATTTACATTACACAAGAATTCTACTGAATTTGAAGGTGCTTTGCCTGAATATACTTATTGGTACCAACAGTATTCTGAATTATCCTTTGAGGCTGTAAAATAGTAACCAGATTCCAAGAGGCCAAACAATTTTCACCTCAGTACTTGCCAGCTTTCTTAAAATACATTGGTTATGACTTCCTTTCACAATTTCAATGTGATGTGATCAAATACTCCTGTAATCTAAACTAACTTTATACCAAAAGCAACTTTATGCAACTTTATTCCTTCATATTAGTCCTATCTCATGCCAAGTATATAATGGCTTGCATTTCAAAAATAAGTCTTGAAATAGTGCCATTCAACTCATAATCATGTTGGTTTTTCCTTCATACCTCCTATTTCTATCATTCTATTGCATACCCCCTGGGTTCAGAACTGAGGGCATCTACGTCCTGGATTATTTTACTGTTCTCCTTTTGGAAAATTCAGACTCTGATGGTCTCTAAAATTCCTCCTTCTTCTCTTTTTGATCATATTTCCTTGTTCAGACTCTCAAACAGCTTTGCATTAATTTATAAATACAAGATTTTCACTTATATAGATTCGTAATAAAAAGTAATGAAAATAGACTAAACTAAGTAAGAAGCCAGCAGGTGGGTTAGAGAAGGCAGCTGTAATAACCAGTCTACCATCTCAGTAGCTGAACACAATAACATTTATTTTTTCATTCATGTCACAATTTAATATGAATTGTACAGACACTTTGCTCCATGTAGATATTTAAGAGATTCCGTTTCTTTCATCTAGTGGTTCTAACATCTCTTCCTGGAATCTTCCATTGGACCTAATGTCTTCAGAAGCCACCTCCCTTCTTAAAACAGCTTAGCCTAGAGGTAGCACCACTCACTTCCACATCATTTCCAATCATATCCCATTAACCACTGCCTCATCTATAACAAATTCTCAGCTAGGAAAGCTGAGAATTTGATTTAATGATGTGCCATGAAAATAAAGAATGTATTAGTGAACACTAGCAATCTCTACCACAGGATTTTTACTTTCATTTCCAAGAAAATGGCATATTGACATTAGCCCTATCTGTCTCAAAAAGCTGTCATGAAAATCAAGTAAATCAGGAATGTGAAATACTTTAAAATTGTTAAGTGCTGTGTAATGATATGGCACACTGGCCTACGCCTCCTTTTGATACCTTCACCTCTATATCTGCACAAAAGATTATTTTCCAGACTCTTAAGAATCCCCAAATTCATAAATTTTCAAAAAGAAACAGTTTTTAACATGTGTCAAGAGTTACTGTCAACGTAATCCACAAGACAAAAGAATAAAGCTAAATCAATATGTAAATGTTTGGCAGGAAACTAGATTCACTACTCAGTTTTGGGTTCCATTCATCACACCAGGCTTAACGCCAATGTGACTCAAATCCAAGCTCCAAAGATTAGCAAAATGTATACAGATTGCATGTCCTGACACTCTGAGGTAGGTTATAAAAAATAGTTGAAATTGAAAATGGTAACTCTATGATCGTCAGGCCTATTTGGTATTATGCACCGGGAGTTTTGGGGATACTTGCTCGTGTCCTTTGCATCTGAAGGTTGAACCTAAGTTTCACAGTTTTTTCCACTGTCTCGCAGTCTAGCACCACAACTCCCACCTATGCTTTTCAAGCGGCTCTGTAAATCCTGTCTACTTCCCGAAACTTTACTCAGTCGAGTAGTGGAACACCTCATCTTCTTCTTGTCTCCTATGGACTTGAAAGAAACTCCCACACAGGATCATTCACTGTCCTCTCATGACAAACACGCCTTCTTCTCCATGTTGACCTCTGCCCATGAAAATAAACTGGGACATCAGAGAAAACAGGGAAAGAAACTGTATCGTAGTAGCTCATGGCCAAATATAGGCATGAACGTACTTAAATTATCAGCATTCACTATGTTTTTTCATTTCCCTAAAGTCTTATTCTTCACAAGCAGAATAAAACTTTATATCGGTACTTAGAAAATAAGGTGGTTAAGCTTCCTCCAGGAGCTCATATTCTACAAGGGGCACACATCAATCAACTGTCTATATTCGACGTAAGTGATAGAAGTCTGAGAAATCGCTCTCTGGTTACAAGGAAATATAGTGTGTTAATCAAGGTAAGTGAGCTGTTTCCACACAGCAAGTCCTGAAACTGTTTTGCATACATTTGCATGTTCATTGCTCTGAGAAGTCCCATAGTAAAAGCAAAGCTGAGAAAACAACACCTACACACACAAAACACCTCCACAACAACAACAAAAAAGCCAACAGAACAACTTGCATTGCTTGAATGTATTTTTGTAGGGTGACTTTTTTCTCTACAGACCTGTTAATAGCGCTCAGATTTTCCTAAATGCTAGATTGACAAGCACTGAAGGATGCAGATGTTTTGATAATTTAAAATAAATAATTTTTACTTTACAATAGCATTGGAAATCTCAAAAGAAAAGTCTGTGTCATTAATATTCAAATGCTTATACTTTTAAGTCTTCTTGTAAATAATCAGGTAAATCTCTGAATATCCTACATAGATGTGAAAACATGATTTAACAATAGATAGTGATGGAATGTATTTTAAGTAAAAGAATACACTTAAACGCATAGCTAATAAATTTTTAAATCTGAATGAAATAAATAATTTTCTGGGAATTATATATATTACTTATTTTGCCTCAAGAAGGGATGGGAGATATGACTAGGAAATAGCCATGGGAGAGAAATTGTAAAAGTTCTATTTTTTTTCATGTTTAGGAAAAGGAAGCAAAACCCATAGAGGTATCCAATTTAGAGAAGCCTCTAACCCCAAAACAAATTCATACTGATAACATTCACACAAACAGCACTTCTACAATAAAAGTCTGATGGGAAATTGGTTTTGTAGTCAGTCCCACTGAAATAGAAATGTTCAGGGATTTGGTATTCTCCATAGAAAAGTTAAATGTACAGGAAAAACAGCTTTAGGTAGGATCTAAACATGCTCACCAGCAAAAGATAAAAATGACAAACAACAATACATTTTATTCAGGATTAAAAACAGTTGTTTTCTGCATATGCCAAGGAAACTTACTTGCATGTGCTTAGAATTTTTACCCGCATTCAGAAAACGAAGCAAAATTCACAAATTTAATTCATAATTTCTTTTTAAGCTGCATATAATAAATATCTATTATTCATGGGGGCTGGCAAGTCCGTACACTACATTTTTTTTTTTCTATGTTTAGCCTTGAGAGCTGCTTAAATCTTAAAATATGTAGCTTCTTTGCTGTTCTCTTTCTTACTGTGGAACCTAGTGGCCTGGAACTGTAAGCTCTGCTACAGTCCCAAACATTTCTTTACTTGACCCAGCAAACATATCTGTCAAAATATTTGGGGCTGTAGATAACAGAACATCCTACTAAAAGTGGTTTAAAAAATAAGGACATGATTCTGTCCCATAAAACTTGAGGCAGGGTGATTCATTCAGCTACTCAATAGCAGCTCAAGCGCTCAGTCTTTTCCCATCATCTGTGCCCTCTGCTTTTCTCAATGTGCTGGTTTGTCGCCTTAGATTGGTTCCTCTCACGGTCCCCAGATGCCTGCAGCAGCTCCAACCACCACATACAGAGGAAACATTCAGGAACAGAAAAGGAAACATCTTTGTCTTGGTGCCCATCTTGTGAGTAAATAAACCCTTCTCAAAAACTCCCCAGTATATTTGCTCCAAATTTTCATTCACCAGGATTGAATCACATGGCCAGGTTTAAGTGCATCACTTAGCAGGAAACTGAGACCACTTTACTTTTTTCAACCAATAAGATTCGCCACTTAGGAGCCACCCCACCACCCCCACCCCCTGGCATACACAGCCTGTTAGTACAGAATGAGAGTGAATAAAATCTGGGTCAATGTTATAGGCAAACAAGAAGGAAGTGTCTAACAGGCAAACAACAATGTCTGTCAATAGTCTGTTTATATGCCCAGACACTATCAAATACCAATTTATATTCCAAGGAGTCATTCTCATTGGTAGGTACATTGCATAAATGATTGTATGTAATTTCTGAGTAAGTGATATACATTTTATTCTATTTTCTCATCTATGAATCAAAGCTACTATAGCTGAACCTCATAGAATCATAAAATTCTAAGACAGAAGATCCTAAAAAATTAATAAACTGATCTATGATAAATCAAATTATATTTTAAATTTCCTAGGGATGCTCCCTACTTAAGAAAGCCTTCAACTGAAGTTTACTTTTGCTTTGCTTTAGCATATCCAGTTTTCTTAAGTTGGAAATTACTGTAAGTAAATGTGAGAGTGGTGCATGCACAGTCATTTGCTTTCTCTCTATTCTCAGATTATCTTGTTGGACTTGTAACCCAACCACCTGCTCCGAACCAAAATCTAGATCAAAATACATGTTACTGACTCCTTACCCTATATGGGTTTTCTATTTGATTGCTCAGAAACTCCAGTATGACACCTGACATAAGAGAGTAAAAGCACAACCCAAGAGGCGCTCCAGAAACTGGATCAGCAGATACTTCACAGGCAGCAGACCTCAGCTGGGTTGAGGACCAAACGCCACCTTCACATTTTATGTTTTTCAAGGTAACAACACAACAGAGAGAAGAAGACACAGATGGGAAACCAAGAGTGCTTTGCAACAGATTTTCTGTGGCAAGGCTCTTTCCCTCATCTGACAGATGAAGGAGTAAACCATCTTCAGTGCAATTCAGCTCCTTCCCATTAATTCATTGATTCATTCACTTAACTATCAAATGTTTATTGAACACCTACTTGCACCAAACCCTACATTAAATTCTAGGTGTGTGGAGGAAAAGAGCTAAAGTCCCTCCAGTCTTGGGGTAGGGGGACAAGCAATCATTGAGCAATCCAGACAGGACGTGTTATGAATCAGATAAACTTGGTGATTAGCAGAAGGAAGTAGAGGAGAGAGGTTCATTTAGAGTGGTCAGGAAAGGCATCACAGAAGAGGGGGCAGGGGAGAAAGATGAGTTAGGTTAGGCAGAGAAAGAATTCCAAGAACAGGGAAGACCATGGATGAAGATGTCAAGAGAATTAAAATGTGGTGAGCTAACAGGGTCTGATATAGGATGAAGGCAGAGAGGAACACAGAAGCTAGCTCAACCAAGGGCCTTGTAGGCCAAGATAAGGAGTTTTTACTTCATTCCAAGTTAAATTGATACCTTTTAATGATTCTATGAATCCACATAAATTGCTATGCTGCAGAAGGTTCTGAGAACTGTAAAAACTGTTCCCCCCCCTTTTTTTTTTTTGGAGACGGAGTCTCGCTCTGTTGCCCGGGCTGGAGTGCAGTGGCGCGATCTCGGCTCACTGCAAGCTCCGCCTCCCGGGTTCACGCCATTCTCCTGCCTCAGCCCCCAGAGTAGCTAGGACTGCAGGCGCCCACCACCTTGCCCAGCTAATTTTTTTGTATTTTTTAGTAGAGACGGGGTTTCACCGTGTTAGCCAGGATGGTCTCGATCTCCTGACCTCGTGATCCGCCCGTCTCGGCCTCCCAAAGTGCTGGGATTACAGGCTTGAGCCACCGCGCCCAGCCTGTTCCCTTTCTTAGTATCAACTGTTCCCTTTCTTAGTATCGCCAAAATTGCCGACAAACATCACAGCTACACAGAGGTGCACAGAAGAAAGAGACGATCCCTTGAACTTTCCAATAACGGTTGCTTCATTTTGGTTTTCTCTCTCTTTTAAAAATCAAATGGGTTACAAAATGCTTGTGGAAGCATGAGAACAACAATAACAGTTTCTGCCTAGAAGAATCCTATTTTTGCTTCTACTAAATAAGCACAGGTCTATTTTATAGTATTTGCCTTTTGGATAAAATGTAAGAGTCAGCAAGTCACAACCATGGAACTAGGTTCAAAATTAAGTAGTTGATTGAAAATGAAAGAATAAATCTAATTTCTGAGGACTGACTACATGTAACAGGGAAAGGAAAAGGGAGAAAAGGGCTTTTACATTCCCTTCATGTACCATTTTCAGCTTAATAGCCAGAGAAATCTGGCGGCCCGATGAGACGGGTCATGCGGCTTGTTAAATATATTTTAAAGCATTCTTTACCTGGCAGAATTTTCAGATTGTAAGTTTGTTGTTGATTTTGGATTATTATTTATTTATTTTTATGTATTCATTTTGGTTTTGAGACAGAATTTCACTCTGTTGCCTAGGCTGGAGTGCAGTGGTGTGATCTCAGCTCACTGTAATCCCCGCCTCCCAGGTTCAAGGGATGCTCCTGCCTTAGTCTCCCGAGTAGCTGGAATTACAGGTGCCCGCCACCACACCCGGCTAATTTTTGTATTTGTAGTAGAGATGGGTTTTCACCATGTTGGCCAGGCTGGTCTCGAACTCCTGACCTCAAGTAATCCATCTGCCTTGGCCTCCCAAAGCGCTGGGATTACAGGCATGAGCCAATGCACATGGCTAGATATTTTTTAAAGGTAGGGGTGTGTGTGTGTGCGTGCATGGGTGTTTGGGGAGGAGCACACACAATTGTATGCAACGACATTATTGGTGGGAAGAATAAATAACTGAAATTACCAAAACTTTCTACCAGAGCACCGGTAAATATGGGTTATCATTTAAATAACATCCCTAATTTTCCATCCATCGCCATAGTGCAGAAACAATTGAATTACAAGTGTCCATGGGAGGCTCTAAACTTCTGAGGTCATGGAAAGTGTCATTCACACTCCTCTGTAGTCCCCGATAGAAGTAGATTATCACCATGTCCACAGTAAGCATTCAGTATAAATTTGTGAAATTTTATTTTATACAAACATAAAGCTTTATATCATTTTTCATTTAAGGCAAGCAGTTTTTTGTTTTTGTTTTTGTTTTTGAGATGGAGTCTCTCTCTGCCGCCCAGGCTAGAATGTAGTGGCACGATCTCAGCTCACTGCAATCACCACCTTCCAGGTTCAAGTGATTCTCCTGCCTCAGCCTCCCAAGTAGCTTGGATTATAGGCGCTTAAGGCAAGCAGTTTTAAATACAGTACTCAAGAAATGAGGATCAAAGCTGATCATTTAGATATTGTAAAATGTAGAGTACCAGCACACTGAATGCATACTATGCACTGAATACCTACTGTGTGACAGATGTTTATTCAGTGCTTTACTTACACTGTCTCTAACTGCTACAGCTTTTAAAACTGTGTCCATTTTTGAAAATACTGGTGAAAATCAAGAATCAAGGAGAGCGATGAGAGAGAGTCAGTGATATAGTGTAAAAAACTGTCGCTGTAGGCATAGTTTTAAATGTTGAGAAAGGATCGCTGTAACTGCTGAAATGTAACAAGTATATCTCCTATGAATCATGTTACAAATGTAAAGACGGTGTACATTTATTAACAAATACCTGGATTTTAAAATTCTTCAGTCATTTTCTGTTGAAAGTTTTATTTACCTTTGTACTTTATCAAGGTCTATTTAGTTTCTTAGAAAACAACAAAGGATACTTTTTATCTCTAAACACAGGAAGGCTGTATGAGCATAGGTTCAAAATGCATCCTGAGGGGATTGTACACCTGTGGCCTCATGGTGAAACTGCCTGAAAACTGTCTCCAGGGAGAGCATGCAGAAATATTCAGGAATAATACAGAAATAGCCTTTTTGCAGGAAACTAGATAGCTTGTTACAAATCTGTTTGGTTGGGGATAATGCATAGCAATCCTATCCTTTGGTTTTCCTGATTTTTACTGTTCTCAACATGCCCAATAAATACCTTCTCACTGCTCAAGAACAGGAGGGCTGATAAACATCACTTCAAAACTGGCATCTGCACCCATAATATTAGAAGCACTCTCCAGCCACTGGGCGAATCCTTCAGGAGAAAACAGCATCCATTTGAAGTTGTGAATTCTTTTCTCCTTTGATTAAAGGATGGATTTCTCATACCCTACCAGAATTTTTGTTACCACAAAATGCACACTTTTTTCAGAATTCCTGAATAATGAAAAATACAGAATTTATGATCCTTTGAGTAAATTTCTAACAAGTAATGAAATTCTGATGAACTATATAATGATTCCTCATTTTCTTTATGAAACCTATCAGTTCAACTCTTTGCCTTGAGGACAGATGCTAAACAGTTGCTCTGGCAAGTTATTAAATCAAGTTTCTGGTTTCTTGCAGGGCCTTTCAACACATCCCCACAGAAAGACGAGGCAGACAAAGAAACTCTATCAATACACCTCATATCATTAAAAGTAAAAAACATTAATTCCTGAAATAATCTAAATACATGGTCAGTGTTCTTCTCAATTAACCAGTATTTTTCAAGATAAGCATTTGAGGACATTTTTCCCCCATATCCCTTAACAACTAGAATTAAATCCTTCTATAATGAGTCATTTAGAATACATTTATTTAACAAACAAAAACAGAAAGTAAACTGACTCCATTGGACAAGTTTGAAAATAATTTTCTGAAAACACGTTGAAATTAAAACCAAGTGTTTCTGATTTGTAATTCTACTCGGTTGAGCCAGTAACTTTCATGAATATAATTTCATATACCAATGTGAATGTTTAGTGTACTAAATAACCAAGTTGTAAAAAAATTCTTTTCTGAAATGGTATCTATCACATTGCCTCAGTACAAACTTTACTGAAAATAAAGGCCAGTGCAATGCCCAAAAGAAAACACATATACACACATTCATGCTCTGCGGTAATATTTTGCACAATTAGGTAGCATTTTACATTAAAATCTACAGAAAGCCTATCCAAAGTTTCCTATTGTGATAAGGACAAAAACTAAACATGGCCATTTAGTAGGCCCTGATTGATTTAACCATTAATAAAAGTCTACCAATGAGGTTCTCTGGGTATTTTCAAATATCAGTAATGTTGAGAACCCAATTGCAACATTTATGATGGCTGCATTCTTAAAATGTGGGACATACAATAAAAGATCAGCAATTTCTGAACAGTGGTACAACTGCCAGTAATCAATGGTTTTTTAAATTCCTTATTACCCAATGGGCTATTTCAAAGAGTTTGTATTTTCCAAATTTCACTCCCTTTTTAATCAATGCATGTGGCATTCTACTGCTGTATATCTTAATGGAAACTATGTAATTTGATCATCATACTACAATATTACTTTCATTTAAGAAACTATGCTGCTATCAGTAAAAATGCATCTAAATTATTATTTACTGAATTGTAGTAAAACCATCCAATTCCATTTAGAAGAGTAGTCAGCACAGAGGAATCAAAGCAGCTTTTCCATTTCAGAACTTTCACAATTGTCAATCGCTTTATCATTATGATGTACTTAAATTCATTTCCACTATTGAATATCACCCTCTACAAAAAGTGTTATTCAATTACGTGGTTCCACAGCACACTGGAGGTCAGCTGTTAATAGCAAAGATATATTATGATGTGCTTTTATTATTATTTCTAAGGAGTGAGAAAAATAATACCCTGTATTACAGAACCTCAGTCACAGTCAATGTTTTCATTCATTTGTAAAAACAGGCAATTGAATCCAGAAGCACATAAAAGAGAAAAAAAATCTTTTCATGGAGAGTAATTAAAGAAAACTCTTGACTTTACCATCACTAAGCAGTGAACAAATCCACACACACACAAATCTGAAGTTGCATTAATGCAGACATACAACTTTCAAATACCCTTTAGCCAATGTTTGAGTTGCTAAAACACTAGTAATATTTATTCAAGGTGTTTTGTCCTTTAAATATCATTGCTCACCAACAATTTAAATTAAAAAGAGAAAACATAAAGTTTGGGAATTTTTTCATGAAAGTAAAAATTTTCCTGTAATCCCAGCACTTTGGGAGGCTGAGGCGGGCAGATCACGAGGTCAAGAGTATGAGACCAGCCTGACCAACATGGTGAAACCCCGTCTCTACTAAAAATACAAAAAGTAGCCAGGTGTGGTGGTGCGTGCCTGTAATCCCAGCTACTCAGGAGGCTGAGGCAAGAGAATCACCTGAACCTGGGAGGTGGAGGTTACAGTGAGCCGAGATCGCACCACTGCACTCCAGCTTGGACAACAAAGCAAGACTCCATCTCAAAAAAAAAAAGGAAGTTAAATTTTCATTTTAGTGTCATAATTCGGGGCGGGGGGAATAAGAATCTTTTCCATTGCTCTTGGGAGAAACAAAGTATCCAACCATGGAAAGGTAAAAAAGTACATTTAACATTTTAACTCAAGTATTATAATGACAGAAAGTAAATTTCTCTATGTTAATGCATAATAATTTCCCAAAGGTTTTGTGCCATTTGCTACATACAGTTCTTCCTTTCTCACCCTTGAATGCCTAATTCTTATACAATGCATTCCCAGCCCCAAATTATTTTAATCTCCCTGAATACTCTGATGTGTTTACCACAATACTATCTCAATTACTGCCACCATTAAAAATAGAGTATTCCATATAAAAGTGAGTGTTTTTTTCTATAAACTATACCTATTTTCATACTTTACTGTAATCTTGATTCTTTTCTCAATGTATTAAATGCCATTCTGCTTTTTTGAACAACAGAATGATCAAATCATTTCCTGATAAATCAGGGTTTATTTATACTGTTCAAGTAAATTCATTTATACATTTGGCTTTAGATCTGATAGAAGGCCTTGGCAGACCACTTTGTTGTTTTTAACGTGAATACTCTCAATTACTTTGGGTCTCAATTACTTTGGGTCCTACTTTTTGTAACTTTTTTTCTCATCCACTTTCATAGGTTTTTATTTCCCTGTCAGTGGGTTGCTTGGATTTTTCTGGAATTTATCAGTGGGTCAGCAGTTAGTCTACGTTTATATAGGACAGCATGGCTGCCAGATAAATAAGCATTTTAGTGGGTAGAGTTAAAAAAAAAAATGCTCTGAGTGAGGTTTCTGGGCTTTTACTTGGAATAAAGTATTGTGCTTATTTGGTATGCCTTATCCTCTGTGGTCTTTTTTTATACTTCTTGCTTCTCAGTTGGATCACCATAGTTGAGGTTCATGGATTCATTTAACAAACATTTACTGATGACCTACTACGTAAGGTCATGAGAACAAAGAAATAGTATCCCTGTCTTCAGGAGATTCCAGTTTAGAAGAGATAAAAATAAAGCCAACAAGGACAGTTGGCAGTTTTTGGATAGAAATCTGTAAAGGAGAGCCGCACAAGAGGTTCTCCCTGGGTCTTTAAGAAAAGCCGTAATATAAAAGGTACATTTTTTTTTTTTTTTTTTAAGATGGAGTCTCACTCTGTCGCCCAGGCTGGAGTGGTGCAATGGTGCAATCTCCGCTCACTACAACCTCCCGTGTTCAAGTGATTCTCCTGCCTCAGCCTCTGGAGCAGCTGGGATTACAGATGCCCACCACTACGACCAGCAAATTTTTTTAGTTTTAGTAAAGACCGGGTTTTACCATGTTGGCCAGGCCAGTCTCGAACTCCTGACCTTGTGATTCGCCTGCCTTGGCCTCCCAAAGTGTTGGGATTACAAGCGTGAGCCACTGCGCGTGACCATAAGAGGTACAATTTAGCCTAAAATCAAGAGGGCGGAGGACATTTTGGGGAGAGTTAGCACTACTGAATCAACTCGACTGACTGGAGAAGTTTGTATTATTTATAAATATAATTTCAAATTATTTAAAGAATTTTAAGCAGTTCAGCATAAAAGGGTTCAATCGAATCAGCAGAAGAGCTGGTCAGCTACCAAATTATGAGAAAGTACTTGCAGATTAAACCAATAGTGAATCTGGAATACTATTTAGACTTCCTCTCCAGACCAAATATGCAGAATGGTAACACTGACTATTCTTTGAGATCAGCAGGAAAGTGAAGAAAGATGATAAAGTCTAGAAGCCTAAAAGCTTAAAGTGATCTTTTTTGTTAAATGAGTACTTATGATATTACATAAAAAATATTCTACTTTGAATTGTCTGCATTAAATAAATACTCCCAGATTCAAAATTCTCTGTTCCACTTCTCCCTTAAAAAATATTCCTCTCTACCATTTCAGTTCCACCATTCCACCACCTCAGTCTCCCTGATGTCAATAATGTCCCTGATATTACCAAGTCCAATGGACATGTTCAGACCCCATCAATAGCATTTGAGAGCAGCTTTCCTCCAAACCTCTATGCATTTGGCCTCTAGGACACCACTTTCCCTGGATTTTCCTCCAACTCTATTGTTTTTCTTTCTCCTCTTTTCTCTTTTTTCCCCTCAACTTCTCATCCTAACCTCTATTAATTCTATTAACTGGGGAACCCAAAGGTTGGATCTTGAACCCTGTGGCATTGTTATTCTCTCTTTTGTTGATTTTGTCTAATCCCGTGGTTCTGTGACCATTTATATGCTGGTGATTTCCAAGAGAATATCCCCAGCCCACACTTTTCTGAGTTCTGCATTCATGTATCCCATTGCTTATTTGGCATTTCCAGAAGGTTATTTAACAGACGGATAAAATTCAGTATGTCCCAACCCAGCTCATGATTATCCATTCAACCCAAACAATTCTACCCTCCTCCAAGTGTTTCTTATCAATAAATACTGCAATCTCCCCAACAGGTGCTCTTAACAGAAATCTGGGAGCCATCCTTGACACTTCCTTATATACTCACCCTCAATATGTGAGGAAATAATTTACTTCCTCTGGTTTATTCCACCTGCCTACATATTTCTGGTATCCATCCACTTCTCTCCAATTCCACAGCCACCATAAGAGTAGGGGCCAGCATTCTCTCTCATCTGATCAACCACTCTTCCCTTGATGAACACTGAGTTTACACAGCAGACAAAGTTCACACTCCACACCAAAGCCAACGATATCGTGCAGGGTTGGCTGCCTTCCCCCCTCCCACTCCATCCTCTGCATCTCCCTACACACTTCCTAAACTCCAGCCAAATTGGTTTTCTCTCAGTAATATAATCTCAACAGGCATTTCTGTATGTATGACTAAAGAAAGGAAGGAAGGAATTACAGGGAAGCAGTAAAGCAGAGCAGGAAGGAGGGTGGGAAGAAGGAAAGAAAGCAATAGGCTTAAGGTCATTAAGAAGAGGATCTGCTTTTGGAATCAGAAAATCTGAGTTCTAGCTATTATTTAGAGTATCATGAACTTGAAAATGTACATAATGTCTCCCTTACAGAGGAGGCATTAAAGGTTAAGTGAGGTAATGTGTATGAAAGTTGTCCGTACACTATGAAAGCACTGTACAAACAGAATATGGAAGCTTAAGACATGTAAAATGCACAAGGAGCCTATCATAGAGATAATTCAATTTAGATGGTAAAAGGAATGAGGCGGGTGGATCACGAGGTCAGGAGTTCAAGACTACTCTGGCCAAGTCTCTACTAAAAATACACACAAAAAAATTAGCCGGGTGTGGTGGTGTACGCCTGTAATCCTAGCTACTTGGGAGGCTGAGGCAGGAGAATCACGTGAACCCGGGAGGTGGAGGATGCAGTGAGCCGAGATCATGCCATTGCACTCTAGCCCAGGCGATAGAGCAATACTCCTTCAAAAAAAAAAAAAAAAAAAAAGAAAGAAAGAAAGAAAAGGGAAAAGAAAAGCTCAATAGCTCTCAATCTTTTTCTTCCTCTCTATTGTTCACAAGTCGTAACTGTATAAATTCACCATATCGATGTAAAACAGGTTATAACACACTTCTATCAGTGTCTCTCCTTATACTACTGCAATTTTCAGTAAGTTTAAAAGAAGGGCTCAGCCTCTACCACTTCCTGATCGGAGGATTATCAAATGTGTGTAATTCTCACAAGTAAAATATATTATTCCCTTACTGAGTATGATCACTTTCCTAAATTTGTTTTGTTGTTGTTGTTGTTGTTGTTGTTCTGTTTTTTGAGATGGTCTCGCTTCTGTTGCCCAGGCTGGAGTGCAGTGGCACCATCTTGGCTCACTGCAACCTCCGCCTCCAGGGTTCTGCGATTCTCCTGCCTCAGCCTCCTAAGTAGCTGGGATTACAGGCGTTCGCCACCACGCCCAGCTAATTTCTGTACCTAAATTTGTTTTGAAACAAAAGTATTCTATAATTTTAACAAATGCAGAGGAGCACATACAGGAAACAAATTCTCAGAAGTTAAGGTATCAAGTAATACTACTTTTGAATTTTGAATTATTTCCTGATTACTTGGGAACATCACTTTCTATTTCTAAACCAACATTTCCTTGTCTCTTACAATTCATAAGAAGCAACAGCAAAGAGGATATAAAAGATATATCTGCTTCTTAAGTTAGAGAGCAATTAAACACATAACAAATTGAGAATACAAAATAATTTATCATATTCACATAAAATAGTTTTAAAGGAAGCATATGTATGCCTTGTTAGAAAATGTCTTTATAATTACACCTCACATGTTTATTACTTATTAGATAAAAACAGTAGCGATAATAAACTACTGTTGACATAGAAAAGGCAATTCCCTAGGTGTTTTATATTTGCTGGTATTTATATTTGCTAAGTGTATTTTTTCACGAGCAGAGTTCTCTGAAAGCTCTATCCATAGTAATAAAAATGGCAAACTGTGATTCGGAGCATTCAGTCAGCACTGTATCCGTATGTGTAAATTCCAAGCCAGGCATTCATTTCAACTCAATTCTGCTGCTTCACTACTGCTATCTTGTCGACCAGAAAAGTACAGGGCTCAAATTCTCCCAAGGAACTGCCAGACTCACTTAGTCCAAGCAAAGGAGAAAAGAAGCCAATTATGAATTTTATTACTTCCACAATTCTCCTCAAGAGAAACATAATAAGAAAGAACACTGAATTAAAAAAAAAGAAAACCGCCTCATTTCCAAGGGATCTTGATCAAACCAAGCTTACTACAGAAGTTCTTCTGAAATTAGATATAATAGGATTTTCAGGGAGGTTTGATATCTATCCCAAGGTAAAACAACTTCTTACTGCTTTACCTTTCCTTTATTTAGTCTGACTCGAGTATTATTGTAGTTATTGGATTAGAGATTCATTTTAAAAAGCAACTTTCCAGACTTCAAATAGCTTTATGAAAACATCTGACATTTGAGCAACTAAAGACAAATGTTCATGGTTTTGCCAATTCAATTCACTACAAGCCACCTAAGTCTGTATGGTCTCTCTTTTTTTTCCTGCCCCTACCGTGGCTTTGAAGTTTTAAAAGAACTTCATATATTTAGGAAACAGAGTGATTATCCCAAGGCTCTGAACTTCAGCTTAAGGGGAAAAAAGCACTCATCTCAGGAGTAGAGATGCGTGAGCATATGCCAGGCAGGAATGCATGTCAGAGTCCTTTGATGGAAATTCACAGTCTCAGAGATGTACCCAAGCAAAGCACAACAGACAATGAAAGCTAACTGCCAGAGTCAGGGTTGTCTTCATAATGGATTGCATCTGCATGGCTTGGCGTCCAGTGTTAATTAACCACAGCCAGGTTGGGACTGCTTCCTGATTTCACTGCAGCATGCCTCCGAAGCAACAGCAATGTCCACAGTTAGCATCATCCTCCCGTGCCGCTGTCCCCACTGGACAGCATAGAACACCACAAATGAAGAGGCGAATGAAGAACTGAAATGGCAGTTCTTATGGGATCAAACAGAAAAGCACTGAGTTTTTCTATTTTATTACTTCCTTTAGCAAGGGATCAGCTCCAATCAATTAATGATTTAATTACCTAGACTAATTAAGATAATGAACAACAGCAAGCCTACAATCAATTAGCTTTATCCAAACTTTCTATTTTGAGTATAGGGCCTTAAGGACTACACTCTATGTCTTTGTTGCAGCAATAAAATATGTGGGTATATTACGGAACTGTCAGGGATGTGGTTCCTCCTAAACTTAAGCAAACATACAAGGTCACTTGAATGATTCTTTTTGTGAAAGGATGTTACCTGGATGGGCAATGGATATTTCTCTATCCGAAATGCAGATCTTATATTGAATTATGTCTCTCAAAAGCAAGTAATGGACCAAAGACAGGAACGTGCCCTTTTGGTCAGTCCGCTTCCGTGATTTGAGTCACTTCAGAGTAACCAGGTAAAAATAAAATAAAAAAAAAACCCTTCCAAAATCCAGCAGAAAGTAGCAGTGTCTCTTGATTACATTGTTCTTGGGACAAAGTGTTCCTTAAATTACTTAGCATAGGCGAAGAAATTCATAGATTTCCTAAGAAAGCAGTACAGACAAGAAGCAGGCAGTTAGGGAGGTCGGTAGTCTAAGTTTTAGTCCTTCCTTTCCGTCTGTTATATCTACTTTGAAATTTAAGGCTTAATGATCTGATTCCCTAATTATATTGGGTGTTCCTCACAGAGAGAAAAGGTCTCCTACTATTGTGTTTAACCATGGACACTACTAAAGTATAATCTATTATTATCTACAGTAAATATTTTTCAATAACCTTTTCCTCAAGCAAGAAACCATATAATGCCTACCACAGTGTTCACACCTGTCATCTCCCAGGTACCACATCTCTCAGCTTATCTATACTGGTTGAGTATTTTCTCTCTCAGAATACAATTTATCATAGTGCAGGTTTCCTTGTATGTGCCAGCAGTATGGCACTACGCTTATACGGGAACTTCAAACTTGCCCATGGATAAAAGGCATTAAGATTTTATACCTCACAGGCTAAGCCAGCTCTGCACCATGCAAGAAAACTGACTCACTTTCCAAATGCCTTCTAAGGCACCTCTGAAACAAAGGGGAAATCTCAATCCAACAAAATGAATGCCTTGTATAAAATCTGTATCTGTTCTTTGTTCAGCCAACCAGTTATTAAGTTATTCCCTTAATGAGTATGATCACTTTCCTAAATTTGTTTTGTTGTTGTTTTGCTTTTGAGATGGTCTCGCTTGCCATGTCTCAGGCAATGTGCAAATGGAACACAGAGAAGGTTATTTAATATCACCTCATGCCTGTTAAGAGTGTTTATTATCAAAATAACAAAAGGTAGGTGTTGGTGAGGATGTGGAGAAAAGGGAACCCATACACTCTACTGGTGGAAATGTAAATTAGCACAGCCACTGTAGAAAACAGTATGGAAGTTCCTTAAAAATTAAAAATGAAGCCACGGGCTGGGTACAGTGGTTCACGCCTATAATCCCAGCACTTTGGGAGGCCGAGGCGGGTGGATCACGAGGTCAGGAGATCAAGACCATCCTGGCTAACACGATGAAATCCCGTCTCTACCGAAAAAAAGAAAAAATTAGCCCGGCGTGGTGGCGGGCGCCTGTAGTCCCAGCTACTCAGGAGGCTGAGGCAGGAGAATGGCATGAACCTGGGAGGCGGAGCTTGCAGTGAGCCGAGATCATGCTACTGCACTCCAGCCTGGGTGACAGAGCAAGACTCCATCTCAAAGAAAAAGAAAAAGAAAAAGAAAAAGAAAAACGCTAACAGAATGGATGTAAAGTGTTCTCATAACAAAAATGATAATTACATGAGGTAATACATAGGATAATTAGCCAAATTTAGTCATTCTACAACATATAAATACATTAAAATATCCAGTTATATTCAGTAAATACATATAATTTTATCTGTCAATGTAAAAACTAAAAATAAAAAATCATTTATATCCTAATGGAAGGGTCTGTCTACATAACCAAATACAGGAATCAAAGAGAAAAAAAAGTGACTAGAGTTATAAAATAAGTTCAGTGTGCTAAGGGAGAGGTACATAGGGCATCTTTAAGTGCAATGAAGATGGGCAAATGAGGATAACACAGAGTGCCTCAGGAATTAAGCATGTGGTCTCCGAAGTCAGAAAACCTGGGTATGAATCACAGCTTATTATTTATTATGAACAAACAGCAAACAACTAAGGACAAATTACTCAACCTCTCCAAACTACAATTTACCCTATCTTAAAGTCTAGGCTAATAAGGGTTCCTAAAACATAGGACTGTTATTAATTTAATAATCCACATGAAGCATAGTGCATGCACATCATAAGTGCCCAATAAATATTAGCTCTTTGTTACTAATATTAGAAGCTTTTTTCCTGGCAATAGTGGACAATATATGCCTCTGGTAATGAGCTACAACGCTTTGCAAGAAAGCAAATCTCTGAAAGACTTGGCTCTCTCAAACGTCCCAGGGTCAAGTACATTCAGCTCATGTTGATTAGCTAATAACATTCAAAAGGTAAATCAAGAGGATATTAAAAAATAAGCCCGTGTGGGGTGGCTTATGCCTATAATCCTAGCACTTTGGGAATCCAAGGCGGGGTGGATCACTTGAGCTCATGAGTTTGAGACCAGCCAGGGCAACATGGCAAAACCCATCTCTACAAAAAATACAAAAATTAGCAGGGAATGGTGGCAGGCACCTATACTCCTAGCTACTCAGGAGGCTGAGGTGGGAGGATTACCTGAGCCCAAAATGTCGAGGCTGAGGTTAGCAGTGATTGTGCCACTGCACTCTAGCCTGGGTGACAGAGTGAGACCGTGTCTCAAATAATAATAATAATAATAATAATAACAACAACAACAACAATAGTAACAGTAATAGGATATCAAAAATGTGCCCTTTGATAATTATAAATGAATTATGTCAGAATTAACATTTAATGATTTTATATCAGAAATAACAATAGTATACTCTAAATACTTTAGGTATGTCTTGTTAAAAAATACTTTACTTCTAAGGCCGGGCGCGGTGGCTCAAGCCTGTAATCCCAGCACTTTAGGAGGCCGAGACGGGCGGATCACGAGGTCAGGAGATCGAGACCATCCTGGCTAACACGGTGAAACCCTGTCTCTATTAAGAAATACAAAAAACTAGCCGGGCGAGGTGGCGGGCGCCTGTAGTCCCAGCTACTCGGGAGGCTGAGACCGGAGAATGGCGTGAACCTGGGAGGCGGAGCTTGCAGTGAGCTGAGATCCGGCCACTGCACTCCAGCCTGGGTAACAGAGCGAGACTCCGTCTCAAAAAAAAAAAAAAAAAAAAAAACTTTACTTCTGAGAACTTTACATATGAACGGCCTTCAAACGTTTAGTGTTCACAGAATTATTCTCAGGATCACCATCAAACAAATAAAACTAGCCTTAAACTTTCGGCTGAAATAAAAATTCCTCTTGGTAAGCACTTTGATTATCAAAATACATTGCTTTCAAGTAACATTTCTACTACGTTTGGGAAATTATTATAAACTCCATGTGTTCTTATGTAATTAATGCTAGATGTGAAAATATCTTACTTTAATGTCAGATATCTAAAATGTCCAATTTATAGTTACATTTAATGTTATTTCATGCCTTAACTCAACGTAATTAATTAACTAGTTGTTAAATATCATTATAAAACACTATAAAAACTCACTACCAATATATATGTAAGATAATAATATATTTCATCAGCAATATAAAATAATTGTCTTAGTAATTAAGGAAGCTCATTTAGTTCTAGTAATACTTTATTCAAACATATAATTATACTATATAGCTAACAAGTACTCCTTTTAATCAAATATATAATTATCAAAATATTCTTGAGGGATATAATTGGCATATTATAAATATATTTCTATCATGACTACTTAAACCTCAATAAATGTACCTTTAAAAAGGCCTTGATTTAATTAGCATACAGTAACTCTCTCCTTGAAATGAAATTAAGTCCTTAAGAGAAACAACTAATACGAAGCATAATCTTATATTACTCAAATATAATTACTAAACCTTGACAAGTAAAAATAATAATAAAAACCGTTTGAGAGCTCATTTACCAAAAATACAAAGATCACATGTCTCCAAGCAATAATTCTCAGCCTGACTACACAGCAGGACCGTGTAGGGAGTTTTTATGAAATCTATTAGCCCAGACCCCAGCTACAGAGATTCTGATTTAGTTGGCTGGGAGCCGGGCCCAGGTATCTGTGGTTTTTGCTATTTAGAAAGTCCCCAAATCACCACACCAGAGATTGATAAAATGTATTTTTCCCAGCCCATAAATGTTTATTGTAGCTTCATTCATAATCACCAAATATTTGAAACAACCCAAATGAATAAATAAAACCGTGATACAGATACAATGCTACGCAGGCAATGATCTATTGATTTATGCAACAACATGGATGAATCTTAAATGCATTTTGCTCAGTGAGAAGCCAGACCCAAAAGGCTACATATTTGGCAGTGTGAGGGAAATTCTGAAGTGAAGGAACTGCTATATGTAATTGCAGTAATGAATACATAACTATGCATCTGTCAAAACTTGTACAACAGTACACC
Source organism: Theropithecus gelada (assembly GCF_003255815.1). Lineage (NCBI taxonomy): Eukaryota > Metazoa > Chordata > Mammalia > Primates > Cercopithecidae > Theropithecus > Theropithecus gelada. The sequence goes on along the minus strand of NC_037683.1, from coordinate 73,037,333 downwards.
ACAAAGAGTAGATTTTCCTCTATATAAAGTTTTTAAAATCGACCAACTTGGGGAGGGAGGGAGATGGAATGCAGACTGTGACAAATGAAATAACCACCTTACAAATGTATCACATAACTATATTGAAGGAGATAGGGATGGAGTTGTCCTTAGTAATTTTGGTAAACAGTCTTTTGGCTGGATATTGTAAGACTAAAGACAGCCTATATCAACGGTATTTTCTTGTTCTGAACGAAAAAAGTCATTATTTATTACAAATGTTTAGTTTACTGTTTACCAATTGTGTGACTGTCTTTAATAATGAACAACATTAAACTATCTTATAATCTGAAAGGTTTTGTAAAAACTTTTTACTGGTGTTATTTTAGTCACTGTGTGCTTTTTTTTTTTTTTTCTTTTTGGACAGAAGCTGGGCAGGATGAGCATGTAAAGGCCTCTTTAAAGTGTGAAAGTGGACAGATATTGCCTTGAGGATCCCGAACAACGGTCATTTACAAAGCTAAGACAGGATGCACTGAAAATACAGCAGTTTTAGAGGTAGTCCCAGCAGGGAGTAGTTAATTTATCTAATCAAACAGCTGATCTCCTACATATTCTACTGTATTCAGTCTTTTCATATTAATAAAATTTGAATATGCAAAGAGAGTATTGTGGTTTTGTTTTGTTTTGTTTTGTTTTTTGCGGGGGATGGGCGGAGATGGAGTTTTGCTCTTGTTGCCCAGGCTAGAGTGCAGTGGCGTGATCTTGGCTCACTGCAATCTCCGCCTCCCGGGTTCAAGTGATTCTCCTGTCTCAGCCTCCCAAGTAGCTGGGGCCACAGGCACCTGCCACCACACCTGACTAATTTTTGTATTTTTAGTAGAGACTGGGTTTCACTATGTTGGCCAGGCTGGTCTCAAACTCCTGACCTCAAGTGATCCCCCACCTCCATCTCCCAAAGTGCTAGAATTACAGGTGTGAGCCACCGCGCCCAACCTGATTCTTCAATATGTTACAAATCTCATAATAAAAATCTTAGGAACCTAGGTATGTGTGTGTGCTTTTTATTTATAAAACGGAATTTGAGAGGATTAAAAAGACTTAACAGCAACAACAACAATAACAAAACACAACTTCTCCTGCATAACTGTTAGTGCCAGCATTTCAGGGTCAAACATTTGATCTGAAATTTGGTATCCAGTTTGCTCCTCAACTGAGTCTCCAATGGTCCACTTAAAATCTTTATCCACTACACATAACTTGGAGGACTATGGTGAGAATGAGTGAGGCCTGACCTGTCTGGTACACAGTGACTCAATTTCAGGCTTTGAATCAATTAATCCTATCAGAATGCTACAAGTCAGAGTATCCTGGTAGGAAATTTACTATTGGCCATATCAATGAATAACAGCCCTACGTTTAAAGCCTAAGGTGGATCAGATGAGAAGTGGGCCACAAACTTAAAGAGATGATGTAAATGATCTACTTGTTCTTGGACTTCCACCACTTCAGGAGAAAATTTTTGTGTCTCAGTTATCAGTGCCATCAAGAGCAATGATTATTTTCCACATTGTAATCAGAGTAATCCTAACAAAGCACAAATATAATCATATTTACCTTTCCCCTTTAACAGCTTATTGGGTTTTTTTTTTTTTTTCTTCCCTCACAGCCTCCTTTATTCTGCCCTTTGCAGACACTATATTCCTTTGAGCCTTGGTACAAGCTGTTTTTTCTGCCTGTTGGATCTTAAATCCCAATATCACTAGCAAACTCCTAAATATTCCCGTTGCTTCCAGGAAGCCTGACCTCCAGAGGGGCTTGTTGCGCAGTAGAATACCTCCCCATTATAGGATCTCTGTACAAGAGTTTTTTTCCTAATCCTTTATATTTCCTCCATTCATTCCCCTTGGTATTCCTAGAATCTGCCAGGCAAGGTCGTGCCCTAGGGTCTTTGGACTGGCTGTTTTCCTGGCCTGGAATACTCCTCCCCATGGCTAACTTCCCCACCTCTTTCAAATCTTTGCTTAAATGTCACCTTCTCACTGACCTGACTACCCAATTTTAAATCACATCTGAACCCCTACCCACCCCCAACACACACTATCCTGATTTCCCTGACTCTGGTCTTTTTCCATCCATAATACTTAGGTCACCTTTGAACACATAATATACTTTCCTATTTATCATTCGGATTGTTTGTTATATTTATTGTTCTATTTCATAATTTAGAGCCCCCTAGAATGTGACCTTCATGGTGGAAGATTTTTTTTTTTTTTTTTTTTTTTGTCTGTCTTGGTCACTGTTGTATCTCAAAAGCCTAGAATAAAAAGAATATCTCTGAAATGAGTGAATTGCTTAAGGACCACATATATAAAACATTCAAGAAGAAAGAGAGGAAGCTCACACTTTCAGGACCTGAACAGTATCTGTGAGTTAAAATGTGAATGCAGAAAAGATCTATGGGAAAAAAAAAAATAGCTGGTGTAAATTTAAGGTAGCAAATTAGAAGGTGTTATCAACTAAGCTCAGTAGAAAAAGCAAATCCTACAGCTACATTGACCAATTATGAGCCTCCAATCACTGCCAGGACCTCACACACATTATCACAGTTAATTCTCACACAACAACTGCAGGATGGGGTTCTCGCACCCATTTCACAGATAAGCAATCTAAGATTAGCCTGGAAGCTACAGACCCTACCTGTTCCCATCTTGACATCATACCACCAGCACCCAGCGATATGCTGGCAGGCAGTAGGTACAGAATATATAGAAGCTGTATAAAATTTAAAAATACATATGCTCAGAGAGGTTAACAAACTTGCCCAAGAACACTTATCCAGTAAATAGCAAAATACAGGATGTGAACTCAGATCATTTTATTTAAAAACCAATGTTCTTCCCACCATACCATATTTCTTCTAACTAAAATTAAAAAACATATACGGACCTACAAAAAATGCAACAGGGAGGCCAACTACCTACCACAGTCTTTCCACAGGGCATCTTAACATGAGAGAAAAACATAAACTGATATTCCTAATTAGTGTCACCCCAATGATCAAGCAACAATCATGTTTCATTTGATCTCTATAATATTGAGACAGGAAAGGTACAGTCTAGAGAGAATTACGGCAAGATAGATGAGTTTACAGTTTTAGCACCAAATGTTTAACCTTCAGACAATTCAAAAGTCATTTTCACAGAAATAGTACACAGACATTACAGTATCAGTAAATTCCTGCTTCTACTTAGCCACTCACATGGGCAGTGCCCTTCGGAGCACTGGCCTTTGAAATGCTAATTCACTGGCTGAACTACTGTTCACCTGCTCTTCAGCCTTAACAGGGCTGTGGCTTCACATTGGGCAGCCACAGCAGTCTCTAAGATAAAAAAGGAGCTCCGGCAACCAAGCTATTTAATTGCAAAAACCGCGATTACTTTTGCACCAACCTAATAATCTAATAACTTGACTCCAGAGGATGGATGAAACCAGAAGAAGAGGGAGGGAACTTCTCTCCCAGCCTTGGGCTAGGAGGAGCTACCTAAGGTAGCTGGCATTGTTAGCACCTACAAGGAGAACCAAAGGATTTAAAAGAATAATTCATCATCCCAAATTCACATTCACTAGAAGTATCTATGTAATTGTGGTTAAAGTACTTCAAATTTGTCCTTCTGCTTTACATTTTAGTGTAAGATACCAGGTAATAGAATCCATTCTCTAATTCACTTTACACAAACAGAATCAGCCCAAATGTTGGCTGCCAGTTCCTTCTTACATTTCCTATTGTTAAGCACAGAAATGGCTGGAAACGGCTGGTATTGAGAAATTTTATTCATTTCAATTCTACAAATTTCTAGAGGCCCTACACAGAGATTGAAAGCCTGTGGTCGCAGATAAGATCCATCTCAAAGATGTACTTCCTTTAGCCTCAGTATTATTGTTACTTAATGATTTCTAATTCAAGCCAATACGTCACATATAAACCTAGATTTTAAGCTTCACTAGGAAAATCAAAAGATCTGGAGCATGCACTCCCAAATGAGAAGAGGATGGGTGGCTGCTTCCCTCAAGAGATACACCACAAACTTTCCAAACAGCTGAAATGGCCTACCTCAATCATGAATTTTATTTTCCTGGTCACGGTGGGCATCTAACTGTGTTACCCCTGGCTGTATGGAAGGCTCAGTATTGGAATGTGAGGGGTTGGGGTTGAGGTGGAATCTGAGATGAATAAATAAACTTGTCTGAGAATTGAAAATTTTAGGCTGGGCACTCTGAGAGGCTGAGGGGAGCAAACAGTTTAAGTCCAAGGGTTCAAGACCAGCCTAGACAACATGGCAAAACCCCATGTCTACAAAAAAAATACAAAAAACTAACCAGGCATGGTGGCATGTGCCTGCAATCCCAGCTACTGGGGAGGCTGATGGGGTGGCAGGACTGCTTGAACCCAGAAGGCAGAGGTTGCAGTGAGCTGAGATTGTACCTGTACCCCATCCTGGGTGACAAAGTGTGTCCCTGTCTCAAAAAAGAATGAAAGAAAGTAAGTTTAGACAAATACATCTAAAAGTAACATATGAAAACTAGGATATCTTCCAAAAACCATAACAATGCGCATTAGGTGTGTTGTGGGGAGAAGCAGGGATGGAAGAGAAATACACAAACTGTATCACCTCCAACCTACTTCTCATCCTCCCTGGCTGTCTCTTCTATGACTCATCAAGTACTTATAAAGTCAACTCATCATAACATCCTGCAAATTCTACCACTTGAATACGTTTTGTATAGGGTCCTTTGGTATCCTATATTCAAAAACACAGTTCAAACCCTCAGGACCCTCATTCTATTTCATTTCACAGCAGTCTCCTAACCGGTCTTCCAATGCATCCTCCACATAGCTGCCAGTGCCTACTGAAAATCCAAGTCAGGCCACAACACTTCCCAGTTTAAAACTTTCACTGGCTTCCCTAGTAATTTGTAATACTCAGCCTCACCTGAGAATAAACTGAGGGGCATTTTTTAAATTACCTATGGCTGATCGTAACTTTCATATGTTTTTATTAATTTAGTTGGTGTGGGGACTACATATCTACATTCTATTCCAAGTGATTCTGATGTGTTATCAAGTTGAGAATCACTGTTTTACCAGGCAAGTTCCAAGATCATTAGCTTTGCCTTAATGCCCTCCACAATTTCTCTGTCTCCAGCACACCTATGAACATTCCCTATAAATTCCAGTAAGGAACTTCCTCCTTGTAGCATCCTGTGTATGTATCTACTTCCTGCACTGAATTCCCTTTATTGTGATTATCTTTTTATTACCTTTGCCACTAGTCTGACAGCAGTGACTTGGCTGTATCTTCCTTACACCTCAAATGCCTGCAACAGAGAGCACTAAATAAGAGTGGATGAAGATAGCAGAAAAAGGTGGACCTGGAAGAGGAGGTGAGGCCTGAAAGGCAAAGCTATGAAGTGAGAAAGGGAGAAGGGGAGAATGTTTGTAAAGCTGGAAAATCAGAAAGCACTTTTTGGGCTAGCAAAATGTTGGTGATCATAATTTGTTAAAGCTTTCTTTAGGCTATAAAAAGGAATCTAGTGGCCTGAGTAAATACACCAAAGGGATTTAAGCCAATGATTCCCTGCCCAATAGGGGTGTCAGATTCATTTGTTAAACTATAAGCTCTCCAGAGAACATAGATCCCAGAATACAAGTAATTGTTTTATTACAATTATCATAATACCCCTTCTGTTTCCCTCTCACTGCAAATCAGAACAATTGAAATGAAAAAGAATTATGTGTTGTTCAGCTGCTAAATAGTCTTTTTATATCCCTTTTCTGATGTAGTTTTGATTATTTCAGAAACAGTAGTTCCCCACAGTGCTTTCTGCTGCTTACATCAAATGAGTCACACTGTGGGGCTCTCACTCTTTCCCTTGAGATTTTACTCCATAGTTGAAGAGACTTCACTATAGTCATTTTCCTTCATATTAAGGCAAGAGTTTTGTTTAATCTAATTAGTCTGCCTTCTCCACACAATTCTAAACAACCTCAGTCCTTACAAGAATATAGGTATGCCCTTCCTACATCTGCAGAAACGTGTGCCTCCTATTTACTGCCAGGACAAACCAATCAGTCGGTTCTTAAATTTTCCCATGTGAGCCAGGGATTCCAATTCCAAACCTTCTCCTTCCCACCTCCCACAAAAGCTTTCCAGTTTGCTGGCATGATGGAGCGTAGTGTTATTTCTGGGCATTTGCTGCTGGATCAATGGTGTTTTCTCATTAGTTTTATTTTGCTTTTGATTTATAAGCACCAAAATGGTACACAGTATATCTATACCAGAAGTACTTATAATGTGATCAAATTCACCATGACTTTTGTGCTTTCATTTGCCTTTATGAAACCCAAGCTCAGGCTTCGATATCCATGATTACAAACTGTTTCTTCACAGACCCCTTACAACTTTCCCAGCAAAGGTAACACTTTCCGGCCCTTTTTTCCTCTTATTTAAGATTTTCATAGCTCCAAGTGTCAGGCACACTGTGCAATGAAAACTACCCCTCAGCTGATAAATTATTCATTTTTCAGGACTTCGTAATTTGAAATGGCACTAACAGCTGAATACCTGAAGCACCCCCAAAAGACATAAAGAGCAATAACATGCAAAGCTTTCTCTGCATAAATTTTAAAGGTTAAGTGCCATTAGACATCTATGTTTATCAAGAGATGTGCTCCTTGAACTTATTTCTTCTAATTAATCTGATCCCAATAAACATTACTAACAAAACAAAGTGATAAAGGAGGCTAATCAAACTAATTTCTTCCCTTTAACTAACCTCATCAGGTTAAAACAAGGTCCTCTGCTGATATTCTTTACCTTCCCCTGTTTGATGAGGAGTTGTAGGTGAGTAAAGTCAAAAGTAGGGGTGGTCAAACTAGGATTCTTGAACAATCTGGCCCATTGCACGTATTTTTAAATAAAGTTTTATTGGAACACTGTTTTACCCATTTATTTTGAATTGGCTGTGGCTACTTTCTTGTTACAGTGGCAGAGTTGAACAGCTGTGATAGAGACCCACAAAACCAACAATAATTAGCATATAGCTCTTTACAGAAAGCATTTGCTGAACTCTGATCAAAAGGTACGCAAAGTATAAGCCTTTTAAAATGTTAGCCCCAAGTAGGGCTTTAGCTAATGTGTATCAAAGTGTTCATTTACTCTTAAAAAAAAAAAAGAAAAGAAAGAAAGAAACAAAACCTTGCATTTAAAACACCATCTGTGTTACAGTTCCAGAGGAAACTGCAGGTCTAAGATTGTTCCTCAAGCTGGTAGGTGCTTCATTTTGATAATAATCACTATGTGTTTAGGTTATTTATTGCTGTGTTATAAACCCCTTCAAAAATGGCTTAAGGCAAAAATTTCTTTGTGCATGATTCTTCCCTCCAGGCCTCAGCTAGAAATTTCTAAACTCCATCTCCCATGTGGTCACTCACATGGCTTACAGTCATGAAGAGGAGGATGGACTCTGGCTGGAATGCCAAGATGGCTTGGCTCGTGTATCTGGCTCCTCACCTGGGACAGCTGCAACAGGTGTGGGCTGGTTGAGTATTTCTCTCTTTCCGTGGGGTCCATTCAGCAGGGCGGCTGGGCATCTTGCTATGATGACTCAATATGCCAGAGAGTTCAAGTAGAAGCTTCCAGGCTGCTGAAGGGCCAGGCCCAGAGCTGGTACACTATCATTCCTGCACCCTTCTATTACTGATCAAAGCCAGTCAGGGGACTAACCCACATTCAAGGAGTGGGGAAACGGACTACACCTTGACTAGAGTAGAACTGTAAAATATTTTGGCCATGATTTCCAATTTACCATACCATGATGATGAGTAGAGTGACAGCACGATTACAATGACAAAATCTTGAAAGCACACCTTACTGCTGACAATTTATAATCAAACTGACAAATAAGAATAAGAAAGCCTAATTAAAAAAATGGAAATCATTTTACAATGAAACGCTAGTCACACAGAAATCAAAATTTTCCAAATTGATGTTTTTTTTTTTTAATTGAAATTGGACAGAAGCCATTCTAAAAGCCATTAGGTGCTTCTCAATTCTTACACAGTGTGTAAGTTGTGACTATGACATAACTTTCCTCCATGACTCTAGGGCCTCAAGATAACTATCATTGAGGGGCGTAGGAATTACAATGAACCTGGGTGACTCTGGGCCTGATGCTCAATGGCATCGCTTGGGCCCTCTGGCTGCTGTGCATTTTGAGCTCTTTTCAGCTGTTCTGCCTCTTCTCTGGACAGGGAATCATGAGAGTGTGTTCTAGGTCCTTCCCCATCACCTATTCACCTTTTTGCTCTAGGCAGGTCATCTACTCTGACCCTTTGATTTTTTTTTTAATCTGAGAAGTGAGGAGGATAAAAGTTATGTTGCCTACTCTTAGAATTTTCAGGAACAGGCCGGGCGCGGTGGCTCAAGCCTGTAATCCCAGCACTTTGGGAGGCCGAGGCGGGTGGATCACGAGGTCAGGAGATCGAGACCATACTGGCTAACACAGTGAAACCCCGTCTCTACTAAAAATACAAAAACTTAGCCGGGCGAGGTGGCAGGCGCCTGTAGTCCCAGCTACTCGGGAGGCTGAGGCAGGAGAATGGCGTAAACCCAGGAGGCGGAGCTTGCAGTCAGCTGAGATCCGGCCACTGCACTCCAGCCCGGGCGACAGAGCGAGACTCCGTCTCAAAAAAAAAAAAAAAAAAAAAAAAAAAAAAAAAAAAAAAAAAAAAAAGAATTTTCAGGAACAAATGAGATTAAGAAGATAAAGTGTTTAAATTGGCTGGGCGTGGTGGCTCACGCCTGTTATCCCAAAACTTTGGGAAGCCGAGGCAGGGGGATCACCTGAAGTCAGGAGTTCGAGACTAGCTTCCTCAACGTGGCAAAATCCCGTCCTTACTAATAATACAAAAATTAGCCAGGCATGTTGGCACATGCCTGTAATCCTAGCTACTCGAGAGGCTGAGGCACAAGAATCGCTTGAACCCGGGAGCCAGAGGTTTGCAGTGAGCCAGGATCGTGCCACTGCACTCCAGTCTGGACGACTGAGATTCCGTTTCAAAAAAAAAAAAGATAAAGTGTTTAAATCATCATTCAAGTATTCAAGTGAGAGGTATCACAATCACTGTGTAAGATAAAATTCATTTTATTGATAGAAAATAAAATATTAACAAAAGTAATATATCATCAAATAGTTAATATCATCATAATGGCTAATGTTTATTTAGCGTTTACTATGTGCCAGGCATAGTACTAAACACCTTACATTGGTTAACCTGCTTTCATCTTTACAGCAATCCTAGAGTTATCATCTAGTACTCCAGACAACAAAAACGGAGACATAAAGTGATAAGGCAATCTGCTTCTGGTTTTACAGATACACACAGAACTACGATTTCTCTTTCCCAATTCTCACAGCTGATTTCAAGAGCTTGTGAAAGGTCTATCACATTTCTAATAACATTTCTCCCTTCTAAATCCCATATTAATTAGAAGGGCAGCGCCTATCTCTCCTAACCTCTGCTCCAACCTTCTGTTCCAAAGCTTTCACAAGCAACATCAGCACTTCCCAACTGGGTGATTTTGCCCCCAGGGGACAGTTCTCAATGTTGACAGATCATCTGGTTGTCACAACTGGGCTGTAAGCTCCTTTCTGGATAGAATTCCTTGATATGAAAAATCATCTCAATAGGTCAAAAATGTTAAACAGCTGATTTCTCCATATATTGAGTATTACTCCGTGTGTGTGCGTGTGTGTGTGTGTGTGCGTGTGCGTGCGCGTGTGCGTGTGGAGAGAGACAGAAAGGAATGAAAACTGAACCTCACAGGACTTCACATTCAAGATCTTATTTAAACATCATAGGAACCTGTGAGAGCTATGAGCATCGCCAAAGGGTCAGAATTCTCCTACCTATTCTCAATTCTCCTAGGAGGAGAATCGCTCCTGGTAGGCAAGGGAGCCATTATTTAAGGCAAATCTGGCTTACACCATCTACTATTTTAGATAAAACATTTAAGTTATGGTTTCATAATCATTTTATGTATTACCTTATACTCCCACTGGTCTTAAAACAAATCCAAATATGTTAAATCATATAAACAATAAAGGGGTTTTTTTTTCCTTAAACGGAAGAAGTTTACCAGGAAATATTTTATTTAAAAGCTTTAATCTATATAGGGACTCCAACCTACAAATCACTTAGGAATCCTATTGCTGTAATTTTGACAAAATGGAAGCATACAGGGAAAAGCCCTATTGAAGTTCCTCTCTTCCCTGCAATTCTATGTCGACCATCACCCTCCAATTACAGCCTTACTTTACAAATGTACCCTCCTTCACTATCTTGCAGCTATGGATATTGATGAAGGAAAGTGTAGACTTAATCACAGCTTTCCAATGTAAAACTATCATCTGCTTTAAAGAAAAGAAAAAAAAAAAAACTGGCCAGAGATAACGAGCTAAAAGCAGACATTTGTGCTTTTATTTACCAAAGTCTTTGGTGTTCTAAGTCTATATTGGCTGGTGCAAAGAAAATTTCAGTTAAGCTGTTTAGACAGTGAGTTTATAACTTGATCAGGAGGTTGTACCAAACTTTCAATGCACTATTTGTAGAAAAATATATATACATTTTGTTCTAGTAGAGAACAGTAGTACCCAACTCAAGGTTCATAAATAGATGTCCCAATAATATATCTGTTTCCCTACACAGATTCTTAATACCTAGCCCAGCAATACAAACTCTTTATAAGACCTCCAGGGCCCCATGATCTGTCTCCTGGACCTTACTTTGTCCTTTGAACACACTAGGCTCCTCCTTGCACTAAGGTCTTTACAGTCACTCCCCATCTGCCTGGATACTCTGAACTCAATTTTTTTCATAGCTGGACCCTTCGCATTCTTCGGCCCAAGTGTTGTATCTCACTCAGCAACACCTTCCTTGACATTTGACAAACGAAGGCGAGTCCTATCCTCTTCCTTCATATTCTCTTTCACTCTCATATTACATTGTGCTGTTTTAAGATCTTTGCAGCATTTATCACTCTCCAAAGTCACACCGTTCAGTGACTTGTTGCCCACAGCCATGTCTTGCTGTACTTCTCCTTTCTCCACAACATCCCAACTAGAATATAAATTCTGTGGCAACAGGAATCTGGATCTGGCTTATTGGAGGTAGTGGTCATGTGTTAAATGTTAAAAGTATAACACAGTAGTCATGTGTTAAATGAAAAGTATTATTACTTTTAAATGAAATGTTATTTAAATTTGTTTTAAAAGATAAATATAGATATTAGAGGAGTTTGCATCAACCTAAAATCACTGTAGGTTAAAGGTTTAAATGACTTTTTTTAGTGACAAACAATGGCATTTTATTTTTCTCTCCCTCCTTTATAAGCATCTTAAAAAGGTTTAAGTATATGTTTCCTTATATATTTGTCTTAACACACAAAAAAAAAACTAAGAAAGAAAAAGTCTGGCCGGGCGCGGTGGCTCAAGCCTGTAATCCCAGCACTTTGGGAGGCCGAGACGGGCGGATCACGAGGTCAGGAGATCGAGACCATCCTGGCTAACACGGTGAAACCCCGTCTCTACTAAAAAAATACAAAAAAAAAAAAACTAGCCGGGCGAGGTGGCGGGCGCCTGTAGTCCCAGCTACTCCGGAGGCTGAGGCAGGAGAATGGCGTGAACCCGGGAGGCGGAGCTTGCAGTGAGCTGAGATCCGGCCACTGCACTCCAGCCTGGGCGACAGAGTGAGACTCCGTCTCAAAAAAAAAAAAAAAAAAAAAAAAAGAAAGAAAAAGTCCTTGGTTTAGTAGATTTGTTATACTTTGTGTACTTTTAGCTTAAAAGTAATAGACTGTGTGCTATTTTTTAACCTGAAGATATAAGTACTTAGTATATCTTAAAGTCAGATTTAATAACTGTAGTGATTATAAATAACTGCCACAGTACTATGTTGACTTTTGCAAACCTATTACTAATTGTGCAGTGAATTTAAAACTTTTGTGAGAGAACAAAGCTAAATTGTAATGTCTTTTGTAGTGAGGCACTGAACTTCATTTAGTTTTAAACTGATTCTGGATTCCACATTTTTAACAGATATTAACCAAAAGATAAGTTTAAATAAAACTGTCTGAACTTCACGATTAAAAAGTGAAATTACAAGAATGAGTAAAGATAAATTTGGGGGCAATTTGTAAAATGCCATGTTAAAAACAAAGGATTACTTACAAGGTATTGAATACACTTTAGCTCCCTTAACTTGGTTTTCTCCTTCACTCGAAATTTTAACAATCTGTTGGTGTTTCAAGTTTTAGAACAATCCTTCTTCACAAAAGTCAATTTAAAAAAATGTTTTTAAAGGTCAGGCAGGCTAGCCTCCTTAACCTCTATCACCCCAGTCCCTTGTAGCAAATCTTCTCCGTAACTTCCAACCAGCCTCTTAACAGATCTCAAGGCCACTCTGGCTGGCCTCCCTCCAAGCATTTTTCCACCATGCAGCCTCATTGATTTTTAACAATGTAAATGTCTTCCTATAGCAGCTTAAAAATAACTCAGTGATTCCTGCAGTTCATAGAATAAAAACCAAGACTCTGAACAAGGTTTAGGAAGCCTTGTCTTAGCCAGTCTCCATCACTTAGCCAGGTGCACTTATTTTTATCATGCCTGTAATTCCAGCACTTTGGGAGGCCAAGGTGGGTGGAGAGCTTGAGCCCAGGATTCTGAGACCAGCCTGGGCAACTTGAGGAAACCCTGTCTCTAAAACAAATACAAAAATTAGCTGGATGTGATGGCATGTGCCAGTAATCCCAGCTACTAGTGATGCTGAAGTGGGAGAATCACCCAAGCCCAGGAGGCAGAGGCTGCAGTGAGCCAAGATCGCATCACTGCACTCCAGCCTGGATAAGAGAGTGAGACCCTGTCTCCAAAATAAATAATAATAGCTAAAAATAAGTGCATGTAAAAACTGGTAAAATCCAAATAACACATATAGTTAACAGTATTGTGCAAAAGTTAACTTCCTGGTTTTGATAATGTACTGTGATTATGTAATATGTTAATATTAGGAAAACTGAATGAAAGCTACACGGGAAATTCTTGTACAATTTTCGTAATGTCTTTTAAGCGTAAAAATTATTTCAAAATAGAAAAACTAAATCACTCCCTCAGAAAAGCTGTGTATTACTTTTCAGAACAGATGAGCCACTTGGCTGCCTATTTTCTTCCCTTATACTTGTTACTGTTAGAAAATGTAAATTTTAAAAATTAATGTGAAATATTTGGCTATGCAACTAGAGTTTAAGCTTTTCAGGGGCAGGGATCATACTGTTTTCTCTCCACATTTTATCCTCAGTAGTTAACTCAATGCTTGGCACAGGAAACGTGTCCAATAAACATTTATAAACGAAAGACATGAATGAACCCATCAGTCAATGTCCTTTGAAATTATAAATGTATGTAAATATACATACTTTCATTTTTAAAAGATTCTGCTCAAATTGTGAAGTTAATGGGATAATATATGCCAACAGAGATCTAAACATAGATGCTTCTAATTTGGAAATGATACAAGCTAGTGAGAAAAAAAGGCATGATAGCAACTAATAACATTTAGTGAATATTTAATCCTATTATTCAAAATGCTTTACAGTTATTTCCTTAGTCCTTATGATAACTATATCAAGTATGTGCTATATTTATCTTCATTTTACAGATGAGAGACACACAGAGATTTGTACCCTGCCCGTGGTCAGAGTAATTATGCAGCAGAGGCAGGATTTGAACGCAAGCACTCTACTATAGGGTCCACATTCTTTATGCATTACTTATGCATTACTTACTGCCTGGAGAGAAAGTCTGAGAAGATTGCTTGAGAGCATCCTAAACACTAGCTATGAATTCTGAAGATAGATTACAGGCTGGTATAGGTCCACACTGTTTAAAATTTTTATATTCCAACCACTTCACACAGAGCTTTCCATATAGCAGAGACACACACACACACACACACACACACATATTCACACATACGTTTGGTGAAGAAATAAGTGAAGCTAAAGCAAACTGAAGAAAAAATAAAATATTAATTACAGGTTAAAGAACTGGTTCTAAAGGGGCATCTCCATCCAATCACAGGACTTTTACCTTTAATTCTTCACTTCAAAATAGAGGCTGGCTTGGAGTTTCTGAATTAACAAGAAACACATCTATGTGGGCAGGAGGGGATGGGGCTCCCAAGTAAGTCAAGGTTACTTGAAATGGGTCAGGTACAGCTGGGTGTGCTGGCTCAAGACTATAATCCCAGCACTTTGAGAAGCTGAGGCTGGCAGAACACTTGAGTTCAGGAGTTCGAGACCAGCCTGGGCAAGATGGTAAAACCCATCTCTACAAAAAAATACAAAAATTAGCCAAGAAGGCCGGGCACGGTGGCTCACGCCTATAATCCCAGCACTTTGGGAGGCTGAGGCGGGTGGATCACCTGAAGTCAGGAGTTCGAGACCAGACTGGCCAACATGGAGAAACTCGGTCTCTACTAAATATATATATGTATATGTGTGTGTGTGTGTGTATGTATATATGTATATACATACACACACATATACACATATATGTATACACACACACACACATATATATACATATAAACTAGCTAGGTGTGGTGGTGGGCACCTGTAATCCCAGCTACTTTGGAGGCTGAAGCAGGAGAATTGCTTGAACCCAGGAGATGGAGGTTGCAGTGAGCCGACACGGTACCACTGCACCCCAGCCTCAGTGACAGAGTGAGACTCCATCTCAAAAAAAAAAAAAAAGATTAGCCAAGCATGGTGGTGCGTGCCTATAGTCCCAGCTACTAAGGAAGCTGAGGTGAGAGGATGACTTGAGCCCAGGAAGTGGAGGCTGCAGTGAGCAGAGATTGTGCCACTGCACTAATCCAGCCTGGGCAGTAGAGCCAGACCCTGTCTCAAAAAAGAAAGGGAAAAGAAAAAAGCAATAGATCAGGTACGCAGTAACTGAATGAGAGGAAAATGAAAGAAGTTAAGAATGTTAAGGGGAAAAAAACCAGGAGATCACACAACAGTAGACTCAAAGACCACCAGACTATTACAAAGAATAAGAATTAGTTCACAAATACTTTTGATATTGTTCCATCCTTAGAGTTTAGGGCCTATTCCCAAATAGAGATAACAAACAGGTCATACTTTGGAATTGTTTTAAAAAGCAAGTCCTGCCGGGCGCGGTGGCTCACGCCTGTAATCCCAGCACTTTGGGAGGCCGAGGCGGGTGGATCACAAGGTCAGGAGATCGAGACCACGGTGAAACCCCGTCTCTACTAAAAATACAAAAAATTAGCCGGGCGCGGTTGTGGGCGCCTGTAGTCCCAGCTACTCGGGAGGCTGAGGCAGGAGAATGGCGTGAACCCGGGAGGCGGAGCTTGCAGTGAGCCGAGATCGCGCCACTGCACTCCAGCCTGGGCGACAGAGCGAGACTCTGTCTCAAAAAAAAAAAAAAAAAAAAAAGCAAGTCCTACTACACTCAATAAAAAATGCTTTGAAGTGTACACATGTGTTGATTTTGTGACATATTCTTAATCTTACTAGGTAGCTACAGCTCTGCTGGGAGCAATTAATTCAAAATGCCACAGAAACTCCACAATGAGGCTACAGGATCGG
Organism: Theropithecus gelada; assembly: GCF_003255815.1. NCBI lineage: Eukaryota > Metazoa > Chordata > Mammalia > Primates > Cercopithecidae > Theropithecus > Theropithecus gelada. The sequence goes on along the minus strand of NC_037683.1, from coordinate 73,021,623 downwards.
TAAAATAGCTGGAATACTTTCCTTGCTGCAGGCAGCTGGGTGTTGCTAATTTAGCTACTTTAAAGTGAGGGGAGGAAGGAAGAAGGAGTAATTTTGCTACACCTCTATTAATTTAGAAGGCACTGATAAACATGGTTACATGTTTATCATGTAAACATACAGGTTACTTTCAGGTTACATATACTAAAGGGACTCTAACCAAAGAATTTGGATAAGCAGAAATTGCTTTTTGTTTTGGTTTAGGTATGTTTGTTTGTTTTGAGACAGGGTCTCTCCCTGTCACACAGGCTGCAGTGCAGTGATGTCATCCTAGGTCGCTACAGCCTTAAACTGGGCTCCAGCAGTCCTCTCTCTTCAACCTCCCAAGTAGCTAGGACTACAAGTATGTGCCACTACAACCGGCTATTTTTTTCCCTTGTTTTAACAACTTTAGTGAGATATAATTCAAATACCATACAGTTTTCCCATTTAAAGCATACAATTCAATGGTATTTAGTATATTATGTTTATACTCAGTACCATCACCCTAATCTAACTTAAGAACATTTTGGGGGCCGGGCATGGTGGCTCATGCCTCTAATCCCAGCACTTTGGGAGGCTGAGGTGGGCAGATCAACTGAGGTTGCGAGTTCGAGACCAGCCTGACCAATATGGAGAAACCCCATCTCTACTAAAAATACAGAAAAAATAGCCAGGCATGGTGGCACATGCCTGTAATCCCAGCTACTAGGGAGGCTGAGGCAGGAGAATCGTTTGAACCCAGGAGGCGGAAGTTGCGGTGAGCCGAGATCACACCATTGCACTCCAGCCTGAGACTGTCTCAAAAAAAATTTTTTTTTAATTTTTTTCCTGCAAGATAATTCCTGGTCACATCAATGGCCACTCACTCTCTTTCTCAACAAGCTCACCCCCTACCTTCAGCTTTCTGAAGAGGCACTGTATTACTGTGTTTACCTACGGTAAATTTCTATAGTTCCTTCCTGTGAACCGCTCAATAAAATGTATATAAGAGGCAACCGTACAAACAGCGGAAACACCTTCTACTATCCATTCTACCCAAGCCAAATTAATTTTAAATGTGTAATTCTAAGAAGCTTTTTTTAAACCACTTGACTAAAGCAGATATGCTTTATATTTCCCCTCTTGATCTTCAATTTAATGCCCGGAAGCAAGGGTTTATAAGAACTCCTACATATAGGACTTTGCAGAGAAGCAAGCTGGAGACTTTAACTTGCTACAAGAAAACCTGGCTTATCCACTATCCAAATTTTGATAATCTCTAGGTCAAATTAAAAAAAAACAAAAACAAACAAAAAAAAAACCACTTTAGCACAGTGCTTCACACATGTGCTCAATAAAACCGTTTGCTAAATCTTGTTGAATAATGATATAATAACAGCTAACATTCATGAAACACCTACCTTGTGGTATCTACTGATGTATGAGTTTTATTTATCTACTGATGTATGAGTTTATTCAGTAAATCCTCGCAAAACCCAGGAGTACTATGTCATGACCATCACCTTCATCAACATTTTAAAAATAGGAAAACTGAATCAAAGAGCACGATTGATCAAAATGACAAAGATGGGAAACTGAGGCTGAGCATGATTTACCAAATGACAGCCAGACTTCAAAACCAGACTATGGCTTCAGAGTTCACACTCTAAACCATCACTCTGTGCTGCCCATCAGGAAATACTTAAGGTAACAAATGATTACCTTGCAACACAGATGTCAGTCTCTGCTCTAATGTCAAAGAAATAAAGAAACTCCATGGGCTACAGTGATATAATACCAAAGGGGGTAGAGGAGGGACTCACTGCTTCCATAAAGGACAGATATATTGCGAGTATATAGTGACTACAGCAAGGCTCTTTAACAATAAGGAAGGAGAATGAGGAAGTATTCACAATCTGAAGTGGAACAATGACAAAAAGCAACAAGTAAATGGATGAACTAAACCATCTGAGGAATTAAATTATCAACGGTGTGTCTCTATAATTTAAAAAAAGTTTTATTTCTGAGATCACGTAAACACTCAGGTCTAATTATAATGACCACAGCGTAAACTCAGGTCTAGAATGTAAGAGTATGCTACAAATGATTTCGTTAGAGTGAAACTGGTCTGACAAAGAAGATGCTAACAGCCGGTTCTTGGGCTGTATTTAGCTTTTCTTTTCTAAAGACTGGTAAATTGCAAACTAACAGAAGCTATTATGAAAACTCCTCCAGAAGAAAAACATTCACCTGAGGATTACATTACTATAATCCACATGAATCTTTAATTTGCATGCATGTTATAGTTGAATAGTTCTCGAAGCACTACCTAAACCACAAAACTGGTTGGCCAGCTCTGAAGAGGAGCTACTCGTGCTGCTCGAACAGAAGTAGCATATGCCTCTCCCTGAGATCACAGGTCTACTGTCCAGACATGCATTCAAGAAACAACAAGCAAAATCATCTGAGCCATTCAAGACACCAGAATGAACAGAAATCAGATACAAACACACGTCTAGCTTTTTAAAATAATAGTGGATAGATATATAGGGCATTTTAAACTGGCAATGGCAAAGACTATAATTTTCTGCTGAGGGATATTATCACAATTTTCCAACCTAGGTTTGAACCAAGGCTCATAAGAGCTCTCCTCCTTAATGCAACATCACACCCAGTACTTTGCTAGGACATTCTATACAGCAGATTATAACCCTGACTCCCAGGCTTTTTGGAGTTAATCATTTCCAAAGAGAGTGAGTTGGGCACATTAGATTAACCTGGCAAACTACAGTGGCTTCTTTCCATTCCCACCCCCATAGAGTCTTCTTTTTCAAAGGAGGACAAACATTTGAAAAAATTATTTCAGAGTTCCAAAATGGCTCTGACAAGCTACTGTTAATAACTCTTGATCCTTTGGATTAGTACAAAACACAGTTAGGTAAAAGGGAAAACAAAGAAGGGCAGATGTGCTAATGAAGACATAAGGAAATATATCAGTACTTCTGGTAGTATTTTATTGCCTGGGTAGGCAATAAAAGCCTGAAAAATATTATCTTTATATGATAGTGAATAAATCAAATTTTTCTTTAGTGTTACTTATAACTTTATCTTTGAGTGTTTGAAGAAAAGGTAATGACAGTATTTGATAAGTTATAATCTGGATCCTATTTTACCAATTGTTTTTAAACATTTTTAGTGACTGAAATATCTCCAACTCTACCATGTGCTTTCACAAACCACAAATATCCTCTGGTAGACTGCAAATGGATATTCCTTTTTCTTTTAAAATGTACCTTAAAAGATATGGTTAAATTTTCCTCTTTCGTCAATAACTTTCAGAATACACATGCTATTCAAGAGTGCCAAATGAATCTGTGAAAAGGAAAATATACTACATGGAGGCTGATTAGACAAGGACAAAGCTAATCAAAATTGATTTGGCAAAGTTGAAGCCTGTTTCCTCTTTTTAGCTATAATGGGAAGGGTGAGAGGGAGTAGATTCTTTTTCAAGTGACATCTTAAGGTTGAAAGCTCATATCACAAAACATATAGCATGATAAATATCTTAACTAAAAATTGCTAACAAGGGCCTTTGTGATTTCTTTTGCAAGACTACACAGCGTAAGAAGTGTGATGAAGAAGAGGAAGACGGAGGAGAAAACCAGTAAGATGACGGTTATCTGCATAAAAGATTGTTTTTTCAAACATAATTTTAAAAGTCTTCCTTTCTCAACTCCACATCTGTCTGCCACTTTTCACCAGAGAATTAAGCAAAGGCAGCACTGCTCAGTAGAAGAACGTTTTTGCTTATCTGGAAAGGTAACTTCATGGACATACAATAATTATATCTAGTAACTTTAAGAAACCCTGTAGCTATGATCTGACATTAGAGTAGGCTCCCAGGGTCTAAATGGACTTCTGCCAAAAATTAACAATGGTGAAACAACTTACTTTTGCACTGTAGCCAAACAAAAATAATAAAACCATAGTCTCAATTTCTCTTTAATAAACTAAATTTAGATTTCACCTTTAAAATAAGCTTTGATATAAAAGGCTTTAAAACAACAAGAACATCTTACATTTGGGTCTTTTCCCAGTTAATTATTTGCTGGCATTAGAATCGAAATTCCTTGGCTTCACCTTAAATTGACACTCCCAAGTGCTAATTAGGAAACTATATACATTATTAACCAGAGAATGTTGTGCTTAAAACATGCATGTTACATATGTATCTTATTATTAATGTTATTCCTTTCACTTTTCAAAATACCTCTGTAGAAAATAGAGCTCCTATTTCAAGCAATTGGTGGCTCGTGAGGGATTTCTTGTCAAAATGCAATTAATAGGAAGGGGCCAAGATGACACAGGATCCTTGTGTTGGAAACATCCTTAACATGAATCAAATTTAATCTCACTGAAATAGTCAGTGGAGAGAAACGTTAATGACTGCAGATGTTACACATTTTGCTGATACTAGGGGATTCCCAAAGAGAATGGCCAACTCACGTATGAACTAAACCACTACCGGGGAACCCCACACGTCAGGGAGTACAAGGCCGAGACATGCCTTTCTCCAGTACTTTCTCTTCCAAAAAGCCGCGGGACAGATGGGAAAATAAATGCATGTAAACAAGGTAGACCTAATGATTTCCTAATTAGGAAGGAGACGTGATCTTCTCATTAATTGTCAAGCTAACTGACCACAATAGCAGTTTCATAAATTGAGTTCATTAATCCAAACTTTGGTGTCTCTAGTCCACAGAATTCTCCTCATACTTCCAGACCCTTCATCCAGCCACAAAGTTGTCAGTTCTGCTTGATTTGTTTGAATACTGTACTCGACGACAGCTGTCGGAAACAGTACATTAGAACAGCTGCTATGACAGCTACAAGGGGCTTGGAAGTTTAATTAGGCTCAATGTGACATTGTGCATTTTTCTAAACAAGGAACGATCCACAAAAATAAAGAAATTTTGAGTGAGTCTGAACAATGTTTACTTATTGGCACCACCAACTGGTTAACCTGTTTGAGTTATATTCTTGGTCTCATAATATCTTTGCTACCAGGCTGATAAGAGGTATAAAAAAAAATAAACAAACAGGAGGAGCAGTTAGATGCACAAGAAAAGGGGTATTAAAAGGGAGAGGAAATGGTGAGGAAGTCACGTCAATAATCTCTTTCAAAGGCTGGCTGGTAGCCAAGGAGGATCCCACAGTGTCTCAGGATTTACTTCCAAAGGAAATGTATTCAGAGGCCCCGAGCCTGGTGCCAACAGCAAACAAAACCACTCATTATGGTCACAGCCCCCTAGAGAAGGGGAGAATGGCTTACTCTCAGCATCCGTGCGGAGGAAGAAAGTGAGGAGCAGCAGCAGCAGCCGGGCTACGTGCACCATCCTGCAGCTTGGCAGCAGCGCGCACGAGCAGCTTGGAATCACTGCCTCCGGAGCCGCAGCGAGTCTGTCCGATCTGAAATTTCAGCTGGAACACTTTCAGAGCCTGAAAGGGGGGAGGCAGAGAAAAGAAAAGGAAGAAAACACAAAGATGTTTAGATTTCTTACTCCTCCCCCCCGATTCCATCACAATCACCATGACAGACACAATCCATTGACAATACACAATAAATTGTAATGGTCGTGCTTTGTATTAGGAAGGAAATAACTTGGTTTGTAAAATGTAGGAGTCTTAGGATATCTGGGTTTGTGTTATGTGGGAGCTCTCGCAATCCCAATTTTAGGCCCAATCACCTTGAATTTCATTCTTTGCTTATGCCACCTTTTGGGCAAAGAACCTGAAAAAGAACTGACACTTCTTATGAAACATTACGTAAATACATCAGTGGAAAGAAGCACACCAATGCTATGAGAAAGATTTAAGAGAAGTTCCTCCGTGCAGGATAAAAGTCTATTACTGACACAATAATGGAAGCTGCTTTCTTGGCATCAGGTGAAATGACAGGGCTAATTCAACTTCTCCAGGTAAACAGTAGAGGTTAGAATTTTTTACACCAGCATATTTGGCTTCTTCCCTGAAGACACATCAACGTTCAAATCTAGTTTGGCATCAATAAGTCAAAACAATAGTTAGAATGAGCCTCTTTCATTTAACAGGATTTTTATATGTCTCCTGGGCAATGGTTTAATTTCCTCAATCTTCTCCATAAAATCAAGAAGCCATAAACTATTTTTAGAGCACCTACTGTGTGCAAGGCATCAAGAGTGACAGCACAAGGAGTCTCAAGGTAGAAAGATGAGTCAGGTTCTATTATTTTTGTTTCCAGATTAGTAGGGAAAATAAAGCAAGTATACCAGATGACTAGTATAATTTAATAAGTGATTAGTTCCAGGAAGGAAAACCAGATAATGCTGTAAAAGATAGGATCAAGACTGACATCATGGAAATAGTGTCTCAAACTAGGCCTTGAAATTTAAGCAGGATTTTAACAAGATGACGAAAAGGCATTCCAGGAATTCTATGCAAAGGCAGGGCAGTGGGAAAGGACCTTTGGAAAACGTGAGTTTCCTGGTTTGGTTGGAACAGGGCCTCCCAAAGGTCAGCATGCATCGGGTCCCCTGGAAGGCTTCTTAGAACAGATGGGTGAGTACCACCGTCACAGTTTGTGGGTCACTAGGTCTGTGGTGGGGATCCAATAATTCAACAATTTGCTTTTTTTTGTTGTTGAGACAGTCTCACTCTGTCACCCAGGTTGTAGTGCAGTGGTACAATCACAGCTCACTGCAAACACTGCTTCCCAGGTTCAAGTGATTCTCCTGTCTCAGCCTCCCAAGTAGCTGGAATTACAGGTGCCCACCACCATGCCTGGCTAATTTTTGTACTTTTAGTAGAGACAAGGTTTCACCATGTTGGCCAGGCTGGTCTCAAACTCCTGGCCTCAAGTGATCTGCCTGCCTCAGCCTCCCAAAGTGCTAGGATCACAGGGATGAGCCACCACTCCTGGCCTCCCAAAGTGCTAGAATTACAGGCCTGAGTCACACATTTGCATAAATTTGCACTTCTACATGTTCCTGGGAGATGCTAATGTTGCTAGTCCAGAGACCACACTTTGAGAACTTTCTGGTTGAAGTCATAGGAAACTATCTTCTATTAGGAAAACCAGAAGATGAAAGAAAATGGTTCAGAGTCAGGCACGGTGGCTCACGCCTGTAATTCCAGCACTTTGGGAAGCCGAGGCAGGAGGATCACCTGAGGCCAGGAGTTCAAGACCAGCCTGGCCAACGTGGTGAAACTCCATCTCTACTAAAAATACAAAAAAAAATTAGCCAGGCTTGGTGGTGTACACCTGTAATCCCAGCAACTCGGGATGCTGAGGCAGGAGAATCACTTGAACCCAGGAGATGGAGGTTTTGGTGAGCCAAGGTCCTGCCACTGCATTCCAGCCTGGGTGACAAGTGAGACTTCTTCTCAAAAAAAAAAAAAAAAAAAGGATTCAGACTTTTTAAAAAAAAAAAAAAGTGGGTCACAGAGAGCCTTGGATGGTGATCTAAGTCAAATGGCCTTTACTCGGCAAACTACAAAAAGAGCTATTTAATGTTTCAGAGCAGAGGAACAACATGGAACTAGGCTTTGGAAAGATTAACTGACAACTGGACCACGGATGATTTAGAGAATGCTATTAGGCCACAGCAAGAGTTCCAGGTGAGAAGTGATACAAGATTTAAGAGTAATGGTGGTCCTGGTAGGAATTAAGAAGGAAGCCAGTGACTGACTGGCTCCAAGCAATCATTTGAAGTATGATTCTTCACGTGTTAAATAATTGTACCTATAGAACCCTCAATGAATCTAGCATAGACTCTTATACAGAGTACACTCTTAATGAAAAATTTAAAAAGAGAGAGTAGATCACATCCTATTGCATCCTCTATCACTGCAGAAAAAATTTGAAAATGACTATCAGCATTCATTTGCAAAATGAAACTGCATACCTTTAATTTTTTTATACTGAAATATTTGAAACATATACAAAATTTTTGACAGGAAATACTAGAGATATCCAGAAATAACCTAATCCACTAAAATAACTTGTACTTTAAAAATAACTGTAATACAGATACCATGGTATGTCTTTTCTGAAACTGAGCTTCAGCGTGAGAACAAAAAATTTTTTAAAGGTATTATCTTTTGTATTACTATTCATTAGCAGTTTGAATGCAGGAAAGATAAAACTAAAAAGAAAGAGAGGAATCTTCTATTATTAGCCTCTTTAAAAAAAAAAAAAAAATGGGTGACAGGTGACATGAAGAAGCAAGTTGTACATTGGAAAATTTCTTGAATCCAGAAGTTGGCCAGCTGTTCCAAATCAGCTATTGTTATCAATTTCCTCTGAAAAACAACTTCTCAAGCAGTTCACAGCTATCAAATGTTAAAAATCTCAAAAGTTCCTAGGAAAAGTGCTAAAGGAATCAGCTCTCCCCTCCCCATCCCCCTCCTCCCGCTTTCACTGCTCCCATCCTCATGCCAGCATTTCAAATGACAGCAGAGTCCAGAAGACATCAGTCCTGTCGGACTCAATTTGTGTCTGTGCAAGCGTATCAGAGCCAACTGCTACATAATGACTCCGTGTGATCACAGAGATGGAGACCTATGAATGCTCGCTCAGGGAAGAAGTGATTTGGCTTTTCCTCCTACTCAGCTGAAGTGCATAAGAAGAGCAAATTTTTTCAAATGAACCTTCAACTGTTACTCCTGGACTTGCTACAGTGACAGGATCTAGCACTCTAGAAACGAAAGCAGCTATAAACATACATATTTATACTTAAATGGGTTGTGCCCAAAGGAGATCAGAGGTGTGAAGATAAAATCTATTCTAAATGTTCATTCCAGCTAATCTCCATTCCTTATCTTGTTTATGACACAGCAACATTGCCAAAAGGGAATGCTGGCTGCCTATCAGTCAGGTGGAATTTAAATTTAGGTACAAAAATTGAAAATGGATTCTTAAGAAAATAATTAAACCAAAAATAAAGAGGATAAAAGAATATTATAAGTAGCTTCCATTAATCTATAGTAAGGGTTGCTAAGTACTCTGGAAAAAAAAAAAAAAAAGAGCAAGGAGATTCAGTGATATGCAAAGTACCATGTTTTACCTAACTTACATCACACATTATTCAGTATTTGTCCAAAAGCCTCAGTAGAAGCCAACCCTTTGATTTTCATATATTTTGCTCCTTCTTTCTTGAGATGGAGTCTCATTCTCTGTCATGCAGGCTGGAGTACAATGGCACAATCTCAGCTCACTGCTACCTCCACCTCCTCGGCTCAAGCAATTCTCCTGCCTCAGCCTCCTGAGTAGCTGGGATTACAGGCATGCACCGCCACGCCTGGCTAATTTTTGTATTTTTAGTAGAGGCAGGGTTTCACCATGTTGGTCAGGCTGGTCTTGAACTCCTGACCTCGTGATCCACCCACCTAGGCCTCCCAAAGTGCTGGGATTATAGATGTGAGCCACTGCACCCGGCTCTCTGTCTTTCATCAGCAGGGACATGCAGATAGAACTCAACCATCTATATGAATTTAAAATAAAATTTCAAAAAATTTAAAACTCTCTGGTTTCTTATTTCTCATACCACAAAGATCTTATGAAACAATAATTTTGCAGATTTCCAATTAACTGAATATTTGCTTTTGTATGTATGTACGTGGGTGGTTGGAGAAACTAACAGTTCAGAGGGCAATACGATGCATGTAATATAATTTGAAACGAACAACAAAGAGTGCACTTGCCTAAAAGCCTTAACAAATCACGGTTTCAAGCATTCACATAAGCTGACACCTATCCAACTCTTTTTCTTCAACTTACCATTGTAACACTTTTCTGTAATAAGTATATTCATATTCAAACCAATATGAATGTTAAAGGATTTGTACTATTTTTTTCAGCTTTCTATACTGTTGATATTTGTTTCTAAATACTGTATTAAAATTTTCTTTAAAAAAAAGACAAACTGGGGCCTAGTCTCTCAGAAAAGTTTTATATGGGAAATGTAGAAAATTAGCCAACATCTTGCCATACCAGAAGCAAGGAAGTTTTCAGAACTACTAGGCTATATTAAAAAAAAAAAAAAAAAATCCAAGATGATGAGGTACCTATCAGCTAAACGGAAAATCTGAATGACAAAAAGAATAATAACTGCAAAGAACTACAACAAATTACATTATAATCTATGAGTTCATAATTTTAAAAATTTCACTGGTTACTCTAGGAGAAAGTTAGAGAACCAAATCATTTCTCTGAAAACGGGAACAGAAAAGGAAAGAATTAACCAAAACAAACAAACAAACAAAACTGCTGTCACTTAAAATTAGGTATCATTATTTATTTCTGAACATTTTTCATTTTTCTATCATAACAAACCCATCCTCTCAAGTCTAGACATCTCAGAAGCAATAATATCATAATGATATTTAACCTGAACATACATGCATAAAATATATGCATTAAGTTGGGAGATGGTATGGGAAGGATGATGTCCCCAAATCACTTCTTTTTATCTACCTCCCAAACCAGGCCTCTGTAAATCAACTGAATGTGGCTTCTAATTATTTATGAGAAGGATCCATTTGTACAAACGATGTGCTGGTAGGAATCTCCAATTTGTAAAACAGACAAAAGCAGGGCTGCTCTGGCTGAAGTGTGAAGAAGAGTAGGGGTCTGGAGCCTACAGCACACCTGGCAGAGGTTTCAGGGGGCACCCCAGGAATTCTCTAGGCCCTTAGTGTCCAGCTACAACACAAGTACCTGAAAAGAGAAGAGAACCCAAAAGCAAATTTTCAACATTTCACTGACTTGTGGATTTTCCAAGAGAAGGGAGCCATCTAAATATTTTAATGTGATATAAAACAACAATCGTCCAGTGCTGATGGATATAACTTTCTGTAGGATAGAAATCTTTTTATCTGCATTGACTAATAAGTGACCACTTTAAACACAGCTAGTGCAACTGAGGAAGTAAAGTTTTTATTTTATTAAAGTTCAATTTAAATTTAAACAGCCACATGTGGCGAGTGGCTACCCCACTGGACAGCACAGACTACAACTACACGTTTACAGCACTGAACAGAAAAAAGTCAGTATTTTTTCAGAGGTATAGGGTATAGACTGAAACAATGAGGTGAGAATTTCTTAGTTCTTGTAGTCCTTGGCTTTCCGATAATCAGACACTAAAGATTCACTGTGTTATGTGAGGATACCCATTTAACCTTTGGATCACTCACTCACTGATACAGTTTGGCTGTGTCCCCACCCAAATCTCGTCTTGAGTTCTCATGTGTTGTGGGAGGGACCCAGTGGGAGATAACTGAATCATAGGGGCAGGTCTTTCCTGTGCTGTTCTCATGATAGTGAATAAGTCTCACAAGATCTGATTATTATGCACAAGCTCTTTTCTCTTGTCTGCTGCCATGTGAGACATGATTTTCACCTTCCGCCATGATTGTGAGGCATCCCCAGCCATGTGGAAAAGGTCCATTAAACCTTTTTTTCTTCCCAGTGTCTTTATCAGCAGTGTCAAAGCAGACTACTACACTAACCCATCCGTGTCCCTTATCCTGCCAAATAAAAAAAGGATTTCATTTTTTTTTTAAACTACTTCATAGAGTGTAAAGGGAAGATCAGTCTACGACCATACTACCCTGAACACGCCCAATCTCATCTGATCAAGAATGCAAAGGGAAGATCAATAAGTGGTTGACTATAAAACTGGAAAATATCCAAATAGAAATAGTGTTAATGAATGTTCCTTTAATATCAAAGGAAAGATTACGTTAAAGACGGGGTGTCATACTTTATTGTATTTCTCCTTACTGAACAGGAACTTCTGGCAGCAAAGGATTGCCACGTTCTATAGACATAAAAGACAAGCATACGTCTAAGCAGCCTCATGAAATAATTTGTATAGTTGTATAGTTTTAATGAAATGGCCGCATTCGATTAATATTAGTGAGGGATATGGAAAACACATTCTTAAATACATGCAGGGCACCAAAAGCCTGAATGTAAATTATGGAAAATATTACTGAGAAAAGGGGCAATTGAAGAAGGTTATTGAATTTAATAAAACTATGAAAAACCACCACAAACCAGACACCTCTGAATAAAACAGTCAAACCTAAAAATATAAGAAATTATTTGTAAGAAACTCATAACACCTCAAAATTATACTCCACAAAATTGGCATATCAAATCAAAAACTCCAAATTTTTCTGTTTTGCCCTAAACATGTTTTTATGACAATCAGGAAAAAAAACAAGAGGTAGTTTAAGAGCTATTGCATATAAATACAAAGTGATAATTCAATCATGTAATTTTTGGCTTAGACTATGACTTAATATGAAGACTCCAGGTGACTATCAGCACACAATGATTCTTTGAAGAAATCAACTGAATTTTAAGACTACCTGAAGAGTAAAACAACTCCTATCAATATAGACACTTAAAAGATCCCTTATATGCCTAACTCTGACAGAGAAAAAAAGTCAATAGCTATTATTCTGAGCTTTCTATAGTTTATGATTCACTTTCCAAGTTATTATTGATGCATCTCTGTAAGACTTCAAGTGGCTTTACATTGGAAGCACATATAAATATTAGTTATTTTCAAGGATGGCAAAATGACATTATTAACCTTCATTGTTTCTTTCTCCTTTGGGAAGGAAAAAAAGAGGCATGCCGTGAGAAATGAACAAATAGAAAGGAAAAAAACCTCATCTCCCTTTGTATCTATTTGTTCCCCTGCAAACAGAACTGTAATTCTGATTTGCAAAGAAGGATAGCTTTAGAAAAAGAATCTAAAGTTTCTTTCAGTCATTACTGCATTCATAGCTTCTATCTAGTTTTATGTGATGCCAGTAGAAACTGGCAATGAGACGATTAAAATACAAGTCTATTCAGCATGCTGCTGGAACTCTAGTATTTGTTCCTTTCACCCAAAAAGACACTGTAAAAGTGAGAAACTGATCTTTCTCGCAAAGTGTAGACAGATATGCAACCTAGTCACTTTCCACTGAAACTCAGGCATTTCTTTTTTTTTTTTTTTTTTTGAGACAAAGTCTCACTCTGTTGCCTAAGTTGAAGTGCAGTGGCATGATCTTGGCTCACTGCAACCTCCACTTCTTGAGTTCAAGCAATTCTCCTGCCTCAGCCTCCTGAGTCGCTGGGACTACAGGCACACGTCACCATGCCCAGCTAATTGTTGTATTTTTTGTAGAGACAGGGTTTCACTATACTGGCCAAGCTGGTCTTGAACTCCTGACATCGTGATCCGCCCATCTCAGTCTCCCAAAAGTGCTGGGATTACAGGTGTGAGCCACTGCGCCTGGCCGGGTATTTCTTTTTTATGTTAAATAATGTATTAGGATATTTTGTTCAATCAATCAAAAGAAGTAATTAATATGGCCTTGATTAAAAGGTTTAGACAAGACGTTTTCATGCCAGGAGTATCATCATAAGCCTAATTTATCACGAAGCGATTATGCACCTGTTACAAAATCTCATATTATTCCCTATATTTCACTTTTAATAACCTACATTCATCAAGCTCTAAAGACATTAGTTATGACCAATAAACTAATATGTAAGTATAGCCTTAAAATTTCCTTGATGACACACTGCACACATTACAATAGGATCTTATCCTAAATAATAATGTATAATTTGTTGTTTTATTTTAAATTGACTTACAAAACTGTATGTATTTATTATACACAACACGATGCTTTGAAGTATATATAGTATACATTGTGGAATGACTAAATTTAGCTAATTGACATATGCATTACCTCATACAGTTATTTTTATAATGAGAACATTTTACATGATCTGTGTTGGCATTTTTCAAGAATACATGGATATGAAACTATCATTTCTACATCAATGTAACTGATCTTGTCATTATCTTAAAAATCAAAGCAGGGTTTTTTAATGAATATAAAATATTTTTGTTTAAAATACATCTTTTTAAATGTTATGGGTAATAGGTTTTATTTATTATTCTATCTATTTTATTTGTTTTAGCCCTATCAATACATAGTATGGAAAAGTCTGGCAATACATATTTTACTTCTTTACTATGAAAAGCAATTTTAAAAATTCACTTTGAGGAGAATTTACCACCCTCTAAAGGGAATAATCTACATTGATCTTTTTTCCTTAAGATTAGTTTAAGAATAAAGTGAGGACCTTTTAATTGTTTTTAAATAGTTCATTACAATGGCTCAAAGAAAACTAATTTAGCCTCCTCACAGGTGTAATATTTATCTGTAGCTCCACCCTCAGGGTGATCAAACCTCTGGGCCAGCTGCGAAAGTGACTTTGCCCTCTCCCCACAGGGAATGCCCAGACACTTTTTGTTGTCACAGCACAAGGAGGGTAACCCATGGCACCTAAGGGTAGAGGCCAGGGATGCTGCCAAATACCCTATAACACACAGAACAGCTAGCTGCTCCCCAACAAAAAATTATCCCATGCAGAATGTCAGGAGTGCTGAGGGTGGGAAACCCTGTCCTAGAACAGCTCATTGGTATGGAGGGAAAATTCCAAAAAAAAAAAAAGGAACTTTTAAGAGATATCTAATACATTGCTTTCTAAACCCACCAATTTTAGGTGTTTCCAGTACAGTTTTCGTACATCAACTCAAAACAGATTTGAATTTCTGGGCATGGGAATATGGATGACACCCAAATTTCCCTTTTTGTCCTAAGTTAGAACCAAAGTTGGCTTGCCTTAAAAGTTTAGTTCACAGGCTTAGGCAGCATAAATATTGTCACCAATTAAAAGAATGAAGCTGTTAAATGGAACAGACATTGCACTGATGCCTGTCAGTGAGTAGATATGGCTCCCATGTCTCATGATGGGAGCTTAGCTCTTCTCTAAGGGAACAGTCTCAGGAAAGAAATATTCAGTTTCGAGGATTGTCTTCTCATATCACTGCTAGCAACAGAGATTGATAGTGGAATGGTGAAAGGCCGTCACAAATGGCTAAGGAAAGTGGAATTAGAGAATATTCTCTTCATACATCTCTCACCTTATACACAAATCGACTGAAGATAAATCAAAGAGTTACATCTATGACCTGAAATCATAACAATTCTAGAAGATAACATCAGAAAAACCCTTCTAGACATTGGTTTAGGCAAAGACTTCATGACCAAGAACCCAACAGCAAACGCAACAAAAACAAAGATTAAATGGATAGGACTTAATTAAAGTAAAAATCTTCTGCACAGCAAAAAATAATAATAATATCAGCAGAGTTAACAGACAACCCACAGAGTGGGAGAAAATCTTCACAATCCATACATCGACACAGGACTAACATCCAGAATCTACAAAGAACTCAAACTCAAATCAGCAAGAAAAAAACAATCACATTCAAAAGTGGGCTACGGATATGAACAGACAATTCTCAAAAAGAGATATACAAATGGCCAACAATCATATGGAAAAATGCTCACAAAATGCTCCCTGATCACTAACAATCAGAGAAATGCAAATCAAAACCACAATGCAATACCACCTTGCTCCTGCAAGAATGGTCATAATCAAAAAAATAAAATAAAAAATAGATGTTGGTGTAGATGTGGTGAAAAGGGAACACTTCTACACTGTTGGTGAGAATGTAAACTAGTAAAATCGCTATGGAAAACGGTGTGGAGATTCCTTAAAGAACTAAAAGTAGATCTACCATTTGATCCAGCAATCCCACTACTAGGCAACTACCTAGAAGAAAAGAAGTCATTATAGGAAAAGATACATGCACATGCATGTATACAGCAGCACAATTCACAACTGCAAAAATATGGAACCAGCCCAAATGCCCATCAATCAAAGAGTGGATAAAGAAAATGTGGTGTATTTATACCATGGAATACGACTAAGCCACAAAAAGGAATGAAATAATGGCATTTGCAGCAACCTAGATGGAATTGGAGACTATTATCTAAGTGAAGTAGCTCAGGAATGGAAAACCAAACATTGCATAGTTCTCCCTCATAAGCAGGAGCTAAGCTATGAGGATGCAAAGGCATAAGAATGACAAAATGGCCTTTGGGGACTCAAGGGAAAGGCTGGCAGCAGCGTGAGGGATAAAAGATTACACATTGGGTACAGTGTGCACTGCTTGGGCGATGGGTACACCAAAATCTCAGATATCACCACTAAAGAACTTATTCATGTAACCAAACACCATCTGTTCCTCAAAAACCTGTTGAAATAAAAAATAAATTTTAAAAGCAGAACATTTTCTTTATAATCCCAATGTTGTCCTCATGACTATTCTGACATCTCTCTAAGACACTATTAACAATTTACAGGCCGGGCCCGGTGGCTCACGCCTGTAATCCTGGCACTTTGAGAGGCTGAGGTGGGCAGATCATGAGGTCAGGAGATCGAGACCATCCTGGCTAACATGGTGAAATCCCGTCTCTACTAAAAATACAAAAAATTAGCCAGGCATGGCGGCGGGTGCCTGTAGTCCCAGCTACTTGGGAGGCTGAGGCAGGAGAATGGCGTGAACCCGGGAGGCAGGGCTTGCAGTGAGCCGAAATCGCGTCACTGCACTCCAGCCTGGGAGACAGCGAGACTCCGTCTCAAAACAAAAACAAAAACAAACAAACAAAAAATTTACATAGTAGAGGAAATAGGTTGTGTGGGGAAACTAAATAAATGACTATCAAACCAAACAGAAACATAAAATCTAAAGAAAGGTAGACAGGACAAATATTAACCATATATATCCAAAATACACTCTTCACCTCTCTCACCCTGTCCATATAGTTCATTCAGTTATATTGCACTCATCTTTACTGTTACTGCCCTCTTCACATCTACTCCCTCCTTCAATGAAACCATAGATTGATAAAAATCAGAAGAAAAAAATAACAGAACATTTTGGGCAACCCTCTCATTTAACAGACACTGCATGAAGTACAAGGACATAATGGAATTAATAACCTCAGAATGCACAAGTTGAGTCGTCTCAGAAGAGGGCTTAGAACCAGTTTTCTTTCTTCTACAGCATGGTATCTACTTTTACTATCTCTGACTTACTGAAACCGAAATAGATAGCTGAAGCGATGTCATGATTAATTCTAAAGTGATCAACATAAAGAAAAAGTCCCTCCTTTAATTAGCAAAGAGACAATATTACAATGGGCATAAATGAAAGGGGAAGGCAGCCTTAAAGGCGGGGTATAGGAAGGCAGTATGAAAGAATCTCATTGAATGAAGGTATTTGGCAGTCACTGTCCTAGACCAATAAATAATTCACAAATGAAAGTTTATCCCATGAGTCAAAAATTCTCTAAAGAATCAATCTTTAACCTAGTACCTGTTATTATGTACTTGTGTATCTTAGAATAAAAGTTTATAGATGTGCTTGGAAGGAAAAATAATTAACCAGAAATAGATTTTCCAAATTCTCACATTTGTAATTTAATGAATAACATGCAGACACTATTAATAAGGTGGTATTAATAATACCACCTTAAGGCATACCTATTTTGTATATTACTATCAAGTTCCATTTTACGGAGTTTTTCTCTCTCTATCCTCCTCTCACTCTCGCTCTCGCTCTCTCTTTTAGATAGGGTCTTGTTCTGCCGCCCAGGTTGGAATGCAGTGGCACAATCACAGGTAACTGCAGCCTAGAAATCCTGGGCTCAAGCTATTCTCCTGCCTCTGCCCCCCAGAGTATCTGGGACTACTGGCGAGTGCCACCACACTTGGTTTTTCAGTTTTTATTGGGAAGTGGTCTTGCTACGTTGCCCAGACCGGTCTTGAACTTCTGGACTCAAGCAATCCTCCCACATTGGCCTCCCAAAGTGTTGGAATTACAGGCATGAGCCACCATTTTTTTTTTCTCTATAAAATTTAAATGTTAGCAAGGATATATGTTGAGTAATTGTGACAAGGTGGGAATGGGTTAGATTCTGAATTCACAGGGTTATAGTGTCTAGTTATCTCAGTGGAGAGACATCAGCCTGAGTGCACTTTTTTATAAAGTTGCTGAGGGCAACACGGCCATATTGAAAGAAGAAATAAAGATACACAATGGTTATTTTTCAAAAGAAGTTGGCATTATAAAGTGATTTGATAATAAAGTACGAAAATTTCCTGCAGCAATAAAGGCACTATGCGTTTCCCATACCAAGATGTATCTGAGTGGCAGTGAAAAAAATATTTTTCCCATACTCACTCTTTTAGAAAATATATTTGAGACCTCCGGAAAAAGACTTTTTAAAGTACTGTCATTTTTATTGTACTTCTATAAAATACTCAAACAAAATATACAATATGGATATCAAAAAAGGAGTTTAAAGTCGTTAAAAGCCTACTAGCAAACTAGATGTAGTAACTTTCTCAACATCAAACTTTCTAGAAACCAAATGTAATCTTAAATGAACGGCCCACCAAACTAAAAGAAAAGGAAATGCTGAACAAAAACTTCAATCAAACTTCTCTGCTGGGCCAGGCACAGTGCCTCATGCCTGTAATCCCAGTGCTTTCAGAGGCTGAGGCGGAGGATCACTTGAGGTCAAGAGTTCAAGACCAGCCTGGGCAACATAATAAGAGCCCACGTCTATTTTTTTTTTATTTTTATTTTTGAGACGGAGTCTCGCTGTTGTCACCCAAGCCGGAGTGCAGTGGAGCAATCTCGGCTCACTGCAACCTCCGCCTCCCGAGTTCAAGAGATTCTCCTGCCTCAGCCTCCTGAGTAGCTGGGATTACAGGCGCCTGGCACCACATTCTGCTAATTTTTATACTTTTAGGAGTGACGGGATTTCACCATGTTGGCCAGGCTGGTCTCGATCTCCTGACCTCAGGTGATCCACCCGCCTCGGCCTCCCGAAGTGCTGGGATTACAGACATGGGCCACCGCACTCAGTAAGATCCCATGTCTAGAAACAAACAAACAGAGTAGGCGCGGTGGCTCACGTCTGTAATCCCAGCACTTTGGAGGCCAAGGCAAGCGGATCACGAGGTCAGGAGACGGAGACCATCCTGGCTAACGCAGTGAAATCCGTCTCTACTAAAAATAGAAAAAAATTAGCCAGGTCAGGTGGCGGGCACCTGTAGTCCCAGCTACTCGGGAGGCTGAGGCAGGAGAATGGCGTGAACCCGGGAGGCAGAGCTTGCAGTGAGCCGAGATTGTGCGGCTGCACTCCAGCCTGGGCGACAGAGCGAGACTCCGTCTCAAAAACAACAACAACAACAAAATTTCTCTGCTGGATGTGGGTCTCACATAGGCCTTTTGAAACACAGATATTTATATTTCAAAGTAGAGGACTAATCATTTTAAAATGAGAAGGAATAGGTTCAAGAAGCAAGCCAGGAATGTGGCTGGCACAGACGTGAAAGTATGGGTGGAAGAGAAGTGCAGGGAATGCCTAATTGTTATCTGGTGGGGGATCAAGTCTCAAATTAAAATGCCATCTTTTTAAGAATTTCTGTATCTTTTGTGGTCTACCTAATGATGTTTCCATCACAAACTGAATATAGACTGACCCTTTCCTTTATTATATTTCCTTTAATATTTTTAAATCACAGGTTTAACCATGAATATTTATCATATTACCTTGTTTAAAAACAAACAAAAAAAAACTGAACAGCCATGCATTAGAAAATGTGCTTATTTCATCCCATAATTGTCACTAAGGTCAAAACTATTCATTGCATACATCTTCATCGTTGGCCAGGTGCAGTGGCTCGTGCCTGTAACCCCAACATTTTGAGAGGCCGAGGAGGATGGATCACCTGAGGTCAGGAGTTCGAGACCAGCCTGACCAACATGGAGAAATCCCGTTTCTACTAAAAATACAAGATTAGCTGGGCGTGGTGGTGCATGCCTGTAATCCCAGCTACTCAGGAGGCTGAGGCAGGAGAATCGCTTGAACCCAGGAGGCAGAGATTGTAGTGAGCCAAGATTGTACCACTGCACTCCAGCCTGAGCAACGAGAGTGAAACTCCATCTCCAAAACAAAAACAAAAACAAAACTTCATCATTTCCTAATTTGTACTTTAGATTGGTGCATACATTTCATCACACAAATATAGTGCATATTTCAACACACATGTGAAAATATGTATTTATATATTATATACATTTACTATGCTACTAATGAACAATACATTTTCAAACACAAAATTAGAAATTTTAAAAATAAGATTAAAAAATAGAAGTTCTATAATTCTATTCCTAGGCCATATAAATAATTAGGGGCCCATTGCCCTAGATATAGTTGGGATTTTTTGTTTTTTATTCTTTGTTTTGAGACGGAGTCTCCTTCTGTCGCCCAGGCTGGAGCGCAGTGGCACCATCTCAGCTCCCTGCAATCTCCACCTCCCAGGTCCAAGTGATTCTCGATTCTCGTGTCTCATCCTCCTGAGCAGCTGGGATTAAAAGCAGGTACCACCATGCCCAGCTAATTTTTGTATTTTTAGTAGAGATGGGGTTTCGCCATGTTGGCCAGGCTGGTCTCAAACTCCTGGCCTCAAGTGATCCGCCCCGCTTGGCCTCCGAAAGTGCTAGGATTACAGGCGTGAGCCACCATGCCCAGGGGTAGTTTGGATTTTTTTAAACCTATATATTAAGTGACCACAGACAAAAATGAGATATTTTACTAGTCTGTCCACCAATCTCTATGTGACAGCTGATGTCAACAAGATGTATTATAACACATAGAGAAGACACTGTTGTTTGGGATTTTCAGACAATGTCCTCATTTTATCATTGTAAATCATCTACATTAAACTAGAATAACTTTACACATGAACAGTGTTTTTGCTTTAAAAATGAATTCCTTCATTCTTTTATTCCATGAATATTTCTGAATACCAGGCAAGGTGATAGGGACAAGAGACTTATAATAAATGTACAAGACAGCAAGGTCCAGCCAGGTGTGGTGGTTCACACCTGCCATCATAGCACTTTGGGAGGCCAAGGCAGGTGGATCATCTGAGGCCAGGAGTTCAAGACTAGCCTGACCAACATGGTGAAAACCTGTCTCTCATAAAAATACAAAAAATGAGCCGGCCATGGTGGCAGGTACCTGTAGTTCCAGCTACTTGGGAAGCTGAGGCGGAAGAATTGCTTGAACCCAGAGGCGGAGGTTATAGTGAGCCAAGATCACACCACTGCACTCCAGCGTGAGCAACAGGGTAAGACTCTGTCTCAATAAAAAAAGACAGCAAGTTCCCTAATACATTCTGGTGCTAGGAGACAGAAAAATAAGAGAAATTTTTCTTTTTTTTTTTTTTTTGAGACAGAGTCTCACTCTGTCTCCCAGGCTGGAGTGCTGACTCGGCAGGATCACAGCTCACTGTAACCTCTGTCTCCCAGGTTCAAGCGATTCTTTTGCCTCAGCCTCCCAAGTAGCTGGGACTACAGGTGTGTGCCACCACATTCGGCTAATTTTTGTATTTTTAGCAGAGATGGGTTTTCACCATGTTGGCCAGGAAGGTCTCACACTCCTGACCTCAGGTAATCCACCCACCTCAGCCACCCAAAGTGCTGGGATTATAGGCATGAGCCACCACGCCTGGCCAAGTAATTTTTTTAAAGGTACCTGGTAAGTGCTCCAAAGAAAATTCAGCAAGTTAACAGGGGTAGAGAAATAACTGGTATGTGGGAAAGGAAGTGGGGGGCATGTGAGTCTGAACCTGAATGACAACAAGAAATGGAGAAAAGCTTCACAAGTGAAGGGACAGACTGCCCAGGGCAGAGGCTAGGATGCAGGAATGAGCTCGGTTGTGGCTGCAGTCCAGAGATTCCCAGCAAAGAATGATACCAGGCGGGCTGGGAAAACAAAGTGGGTCCAGGTTGCACAGGGCCTGTAAGCAACAGTGGAGAGATTGGATTGCATCTGAAATGCAATGGAAGACACTGGAGGGCTTTATGCTATGGAGTGACATGGTCTGATTTATATTTAGATGACTTCTCCAGTGGCTGTGTGCCAATGGTCTAAAAAATGCAACCTCCCCCGACTGCCCTCCCCGCTCCCAAGTCTCTGTAGAGACTTCCAATCCATTTATTTGGACATAGCCATTAAGCTCTATTGTGAAGTCTTTTGACCCTTTATAAAAGCCTCACCAGTTTCACTTTTCAGTGATCCTATGCAGTCTCCTCTTCCCAATTCAGAAAATAATCAGAAATAATGTGTCGTTTTTTAATGTTTTCAGCTGCCCTTCTCTGTTCCTATGCAGCAACCTGCCCTAGAAAATCCAATGATCTTTTTTCTCCCATTTCTCTCCCGTAGAGCAGTTTAACACACTTTAGAATTTTTACTTAAAAAGTAAAGTACCTGACATTAGTTCTCATTTGCATTCCTGAAAAACGCAAATGGAAAAAATCTGCTTTCATGTACAAAGAAACGGTCAGCATTAAGGATCTCCATGGTCACACTTTTCGATCTGTGATTCCGGAACACTTTCTACACTCACTTTAAAATTAAAATATATATATATATTTTTTTTTTTTTAAATTTCTGAAGTTTTGTAGACCAAAGCCTTTTTTGTTTGACCATTTTAAATCCTGTAATGTTAGCAGTGACACTAATACCCAATAGTACACTGGAATTCGGGCTATTAGAAAACAGGGCCTTTCCAATAATTCAAAAATTCTTTCTTTCAGGATTTAGAAGCCAAGGCCTGCTGTGAGTCAATTGCTGGCTATCTTCCCAAATTAGCTTTTCAGTCTTAGTTATCTTTTACATTCATCCCTTAGTCTTCACTCCAGGATTTCCTCCATTATTGAAGCAAGGCTTTTAACACCCCAACATGAAGTCATTTAACTCCTTAGTTTTTCTTATTAGTTACCTAAGTAGATTTGAGACTGCCAGTATTTAACCTTCTGTCTTAAAAATGCATTATAAAATGGGATAGTTTGTTATATGGAGCATGTAGAACCTGACACACACAATAATGCCTATTCTACTTCTCAAGTAGAGGACTCTAGTCCCTTCCTGAGCTGACCTTTCCACATGCTGTGGCCAAAAGAATGGGACAGAAGCAACGTTGTGTGCGTCTGACCCTGAGCCTCAAGAAACTCATCAGGAAGAAGCTCTGCATGGTCCCTTCCACCTGCTGACCTGGGGTCCCCTGTCACCACTGTCAGAGGTGTGTGACCCAGAGCAACTTTATCTTGAAAAGGGGCTGGGTAAAATGAGGCTGAGACCTACTAGGCGGCATGCCCAGATGGTTAGGGCATTCTAAGTCAAAGGATGAGACAGGAGGTACGCACAAGATACAGGTCATAAAGATCCTGCTGATAAAACAGCTTGCAGTAAAGAAGTCAGCGAAATTCCACCAAAACCAAGATGGCCATGAGAGTGACCTCTGGTCGTCCTCACTGCTACACTTCCAGTAGTGCCATGGCAGTTTACAGATGCCATGGCAACATCAGGAAGTTATCCTACATGGTCTAAAAAGGGGAGGCATGAATAACCCACTCCTTGTTCAGCATACCATCAAGAAATAACCATAAAAATGGGCAACCAGCTGCCCTCAGGGCTGCTCTGTCTATGGAGTTTGCCATTCTTTTATTCCTTTACTTTCTTAATAAACTTGCTTTCACTTTACTCTATGGACTCACCCTCAATTCTTTGTTGTGTGAGACTCAAGAACCCTCCCTTGGGGTCTGGATCGGGATCCCTTTCCTGTAACACCACCACGCAAACAAGCCCAGACTAGCCTGGGGGAGGATGAAAGACCATGGGGAGCAGAGATGAACTAGCTAACTGACCCACTGTAGACCAATCATTCCCCAGAAGACCTGACAGCTGGCTGCAGACTCAGTCACGATCAGCTGAACCGGGTCACCAGCAGCAGAACCACCAAGTTGAGCCCAGCTCAAACTGCTGATCCAGAGAATTGAGATAATTAAATGGGTGTTGGGTTAAGCTACTAGGTTTGGGGATGGTTTGGTATACAGCAAAAGCTAACAATACAAAAGCGTTAAATATTTACCTCATGCACTATAAAACAAAGATAAATCAGCGTATGTTTTCTTCAGTACATTTACTCTACTTTAAATACTCCGGTAGGCAATCTGGCTTCTTATGGTTACATCTAAATTAATTTGGTCCTCTTCTGGCAGCAACCAATTAGTAAAATCACTAGCTTTCAGATCTTTAAAGTAGGGTACGTTATTCTGTGATTTAGAATACAGGAACTTATTTGTGCCTCTTGGCCCCTTTTTCCGATAATAAATATTTTCTGCCACACAGCTCAGGGACAGCAAAATTGTCCTAAAATGTCCTTAACCACTGACTAAAACCATGAAGCATGATGTTCCTTTCTGGTGATATAATTGAAATGACGTATGTATCTGAGATTTCAACTGATTTCACCAAGTACACTGACAGGTAGTAGTTAGCAAAATTTTAGATGCTGTTTTCCTTAAGCAGGTTCTGCCAGGAGAGAAATTCCACAATTCAAGTAGGGTTGATACTTTAAAAGCAGGAAAGTTTTCACTCAAATTTTTTAAAGGAATGATATTTTGAACAGTCTGTTTGTCCTTCTCTGGCCAGTTTCTAACAGCATGCTATATCTGCCTCTCCTTAAATAGGAGCTAGTCAATTTGACTAGTTACTAGAAAGTGTGAAAAAGTGAGGAGACATAACTACTGAAATAAATAAATGAATTTTGCAAGGCTGCTAAATACAAGATCAACATGAGAAACCAACTGTATTCAGAATAGGTATTTCTTAAATGTGCTATTTATAGCAGCATCAAAAATATAAAACAGTAAAGAAATAAATGTAACAAAAGTTCACAAGATTTCTATGCAGAAAATTAGATAGCATTATTAATAAATTAAAGAAGACTTAAATAAATGTATGATTATAGTATGTTCACAGCTTAAAAGGCGTATTATTGTAGGACAGGCATGGTGGCTCACACCTGTAATCCCAGCACTTTAGGAGGCTGAGGTGTGTGGATCACCTGAGGTCAGGAGTTCAGACTAGCCCAGCCAACATGGAAAAACCCGGTCTCTACTAAAGATACAAAAATTAACCAGGTATGGTGGCACATGCCTGTAATTCCAGCTAGTCAGGAGGCTGAGGCAGGAGAATCACTTGAAATCGGGAGGCAGAGGGTGCAGTGAGCTGAGATCGCACCACTACACTCCAGCCTGGGTTGACAGAGAGAGACTCCATCTCAAGAAAAGACTCATTCTTATAAAGATGTCAATATTTCCCAAGTTTATCTATGAATTCACTGTAATCCCAATATAAATTTCAGCATACTACTCTTGTGAAATAGAAAAACTAATTTTATAATTTATAAGAAAATGCAGAAACAAGAATAGCCAAGACAATCTCATAGAAAAACAAATGTTAAAGAATTTACACTACCAGTTACCAAGACTTATTATAAAGCCACAGAAATTAAGATGGTGAAGTGTTAGCTCAAGGACAAGCAAACTAGTGGAACAGAAAAAGAAGTCTAGAAACAGATCCACCCGTATGCTCTCTCAGTTGATTTATACACAGCTGAGTCCCTGTATTGCAATGGAAAAAGAATAATCTTTTCAATCATTGGTGCTGGGTTAAATGAGTATCTGTATGAAGAAAAACATACACTAACCCTCTACCTCACACCATATACAAAATAACATATTAGAGATCTAGATGTGGAAGATAAATAATGCAGCTTATATAAAATGGCACAAAAGAATATCTTTGTAGCTTTTCTCAAAGCGTGTTTCAAAAATAAGGTAATGACAATAAAGACTGATAAATTTGAATTAATTAAAATTTAAAATATCCGTTCATCCAAAGATATTATTAAGAAAGGACAATCTACAGAGTGGAAAAAGCCATTTGCAAGAAGTATGTCCACAACAGCCCTGAAACTATCCATTTCTATTGTATTGTCTATCCTTTGGGGGAAATGGGATGGAGATAAAAGCCTTAAACAGGCAATTCACAAGAGAGATAACCCAGATGGTCACTGAACATATGAAAAGGGACTGAACAATGTTAGCCACTAAAGAAATGCAAATTAATATCAAAATGAGAAACCACTCCACACTCACCACAATAATTAAAATCAGAAACTTGACACCACTGCATGTTGGGAAGGTTGCAGAGCAAATTAAAACTCATATATTGCTGGTTAGAGTGCCAACTGGTAAAAACTCCTTTGAAAAACTGTTTTGCTAAATGTATACCTACCGTATCACCCAGCAGTTTCATTAGGTTACACTCAACAATAAGTTAGACATTATTAAAACAAAAACAAACAAAAAAAAAACAGGCCAGGTGTGGTGGCTCATGCCTGTAATCCCAGCACTTTGGGAGGCCAAGGCAGGTGGATCACCTGAGGTCAGGAGTTCGAGGCCAGCCTGGCCAACATGGTGAAACCCTGTCTCTACTAAAAATACAAAATTAGCCGAGTGTGGTGGCGCATGCCTGTAATCCCAGCTACTCAGGAGGCTGAAGGAGGAGAATCACTTGAACTTGGTTGCAGTGAGCCCAAGACATGCCACTGCACTCTAGCCTGGGCGACAAGAGTGAAACTCTGTCTCAAAATAAAGAAAGCAGCAGCACAAATTAGAAATAACTTACACATTTATCCAAACTGGAGTGAATAAACTGTGGCATATTCATAAAATGAAATACTTGCTTACAGCAATCAAAATTTAAAATTTCTTCTGAGAAAATATAGCTTTTCTAGAAACAGTTTATTAATGCATAGTTTGTCTTAGTTACCTTCTAACCATTTTGAAGAAACTAAATTGATCACTAAGAATAATAAAAGTCAAAGTTATACACAAAGTAGAATTGAACTCAAATTCTCTTGGAAACATATATAGAAAGGAGAATAGTAAACGACCAGCCCAAAGCACTGAGACTCTAAAGCCTGATTTCAGTAACTAGCCTCTAATAAATTTGCTTATCTGAAAATATAGTAATATGTAATATTAGTAAAGCATGATAATATGTGTTAAGACCCAAATAAATGGTTTGAATGATAAACATTAGTATGTGTGTAGAAGAGGAAAATACGATCTCAGACTTTTAGTTCATACTGGTGGAGGAAAAGGTATTGAAACTTGAAGTATCCAAGTGGGTAGAGGGAAGCCCCTGGGGCCAAGACAATCAGGGTAGTGCAAACAAAGGAACAGAGACTGTCGAAGAACCAGATTCTAGACCAGCTTCAGCACTGACTTTCTTATTTGCCTTGGCCAAATCACTCCCTTTCTGTCTCTAGTTTCCCTGTTACCCTCAACATATTAATATAATTTATTTGCTAGGTTTTGTTGTCATTGTCCCCATCCCCAGTAGACTGCAGTTCCACAACGACAAAGACTTCGTTTAAATATTGTTAAACATGCAAGATTTGTGTGAAAGTACATATATGCAATATGTATGGAATAATCTTATTTTGCAAGATACATAAAAAACAATACAGCTAACCCATCTGCAATTTCTTCTAACTCACAGGTCAGTGGAGATGGTGGTATCCATGTTAAAGCTGTATCAGTTGGCAGCAGTGTTTACTTCTTGTAGGAAACAATACTGGGCTATTTCAGAGTGGGTTTTATAAAGCTCTGGCGTTCTAACTTTGTTAAGGAATTAGGGTCCAATCACCAGGCCTACTCCATGCTTAGGAATTTCCTAGGTACTTATATAGGCAAGGAAAACGAGGTAAAAATCCTCAAAATAATAACCTAATTTCAAAAGCATGTATTTTCTTTCTTTAACTATTAATAGGGAAAAAAATAATTTAAAAAAATTTTTAAGTAGTCAGAAAGAAATTGTTTAATGATAAAGCCAGAGTTGAAATATGGCTCCAAAGAATCTATAAACCAGGCCAGGCATGTGGCTCACGCAGGTAATCCCAGCACCGTGGGAGGCCAAGGTGGGTGGATCACTTGAGGTTAGGAGTTCAAGACCACCCTGGCCAACATGGTGAAACCCCGCCTCTACTAAAAATACAAAAAAAATTAGCAGGGTATGGTGGTGGACACCTGTAATTCTAGCTACTCAGGAGGCTGAGGGAGGAGAATCACATGAACCTGGGAAGCAGAGGTTGCAGTAAGTCAAGACTGTGCCAATGCACTCCAGCGTGGGCGACAGAGTGAGACTCCATCTCAAAATAATAATAATCTATGAACAAATATTTATTGAATGTCAAATCTATTTCTCATATCATGCTAATACATGTCAGACACACAAAAAAAGATCAAACAAGGGCAATGCCTCTAATAAATTTGCTTATCTGAAAATATAGGGAATGTGAACAATTACAAAAGCATGATAATATGTGTTGAGACCCAAATACATGGTTTGAATGAGAACATGTAGAATTTTGACTGGAGTAAAAAGCATATCAATAATCAGCATAAGATTTAGATGTTGATATATTCAAAACATTATCAGAAACTAATAAATTAGCTATTTTACAAACACCATATACCATACAGTTTGGGTATAAGAAGGAATTAAGATGTGAGTAAAGCCAATTTGTGGGAGACCTTCAACACAAGCTGAGTATCCCAGGGAACAATAAATCTCAAACTATCAACAGGAAAAGCAGTGATAGAGTTGGAGTTAGAATTCTGCATATATACAAATTCTGCATATATATATACACATATATATACACACACACACACACACACACATAAACATTGAATGTCTTAAAGGACAAAGATTAGAACTACAGTGATAGCAATGACCTGTCATTTGGATATTGGTCAGTTAGATAATAACAACTCACAATATTGCATTCCAAAAAACTTATTCAAATTAGACCACTGCCATCGAAATATAATCCCAATTTTGACCTGTATGGCATGAGACATTTCTGATTTCCTTGGGATCTCTATCTATATAAAACACATGACATTCATTTTATAATTTGAAATCTAGATCTCACAGAAGCAGACTGGTGGTTGGGCTGAATGGGTGTTACATTCTCTACTTTCTCATTATCTTATTTCAAGAAGGCTCTGGAGACAATTCCTGACATCTCCGTGCTTCAACTTCCATCTGTGTGAAATGAAATAATGGCTGCCTCCAGCCTACCTCATCAAAATCAGTGAGCCACAAAAGCACATTAAAATCAGAGATGCAGGAAGGATGATTTTGAGGAAACAAGCTTCTGTCCATTATCATTACAAACAAAACAAAACGTAGTCAGCCTTTCTCAACCGTGGTTCCACAAGATAATCATGCCCTACAGAATATAATTTGAGTGACTCCTCAATTCTCCTGAGATGGTACAAACATAGTACCACTCTAGATACATAGGACAGAAGTTAATTCACTACATACAATAGATCCCTTAAGGCATTAGGGCTGAACTTCCTGAGTTCAGGATGGGAAAAGCTGATACCATGTGTTATATACAAATTATGGTGTGATATTTGATGTCATTTTTTGTTTTTTTAAAAAAAAAAAAGCTATGAGTTTACGGACCTATAAATCCAAAGCCTCACCACATTCCAGAATAAAAATAAAACAGCCTGGAGAAGTGCTAGAATGAAAGGCTCATAAATTTTGGGTTTGTCACACAGAAGCAACAAAGAAGCAAGAAAAGCGTGACCACTGTCATACTTTACAGTTTACAAAATGTTTTTAAAAAAGAATATCTGACTTAATTGTCAGTATTTATGCAGCTCATTTGAAATTCTACGCAATATGCTACCACATTTCTTGTTTGAGAGGAGGGAAGAATGAGATATTAGAAAATGATCTTTCCTTTTTTTTTTTTTTTTTGTTTAAAGATGGAGTCTCGCTCTGTCGCCCAGGTTAGAGTGCAGTGGTGCGATTACAGGCGTGTGCCACCACGCTTGGCTAATTTTTCATATTTTTAGTAGAGACGGGGTTTCACCATGTAAGGAAGGATGGTCTCGATCTTCTGACCTCGTGATCCGCCTGCCTCGGCCTCCCAAAGTGCTGGGATTACAGGCGTACGCCACCGCACCCGGCCTAAATCGGGTCATTTTTTAAGCTCACAAAGGTGTTCTTCAATTTTTTTTTTTTTTTTTTTTTTTTTTGGAGAGAGAGAGCATCTCGCTGTGTCACCCAGGCTGCAGTACAGTGACATGATCATCAAGGCTCACTGCAGCCTCAGTCTCCTGAGGTCAAGCGATTCTCCTGCCTCTGCCTCCTAAGTAGCTAGGATGACAGACATGCACCACCTTACTTGATTTTTTCATTTTTTGTAGACATAAGGTTTAACTTTTTTATTTTTCATAGAGATGGGGTTCTACTACGTTGATCAGGCTGATCTTCAACTCCTGGCCTCAAGTGATCCTCCAGCCTTCGCTTCCCAAAGTGCTGAGATTACAGGTGTGAACCACTGTGCCAGGCCTAATGTTATTTAATTGTAATTTTGATCTCTCTTATGTCTTGGAGGAGGCAACTAATATTTTAAAGCTTCTGTTCTCTGCCCTCTCTCGTTTTCATCTCTTTCATCTTTTTCAAGGTATTGTCTGGTCTTCTGAATCCTGTGAGACCTGACAATACATTGACTTTACATAATAATTTTTCAAATGTTTTATACTGTCAATCTTACTCCATTCTGGCTCCCAGTAGTTTAATCTGCTGTTGGTATTTTTTGTTCCTGTTAAATTTCTTTTTTTTTTTCCCTCATCAATCTTCTTTTACTATTCATTTCACTATGTTTTCTTTTCACTCCATCCTGCTGCTCATGACTTTCTGCTCTTTCATGAAGACTGTACCTTCTCACTTTCTGCTGAGGGAGTAAAACATTCACTTGAAAGTCTCTCCTGGTCCTATAATATTGAGAAAAGTGGTTCTTTTCTTCCTCTGAGGTCTCCAGAGAAGCATCCTTTCCCTTGTGCCGGAACATTATTTCATGGACTCGTGTTTGTTTGGATCCTTCAATTTGCTATCCTCTAACTCTGACAGGAACTATCCAGACACTGTTCAAAGATCCCATGACAGAGTTTGTCTGTGTCCCTTCTCCTTACTAATCAGGAGGAGATTATGGTAATCTCTTCCTCAGATATGGGACTCAGCGGTGCTTGTAGCTGGAATCTAAGGTACCTGGGATTACAGGCATGCGCCACCATGCCCAGCTAATTTTCGTATTTTTAGGAGAGACAGGGTTTCACCATGTTGGCCAGGCTGTTCTCAAACTCCTGACCTCAGGTGATCCACCCGCCTCGGCCTCCACCACGCCCAGCCAGCCTAACACCTTTTTAAAGGATAAAGCTTAGTCAGAATTTTAAATACACACAGATAACACACACACACACAAACACACACACACAAATAATTTTATTTCAATCATTAGTTTTTTTCCTTATGATAGTAACTAAACAGATAAACATAAGTGAGATCAATATTCATGTTTGCAGTTTTGTCTGGTTATTTTTATTTACTTACTTTTGCTGCTAATCTCTATTTTAAAACAATTTAATTATTTGTTATGAATTCACTATTCTCGTTAAAAATAACAGATATGTTATTTCATTGCTGAGCTAGTAAGATCCCCACCTACTTTTTTTTCTATTTCCTCAAAATTTTTTTGAATGTTACATTCCAGAATGTTGAAATGGAGAACTCAGTGTGCATTTTCTCCCTCCCTCGCTCCCTCTGTGTGTGTGTGTGTGTGTGTGTGTGTGTGTGTGTGTGGCAGTGGGGGGATGTGTGTATGTTTTATGGAGGTGCCTAGTCTGGCTACCAGAGCTATCACTTTGATTCTTAATGGGAATGTATATCTCCCTTTGATGTTTCTCTGGGTCTGAAGAATGCAATGGCCTTTGGTGATTATCCTAGGAGATCTGACTTCCCACAAGGAAAAAACAGAAGGTTTTATCTCGTACAAGTAAAGTAGAAAGTAAATTGAGGTAGGAAACTGTACTACGGTTCCTTGCTGAAATAATTTTGAGATTAGTGAAGATGTGACTAGTTCCTTTCTATTTCTAGTGCCTACTACATAATAGGAATAACATTTTTAGAATATATTATTTCATGAATGAATCATTTAATCTTTAGTCCCTTTTTTCACTAAAAGGTTTATAATTTGGGGCAAGAAGGACCTCAAGCTTTTTTGTGTTTTGTTTTGTTTCTTTGAGACAGAGTCTCACTCTGTTGCCAGGTTGGAGTGCAGTGGCGCAATCTCGGCTCATTGCAACCTCCACCTCACGGGTTCAAGCGATTCTCCTGCCTCAGCCTCTCGAGTAGCTGGGATTACAGGCACCTGCCACTACGCCCAGCTAATTTTTTGTAATTTTAGTAGAGACGGGGTTTCACCATGTTGGCCAGGCTGGTCCCGAACTCGTGACCTCGTGATTCGCCCACCTCGGCCTTCCAAAGTGCTGGGATTACAGGCATTCAGCCACCACGCCCAGCCGACATCAAGCTTTTCACATCTCATGTGTCAGCAGATGATTGTGGGATGAAGATATAGGTAGAAAAATTTAAAAAGACAGAAGCTGATTTCATTTATTTGCCTAAATATAAATGATCTAAAAGATAAGCCAAAAACATTTTACAAATAGAGACAAATGTGGTTGTCCTTGCATCCTAATAAGGCAAAGAGGCAATTATCAAGTAAGGTGGGGACAGAAAATAGAACTTTTAACATGGTAACTATAAAAACAGACTAGGACACTCTAGCAGAAGAAAAAAGGTGGTTAAATAAAGAATAATTTGGTAAAGTGATAACATATATTATAACTAACAAAATTGAAAGACTTGTCTTTTTCACAATTATACCATTTCTTTGTGTGTTTCTTTTCATAACGTGACATACCACACAATATGGTTACTGTTTATGACCGTGGATGGAGAGAGCAAGCAAGCTAAATTAGAATTGGAGGATAGATGCTTTTTCCTGAGATTTTAAAACCCAAGGTTGCAGCACAGAAAGCGGAGCTGCAAAGGTTAGTAGAAAGAACTAAAATACATCCAATGTGTCTCCTAAGGAGTTACAATCCTAAGAACATACAGCTAATCACTAACTGTAAAGCTCATCTACACAGATAATGTTATAGACATTTAATAATACTGTTAATAATAACCATGGTCAAGGAATATAAATGAAAAGATGTAGGGTCTATTAAAGAAAATGGAAAAGAGATGAATCCTAAGAAGAAAATCATTTGAAAGGTCACTAAATTCTGCCACGGTAGTGGACAAAGGAAGATGAGATTACAGCTTTAGTTTGAAATATATTTGCAAAGTGGCTTACATGTGGAAACAGTCTCTTATCCCTAGCTTCTCCGGTTAGCTATACATGCAAGGTCCCTAAGGCACCATTAACACATGAACCACAGAGGGTCAAATAAACTCAGATGCCCAATTTAGGTACATTAAAATATACCAACTGATGGGAAAAGTGAGTAGGGAGATTGAGACTGAAGACTAAATCTAACCTTTCAAACGTCCAAACTATAGCAGTTTAGGGGATGTGTGTGTGTGTGTGTGTGTGTGTACAAAGGTTCTGTCTTTCTAGGAGAACTTTTCCCACTAAATTCAATATATTAGTATAATTCTCAATAATTTTTCCTCTGCATTCAATACAACTCTATCATAACTAATTTCATGGAGGCAAGAGAGATCAAGTTTGAACATCAAAACGAGATTGACTTGTGAGTTTGTTTTGTTTTGTTTCCTACTGAGAGTACAAAAAGAAGCACCCTTATGGTTAGGACTATACCAATAAAACTTTATATATCACTTGAATGAAAATAAAGCATGCAGAAGTCAGCTATGTTAACAGAATACAGATTTATAAATCAAATAATAATGAGCATAAATCTTTTATTATTTTCTTAATTTAATTCAATTTCAGGCATTTTTATATAATAAAATAAATAATTTGCTTCTTTAACACATCTCTCTGGCACGGAAGAGAGAAAGCAATACAAACTAACCTATCATGTCACCAGATGAACAGGCTCCTTCAATAGAAAACCTCTTTTAAAATTAATGGCCTGCTGCAGCATGATGAGTGCTCAGCAAAAGAAATATTTATGGGTTTTCTCCTAACTTCTGACCCTTGAAATTAAAGGCACTTTCTCCACCTCCTCTGTTCCAGTTAACCCATAGGAAAAACGTCTCTCTTTATGGCAGGGAGAAATTTTTATGATACCCAGAGATACAGCTATATAGATAAGTGAGCCAATACACAGCTTCCCCCAAAAGCTTGCCTCCCAGCGGTGAGAAAAAACATTGAATGCCTTGGGACAGAGGGTAACTGGAAAATGCATCGCCTACTCATCTCCCAGCATGGGATGGAGCCGCCTTCCAGCATGACACTGAAATGCCCTGGCCATTCTGCAGGCTATCCAACGAGCCTCTGTAGTTAAGAACCAACCTGAGCATTCAGGTAGGCTCAGGATCCTGGCTCAGATATAAACCCAGATTCCAGCAGAAGTAGCCACTGAAGAATCAAGTTTTCTGGATGCTCTGCCAAAGATGGTTTCAAGCTACTGAAGATCTCAAAAAGAAAACACTCTTTCTCTGTTCTCACTTGGTAGCTTGAGACAGTAGAGCAGACTATAAGACTCCAGTCATAAATAATGGCAGGCCAAGGGTAGTGGCTCATGTCTGTGATCCCAGCACTTTGGGAGGCCGAGTTGGATGGATCACCTGAAGCCAGGAGTTCAAGACCAGCCTGGCCACTATAGTGAAACCCTATCTCTAATAAAAATACAAAACATTAGCTGGGCATGGTGGCACATGCCTGTAATCCTAGGTACTTGGGAGGCTGAGGCATGAGAACTGCTTATATCCAGGAGGCCGAGATCACGCCACTGCACTCCAGCCTGGGCGACAGACTGAAACTCTGTCTCAAAAAAAAAATAATAATAAAGGCAATAATTATGTATTAATGTAACATATATACATTATATATGACATATAGTATAACATAATACTATAATGCATTGCTATACATATCATTTTTGTTTTGAAAAATAGGAAAGAAATAGCCCACCTAAGAGAAAGTGGTGTTCCCTAAGGTAAAAAGGTCACAATCTTCTTTTGGAATTTTGCTATTTTTGAGAGAAGTTTTTTATTTTCTAGAAGAGAATGATCATAAGTTGCCACTGTCTTATATCAAATAAAAATGCCCCACATCAAAATGAGACCATGAGTGCGAAGACAGCTAATCATACACACTTCATAAAAAGCCACAAAATGTGTTTCCTTTTGTAAAATTCCCTCTCATTAGCTTACTAAATATGGTAAATTCAAGACTGAACTATTCTCTTGATAATTTATTTTCAGAAAATTAATGCTTTTTAAATATCACAGTTTCAAGGGTTCATTAAAAATTATTGAGGGATTGTTTCTTAATAATGAAATGCAAATATTAAAAGTGAAGGGAGTGTTAATTACTTGAACATGTGAAAGCATTTGCAGTATTTAAAACAAATTAAGGACACTCTCACTCTAATTATTCCAGGACTGCAGTTAAGTCTTAGTCCTCTATGGTTGCTGTACATATGGCGTTACATTAGATATGACACGTATGTGAAACATGCTTTTTCTTCTTCCTACTCTACATATTTTACTGTGATGTGAGCCATATGTTTCATTACAAAAGATGGTATGAAAAGGCTATTGCAAGAGAGGAAAACTCTTGATTCAGATTTCAGCAACACAGAAAGGCCTCTTCATTAAAAACACATTATTGTTTTGCTTCAAGGCATTTACCTTATGTTCCCAGTAACACCCTGACAGTTTAGAGATTTAAAACATCTGGAATTTAGGCATTAAGATTTTAGGGATCATGGATCTGACACTAAAAATACAGACCATTATGGGACCCTCTAAAGAATGGGTTATTTCAGCTAGGCACGGTGGCTCACTCCTGCAATCCCAGCACTTCCGGGCACCAACGCGGGTGGATCACAAGGTCAGGAGTTCAAGACCAGCCTGGCTAACATGGTGAAGCCCCATCTCTACTAAAATACAAAAATTAGCCAGGCGCGGTGGTGCGTGCCTGTAATCCCAGCTACTCAGGAGGCTGAGGCAGGAGAATTGTTTGAACCCGGGAGGTGGAGGATGCAGTGAGCCGAGATTGCCTTACTGCACTTCAGCGTGGGCAATCGAGTGAGACTATCTCAAAATAATAATAATAATAATAATAATAATGGGTTATTTGATGGAAATAGAGATCATATGATGCATACATTAATATGTAATCATTTAATAATTAAACACACCTCATGATTGGGCATGAGGATACATTTGATGAGTTAAAATTCTGGGTCCCAACATTATCTCCCATTTATTAGCCAGACAACCTTTAAAATACTGTTCTGCCCTATTAATTTCAGAAGTTTATTTCAGTTGTGTGGTTATGATAAAATGATTCTCTAGATTCTCCAGCTTCCCTTTAGGGCCAGGAAGTGAAATAAAATGCCCTTTGAGCTGAAAGTATGAATTTTGCAATTACCAAATGCTAAATATGATTTAAACATACGTGTAGTAGTTTAAAGATACGTCCACAAATTACCTGATACTCTTCCCCTCAAAAGATGGAGCATAATTCCACTCCCCTTGACTGTAGGCTAGACTTAGTGACTGCTTCCAGCAAACAGAGAATGCCAGAGGTGATGCAATAACAATAACGCAGTAAGTTACATAAAAACCATGACTTCCATCTTGGGTACAATCTCCCGCCATCTTCATTCTGTCTGACATAAGCCAGCTTCCATATTCTAAAGACACTTAGACAACCTGTGGACAGCCCTACATGGTGAGAAAAACCAATCCCTGCCAGCAACCATGTGAATAAGTTGAGAAGCGGGTATTATCAGTCCTGCCAATGGCCATGTAGCAGAGCCTAGAAGCCAGTATTACCCCAGCCCAGCCTTGAGATGACTACATCTCTGGCCGACATCTTAACTGCAACCTCATAACAGATCCT
Source organism: Theropithecus gelada (assembly GCF_003255815.1). Lineage (NCBI taxonomy): Eukaryota > Metazoa > Chordata > Mammalia > Primates > Cercopithecidae > Theropithecus > Theropithecus gelada. The sequence goes on along the minus strand of NC_037683.1, from coordinate 72,984,743 downwards.
AAGCCAGAACGTCCTGGTTAAGCTACTCCCATATTCCTGACTCACAGAAGCTGTGAGATAATAAATGCTGTTTTAAGTTGTTAAACTTGGCAGCAGAGTAGCTAACTACTACAGAACTAGTAGGCAGAAATGGCTAACTACTACAATATGTAATCAGATTAAGCTACAGTGGGTCAAGAATGAGTCCTGTTCTCCAAACCCAGCGTTATGATTTTTCAGTTGTGTGATATTGGACAGGGTATCCACAGCTTCAGGCCCTCATGTCTTCATCTATACAACAAATATTTTAACCAGAATGATTTCTAAGACTTCTCTGGTCAACAAAATGCAGTGCTCAAAGGTATAAACAGGTAGTTCTAACCCTGATATAGGAAAAAATGACAATTGGAATCGCCCCGCATCAGGGACTGCCTTTAAGGCCCTCTTGGTGGATAGTCATTGGTAGTGCCCACACCAAGAGTTTCCTTACACTAGGTGGGAAATGTAGGCAGAAAACATAACAGCAGGTCCTCAGATAACATCATTTGGTTCAACCTCATTTCATTTTACCATTGATGAAAAAAAAAAAAAAAAAGAAAAAAAAATCAATCCCCAGCCGAGGCCACTGTCTTTGTGGAGTGTATGCATTCTCCCCAAGTATGCATGGGTTTCCTCTGGGTACTTGGTTTCCTCCCACATCCCAAACATGTGCACTGTAGGTGAGTCAGTGTATCTCAAGTGTCCCAGTGTCAGTGAGTAAGTATGTGTGAGTGTACCCTGAGATGGGATGGCATATTCTGCAGGGTCAGGTCCCCGCTTTGCACCCTGAACTGCCAGGATAGGATCCAGCCTCCTGTAATTCCGAACTTGAATAAGTACATTGGAAAATGAATAAATGAATGATTAAAAATTACTATCAGGTCAAGAGATCGAGACTATCCTGGCTAACACAGTGAAACTCCCGCTCTAATAAAAATACAAAAAAATTAGCCGGGCGTGGCGGCAGGCGCCTGTAGTCCCAGCTACTCGGGAGGCTGAGGCAGGAGAATGGCATGAACCTGGGAGGCGGAGTTTGCAGTGAGCCGAGATCGCACCACTGTACTCCAGCCTGGGTGACAGAGCGAGACTCCGCCTCAAAAAAAAAAAAAAAAATTACTATCAAATAGAAAATTAATACGTTATATATAATCATACAAATACACGACAATAAACATTGCGGCACAAAAGCACTCACCTATATTTGTAATTGATTGCTTTTGAATTGCATGGTGGGACACTTCTTACAATTTTCACTTTGCGAACATTTATTCCTTGATTTAACCCACCACCACTGGGACCATCATCACTCAAGGATTCACCAAAAGTTGGGTAAATAATTGTCTTACTTGTTCTTATTAATCCTTCTTAAATATATACACAGCTCACACTAATTTCAATGTTTAATATTACAAGTGTTTATCTAGAAGTTTCATGATGTGTTTGTAACCAGACATATGCCATAGGAACTTAACTCTTGTTTATATCAATTAGCCTATGGTAAAATTGGCTGCATAGGTTTTGCATAAGGTCACAGTTTTCAAGAATCTATCAACAATGTTAAGTGAGGACTTACTGTATGTTTCCTTTCAACTCTGGTAATGCTATATTTCTGACCCTAAGTTTAAGAAAAAGAGAAATAGATAACGCCCCCCAAATCAAACAAAATCAAAATGAACAACCACATATGAAGAGATTTAGATAAAATATTTCCCCACTTTTTTTTGTTTGTTTGTTTGAGATGGAGTTTTGCTCTTGTTGCCCAGGCTGGAGTGCAGTGGCACGATCTTGGCTCATTGCAACCTCCGCCTCCCAGGTTCAAGTGATACTCCTGCCTCAGCCTCCCGAGTAGCTGGAATTATAGGCATGCACCACCACACCCAGCTAATTTTTGTATTTTTAGTAGAGATGGGGTTCACCATGTTGGCCAGGCTGGTCTCGAACTCCTGATCTCAAGTGATCTACCCACCTTGGCCTCCCAAAGTGCTGGGATTATAGGTTTGAGCCACCACACCCGGCTCCTCACATTTTTTGAACCAGTATTTCCCCTTGTACGACTCTACCCAAAGATCATTTACATAGGAACTCAAAGATACATGTACATTTATTGCAGCATTTTTTTTGTAATGGCAAAAAAATACCTGAGTGACCATCAGTGAGGGTGTACCATACGTGGAGTCATAACAGATGGGTGGCCATGATCAAACTTCAACGAAGAAAACAAACGGTAAAAGTTTTGTTAGGGATCTCAAACTTGACCATACAATAGAATTATCAGGGAGTTAAAAATTTTGTGTTTGTTTTTTAATTCTGATGCTCAGGTCATACTCCAGACTAAATAAGTCAGAATCTTTCAAGGGGAGACCCAGGCATCTGTGTATTTTTGAAGCTTACTAGGTGATTCCAATGTGTAACTTAAGTTGAGAACCACTCAGTGTGGTCTCATTTAAGTTACAGAAAAAAGAAAAAAGACCCACCACTGTGTATGCGAAAGATGAAAAAGAAAACACATATAACTAAACACGGTGAGAATTAGGATAAAGAGGAAGTTTTACTCCTTACAAATTTTTTACAACAAATATACTACTGTAATTAAAAAGGTCAGAGGAAAAGAAAATATTTCACAAATTTCTCAAATACAATAGGGTGTGGAAAAACAGAGTTAGTTGTAACTATTTGGCCTGAATTTGCATCTTTAAAAGACATTAAGTGTGGGCGTGATAGCTCACATCTATAATACCAACACTTTGAGATGCCAAGACAGGAGGCTTGCTTGAGCTGAGGAGTTTGAAAACGGTCTGGGTAACATAGTGAGACACCCATCCTGAAAAAAAAAAAAAAAAAAAAAAAAAAGGGCATAATGGTATGTGCCTATAGTACTGCCTGTAATCCCAACACTTTTGGGAGGCTGACACAAGTGGATCCCTTGAGCCTGTAAGTTCAGGACCAGTCTGAGCAACATGGCAAAACCTTGTCGCCACAAAAACTACAAAACAATTAGCTGGGTGTGGTGGCACACACCTGTAGTCCCAGCTACTCAGGAGGCTGAGAGGTGAGAGAATCTCTTGAGCCCAGAGGAGGAGGCTGCAGTGAGTGGAGACTGAACCACTGCACTTCAGCCCGGATGACGGAGCAAGATCCTGTCTCAAAATAAATAAATAAATAACTTTTAAAAAACAAGAAATAAAAGTCAGTAAAACTTTAGCTATAAAATGACACCCAGTTAAAAAGTAAAAAATTTAACTAAATAGATTAAACACTACAGAAGACTACTGTTGCTACTGTTTTTTTTTTTCCCCCATAAAAACTTATTTTCCTTCTAATGATGATTCCATAAAGATGTAGTCCAAAACCCTTCATTGGAAGAAAAAGAAATCAAATATTCATAGAATTTATAATCTGGAATTAATATTAGAAATGAAGTAATCCAGCTCTTCTTTTAAGATACAAGAAAAATGAAACTCACTGAATAAAATAATTATTAAACTGTTTGCAAGGGACTAATACACTGACTTACTAATAGTCTAATGCTGTTCTTACCATATTATAGCACTATATAATAATGACAGATTTCCCATGTTTCACAGGTGTTTGTGTACATGGCAAGGAGGCACAAGGGAGGTGTTTAGCCAAAAGCAACCCACCAAATTCTTTGTGTTAGCATAATGCCAACTTTTGTCAATGATTTATGAATCATCCAAGGAAAATGTTTTACGTAAGAGTGGAAATATTTTTGTATATTTAAATGTGCAACATGAAGAAAAACTAATAAAGGTAGCAAATGGTTTACGTTATAATGTTTACTAGGCATTGTATTAGGAAACATTGGTGTCTAGTATTTGAGTTCATTCGGATTTCTTTATTTACTAACTCACTATTTATATATCTTCGTTTAGTTTCCTCACAATGCTACAGTTTTGTAAACACTAGTACTGAGAACTAAATGAAAATAGCAAAAACGTGATTACAGCTGGATGAGAATGTCAAGCACTCACTCCAAGTTTTAACCTGAGAGTGTTTTGAGTGAAGAGCATCATCAATCAATATTTATTGAACATCCACGGAGTGTGTGATTTGGCCGAGGCAGTAGACAACAAAGGCATCTGTAGTTGTGTGGATCTCCCTCCTTCTTGAAAGCAGTGGAAAACTGCCAAAAACTTACTGTGATAGATGAAAAAACGTGTCCCCCACCACTCATTTGAATACCAATTGCACAGAAACAGGTTTCTCTCTAAAAATCAGCCCTCAATGTAAAAATGAAATGTTCTACTGTGAGAATACTGATGTCAGAAGAAAAGCAACTCTGTTCAACAGTTTTCTATCTCTTAAAAATCTTCATTGTTTTATATTTCTAAAACAAAGGGGGGAGGGAGAGTTTCTGCTTATAAATGGTTCAAAATTCACAATTAGAAAAAAAAAAAAAAATACATAGAAATCTGACCGCACTCCCCTACTCCCAACCCAAGGACGCCAGTAATTGCAAGCTGGTAATATACAATCGGTTTTAAAAAATGGACATTCAGAAAAATAGGAATAAGAAATGGTCTGCCAAATATTACTGTGCTAAGACATCTATGAGTGAAAACTGTCTGATTGAAAGTACCGGCCAGGCAGGGTGGCTCATGCCTGTAATCCCAGCACTTTGGGAGGCCAAGGCCGGCGGATCACCTGAGGTCAGGATTTCAAGACCAGCCTAGCCAACATGGGGAAACCTTGTCTCTACTAAAAAACACAAAATTAGCCAGGCGTGGTGGTGCATGCCTGTAATCTCAGCTAGTCGGGAGGCTGAGGCAGAGAGAATTGCTTGAACCAGGAGAAGTGGAGGTTGCAGTAAGCCGAGACCAAGCCCACTGTATTCCAGCGTGGATGACCGAGCTAGATTCTGTATCTAATAAATAAATAAATAGAAAGAAAGAAAGTACCTTCTCAATTTGATATGACAGTGTAATTAAAACACACACACACACACACACACGATCCACTGTCTATTCTAATACAATGAAATAATTAGAAAATATAAGAAAATTTATTCAAAGAATGAAAAAGTACGTTCTATGAGCTTTGTCCATTTTCTGTTCAACAGCAATTCATTTTTCTCTCATTAAATATACTCTCTAAACTGTGTAATATGGAAGATTTAATTATTACTGGACAATGGTGTAGTCAATCCCTCTAGGAAACTGACTGAGAAGCTTTCACTATATCCAGAATCTTACACTTCAGACCAAACTCAAAGAAGATCCAAAATGAGATCTACTTGACACTTGCTTGACCTTTTTTAAAATTACATATTTTCGTGGAAATATATATTGTACGTTTCAAGTAACGTATGTTCCACTAATTATCTGGTCCTTTCCAAAAAATGTTCATATATTAATGGGCAAAAACGTCAAATATTCAAACTCAATTGAAAGGCAAAACACAACAGAAACCTGAAAACTTTAAGATGTAATCGACATTCGCTGAACTGAACAAAACACTTCCCCCATTGCACACTTTCTTTGATTATAGTCTTTATGCCGGGCGCGGTGGCTCACGCCTGTAATCCCAACACTTTAGGGGGTCGAGGCAGGCGGATCACGAAGTCTGGAGATCGAGACCATCCTGGTTAACATGGTGAAACCCCGTCTCTACTGAAAATACAAAAAACATTAGCCACGCGTGGTGGCAGGCACCTGTACTCCCAGCCACTCGGGAGGCTGAGGCAGGAGAATGGCGTGACCCCGGGAGGCCAGAGCTTGCAGTGAGCCAAGATCGTGCCACTGCACTCCAGCCTAGGTGACAGCAAGACTCTGTCTCAAAAAAAAAAAAAAAAAGAAAAGAAAAAGATAATAGTCTTTATTCTTTATTTAAAACTCTTTGTATTCCAACTGAATACACTGATTTGTAAAATATTTTCCTAGTTATTTACAAAAGCTTTTCCAGTGTGGAGGAAAACCAGGCATGTATACGAGTCTGTGTACACAAAATACTAAGACTATCACTGTACTTCCAAAACTTCTTAGAATTTAGAATCAAGGAAAGTGTTTTATTCCTTAATATATCAAATGGTAGTGCTTTGCCTGTCATGGTAAAACAGGAAATCTCTTTTTCCCACCAAAAACAGGTGACAAGTCTAAATCAGTGTGGCATAGTGACACACGGACTTTAAATAAGTATTTAGTAAAAGCTAAAAGACCTCATAAATTTCCAATGTAAATTTTTCCTTTGGTTTGTCACTTGGAGATCTGTGGAGTGGAAATAGGTACTGGATGTTTGTTTTATGCATAAAAAATGTACTCAAAGTTCCAAAGTCATCCAAAAGGAAGAACTGAACGCTTAACGGATAATTATAAGAGAACACTGTTTTCAAATTGCATGCACACATACACATGCTCAATTATAAGCATTCAACCCTTGTTTTAGATGACCAAACTAGTAGCCAAAGCTGTCAGCTGTGAAAGGCTTTAAAAAAACAAAACAAAACAAAAACTAATTCAGCCATCAGTCATTTCCTAACATCATCTCATAAACCAGCGCAACGCGGCGTACCTCACGCAGAAAAGATGGATCGTAAACCAAATGCTTTATCAACTAATCAGTATTAGCAAATATCAGACTGTAAGAGTAACTACTGAAAAAAGAATAAATGCTTGAGATAGATACCCCATCTACCCTGATGTGATTATTATGCATTATATGCCTGTAAAAACTATCTCATGAACTTCATAAATATATATATCTACTATGTGTCTACAAAAATTAAAAATTAAAAAAAAAATCTCTTTCTGAAAAAAATAACACAGATTTTGAGGCCAGAACTCTTCTAAATTCTTTTTCTATTTATGTTTACATAATTTATATTGTGATGGTTTCAAGTTCATTAACCTTTTCTTCTGTAACACCTTGTTGGCTATTAACTCACCTTCTCTAATTTTCACCTGAGACATTGTAGTTTTTTTATCTCAAGAGCTCCAATCTGGGTTTTTAAATATTTGCATGTCACTGCTTACTTTTTAAAACATAAAGGAGCACAGGACTTTTTTAAACATAAAGAAGTATAGTTAAAAACCTCAAGCAGAAGAATTGCTTGAGGCCAAGAGTTCAAGACCAGACTGGGCAAGATAGTGAGACCCCATCTCTACAAAAAATTGAAAAATTAGCTTGGTGTAGTGGTGCATGCCTGTGGTCCCAGCTACTTGGGAGGCTGAGGCAGGAGGATCACTGGAGCCCAGGAGTTTGAGGATGTAGTTAGCTATGATTACGCCACTGCAATCCAGCCTGGGCAATAGAGCGAGATCTTGTCTCTAAAAAAAAGTAATAATAAAAATAGTTTTTAAGAAACTTATTTAATGTTCTTGTCTGCTAACTCTAACATCTGTGTCAATTCTGAGTCAGTTTCAATTGGTTGATTTGTTTTCTCATAATTATGAGTATAATTTTTCTGCTTCCTTCTATATCTGGTAATTTTTTATTAGATACTAGACACTGTTAATTTTATTTTGGGGGTGCTAGATATTTTTGTGTCCCTATAAATATTCTTGCTTTTTGTTCTGGGATTCAGTTAAGATTCTTGGAAACATTTTGATAACTTTAGGCCTTGTATTTAAGATTCTTTAGTTAGGACTCAGCTTAGGGTTTAACCTAACGTCAATTTTTCCCCATTTCTGAAGCAAAACCCTTCTGAGTACTCTACTGAATGGCCTATGAATTATAGCTCTATGAATTATGGAGCTTTCCTCTCTGGTGGGTGGGAGTACGTAGTATTCCCAGCCTTGTGCAAGCTCCAGAGATTGTTTCCTTCAGTCTTTTTGAGTGGTTCTTTCCCCAGCCTTGGGTAGTTTGTTCACATGAATTTGCTGGTCAGCACTCTCTTGAGTATCAACCAGACAGGAAGCCTCTGTAGATCTCCAGAGCTCTTTCTGTTAGTTATCTGTCCTGGTACTATGTCCTGCAGACTCCAGCTGCCTTAGCCTCCCCAGACACTCGGCCCCATCTTCCCAACTCAGGGGTCTGCCAAGTTTCAACTGATCTCCTCTCTTTAAACCCTAGAAACTCTTTCCAGGCAGTAAGCTGAGGCAATCATGGCCCTCACTTGTGGGTTTCTCATCACTCAGAGGGCACTGTACTTCAGGACCTGAAGTCCCATGTCTTGAGGACCATTGTTTCATGTGTTTTATCCGTTTTATGACTTGTTTCAGGCAGGAGAATAAATTGGTCCCTATCCCACTTGCTCAAGGCTGAAGTCAGAATTATCTTTTCATAACAAAAATCTGATAATGTAAATCCCCTGCTTAAAACACTTCATTGAATTCCCATCATTAAAATAAATTCCAAGCTCTTTACATTGATTTAGAAATTGACTTCATAATTTAAATCTTGTCTACTTTGCTAGCTAATCTTGTCACTTGTTTACAATAACTATGATTCAAAATAAAATAATTGCAGTTTCAAATATACAAAATATTATTTCATTATACTTGCATATGCTGTTTGCTTTGTCTAGAACTCTCTTTCCTGCCCTGGCTACTGAGAAACTTTTATTCGTTCATGAGTGATCAACACAAATGTAATGTCTGTGAAGCTTTCCTTACATGACACGCTTCCAGCTACCTTCTCCCTCTCTCCTGACTCCTATCCAAAGAGGAGTTAGGCAGCCCTCCTCAAGGCGCAAAGGAGCCATCTATTATCCAGTCTCCTGTTATGGCACCCATTACTTTGTACCACGGCTATTTATGTAAACATCTATTTCCCCACCTTGGACAAGCTCCTCATATATGTATTCTCATTTGTAAAATGGGGATAATACAGGGTGTCAAAAAGTTGGGGTGCACAGGATAAATGTATCTTAACTGGCATGATAGTTGCATTTTCAGCCAATATGCTCAATTTGGTTTCCTTCAACTTACTGGATACCATTTTTAGATAGCATACAAGAAATTGGATTCAATTGCTAATTTGAATAACATATTATTTAATAAAAACACTACAGAGAAAATCCTAAAACATGAAAGAACTCAGTGCCTTCAGAAAGGCAGAAGATTACAGATTCCAGGATAGAGCTGACAAGATGAAGATGAAGAAAAAACAGGGAGCTTTGGAGACTTTGTAAAGGATTTTATAACCTAACATAAATGCAACAATGTTGCACACGCATAACCAAAATGTATGTGAAAATTAACTTTTTTCTTTTTCTTTTTTTTTTTTTTCTGAGACGGAGTTTTGCTCTTGTTGCACAGGCTGGAGTGCAATGGTGCGATCTCAGCCCACTGCAAACTCCGCCTTCCAGGTTCAAGCAATTCTCCTGCCTCAGCCTCCTGAGTAGCTGGGATTACAGGCATGTGCCACCAGGCCCAGCTAATTTTGTATTTTTAGTAGAGATGGGTTTCTCCATGTTGGTCAGGCTGGTCTCAAACTCCTCACCTCAGGTGATCCCCCCACCTTGGCCTCCCAAAGTGCTGGGATTACAGGCGTGAGCCACTGCACCCAGCCCTGAAAAGTAACTTTAAAGGGAGAAAACATATTAGAGGTTAGCAATAATTCAAATACTGATTACGAAGATACTTCATTATATGGTGGCATATTTTCAATTGAAAATATAGTGAATGTAAAGGAAAAATTAAAGTCTCTACCACCCTGTACTAAGGATGGTGAATAGAAGGGAACAATTTTTGATTCTGTGTCACTGCCAAATAACAACCCACAAATCTCCATTAATTGCTATGTCCAGTGATGCCTTAAGTGAAGCAGATACATCTTTGGAACGAATTTTGAATCAATTAATTGTATTGGTATTTAAAATACATCATTTAAAAAAAGTCTCATACTTCAGAGCAAACAGCAGAAGGTGAAGCATAATTTTTAAAAACAACGTTTCAGGGGGGCCTTTTTTTCTGATACAGTCTGTTTAAGCTTTGTTTACTTTCTCAGCAAGAATAAAGGCCCGGGGCAGCATTTAATTAAAATGTTGCCTACGCTTTCATGCTTCCTGAGGCAGTAAGACTGGGGACACTGCTGTAGTCTTCTTGCAGTGGACTAGGAAATAAACAAGGATGGATAAGTTTGAACTCTCTGCATAATATGTAGAGCAAAGTCATATCCCTGGAAAGGCCAAAATTAGGTGAGATGTGATACATAACAGGTATGGAATATACTAATGCTTTGGATTGGGAGCAAAAAAATTGGACAGGCCTTAGCCACATGTACTTTCTATTATCTCAAATATTATTTTTTATAATTTCAACTTTTATTTTAGAGTCAAGGGGTGCAGGTGCAGGTTTACTGCATGGGCATTTTGCATGATGTTGTGTTATCTCAATTATAAACCACTAATTTCTAAGATCCAATAACCCAGCTGGGTATGGTGGCTCACACCTGTAATCCCAGCACTTTGGGAGGCCAAGGCAGGAGGATTACTTGAGCTCAGGAGTTCAAGACCAGCCTGGGCAACATAGTGAGGCCAAGTCTCTATAAACAATAAAATTTAAAAATGGAAAAAAATAAAAAATAAAAAAGATGCAATAATCTGCAGGAATGAAGAATAATGGTATCAGTGATGTAAACTACTATTCACACGAACAGCTTGATGTTTCATTTAGGCTGGGCGAGTCCTAAATCCTAGCAGTAGGTAAAGTTCATGCAGAGTAAATCAAAAAATGCTTTGAAACCATGAGTTAAAATAAAAAAGAAATGAAGATTTTATTTGGTGGTGCTTCATTTTCTTTGATTTTTAAAAGCAGACAGTAACAAACGTTCACAGGGACTATCACAGATTTTCCTTGGTTCAATAACTGGAAATAATTATAGGTCCCAGGATGGAAGAATAGAAGGACTGCACCGATTTTGGGACAGTGAAAAAGTGAGATTGAACCCTGCACAAGGCGTACAACCGTACTAAGGCTCAGTTTGCCGTGGGTAAAACGGGATGTTGCCAAAGTTAAACTAGACACCTCAAGAGTAGGCATTTTTGTTTTCATTTTTGAGACAGTGTCTTACTTACATGGCCCAGGCTGGAGTGCAGTGGTGCGATCTGGGCTCACTGCAGTCTCAATCTTCCAAGGTCAGGTGATCCTGATACTTAGCCTCCCAAGTAGCTGGGACTACAGGTGCACACCACAATGCCCAGTTAAGTTTTTGTTAGTAAAGATGAGATTTTGTCAAGTTGCCCAGGCCAGTCTCGAACTCCTGGACTCAAGTGATCTGCTGGCCTCCCAAAGTGCTATGATTACAGGAATGAGCCACTGCACCCAGCCTAAGAACAAGCATTTACTAAAATGAAAGCAATGATGGGGGTGATCCAATGGGCTCTGTAAGATTATTTTAGCAGCAGTATGAGTGATAGCCACAAAACAGGACATTTGAGAGGCAGGGATTCCATTTAGAAACAAATACATTTAAATTTTTAGAATAAGCTTTTCTCTTTAAGTCCTACCCTTTAAAAATATATATATAATATATATTACATGTGTATGATATATAAATATAATATATATAATATATAATAATACATTTGTATAATATATAAATATATTCTGCTTATACATATTTTTTTCTTTTTTTGACATGGTCTTACTCTGTCACCCAGGCTGGAGTGCAGTGGCAGGATCACGGCTCACTGCTGCCTCGACCTCCTAGAGCCTCAAGAGATCTTCCACCTCAGCCTCCCTGGAACTATAGATGCATGCCACTGCGCCTAAGTTTTTGTTGTTGTTTTTTAGAGATGGGGGTCTTACTATGTTGCCCAGGCTGATCTTGAACTCCTGGGCTCAAGTGATACTCCCGCTTCCACCTCCCAAAGAGTAAATTATCATTTAAGCTTTTTTGTTAAACTAGTATGCCTAAGAATGAAATTTAAACAGAGATATTACCCAACTGGTTGACAAATTAACATATGTCTTTTATATTTCCTTCTGGAAAAAAGAATCAGCATAAAGAAAAATGACATCAATGTAAACAGTAGTAGTTAAGAGCAAGACATTTTTTACATAATTTTGAAAGTAGTTGCCATACCTCCTTCCTCAAAATATAAAGACAATTTTGTGGATTATGTTTTCTGTGAAAGGAAATTTCACAATCCAGGAAAGACTTTAGAGCTAGTGCATTTGTTTTTTAAGAAACCTAAAACTGTCCTGAGAATGTGTATCCCATTTTGAGTGAGTCAGACATTAACTTTTGTAAGTCAATCCAACACTTAGCAATCTTAAATAAATGACACATCTATAAACACGCAGTGGTATGAAGGTCAGTGGTAAAAGAGAGCTGGTCATACATTAAATTGTATTGAAATCCTTATTTACGGCACTTCCTGATTTATGTAGTCCTATATTCATTTTACCAAAGATATGATCCTATGGGACCCAATTTTAATGACTGGAGTAAAGCATAGTGTTTACCTGTCCTTTTTTTTTTTTTTTTTTTTTTTTGAGACGGAGTCTCGCTCTGTCGCCCAGACTGGAGTGCAGTGGCGCGATCTCGGCTCACTGCAACCTCCGCTACCTCTCATTTTTTATCAAACTGTAGTTTCACATAAAATCCTTCCTACAACCCACCATGAAAAAAATCCTCCATACAACAGAAGAAATTTTGGGGTCCATCCTGAGGTATTTATTAACAGATCCACAGACGGTCTTCCAGAACAACGCTTTCAAAACAAAATACAATGTCTAGGATTGGTTACTTGCTTACTCAGTAGTAGTTCAGATGTGGGCTCTCAGATTTGAAACTACTGTTGTTCTGTGGTAATATATTACATTTCCATCTGAAAGGTTCATGCTGCTTTTTACTGTTTAGGTGATTTTGTGTCATATATATGTATGTATGCATTCTAATTTAAAGCCAGCGTGATAGCCCTAGGCTAGACAATTTAAACTAATTGGCAAATTGTAACATTTCACTACAATGAGCCAAAATTAGTAATAAAGATTATTCCCTTCTTAAAACTTGAGATAATTTGCCTTTTTATCATATTTTTGAGACATCAAAGTTCCTTTCTTCTTTGATTTATCTTAGGCCTCAAGTCTTGTCTTTTGCCCGGCCAATATCTGTTGTATTCCTGATGGCTCAGCCTCTTCTGACTTCTGAGAAGTTCTCGCTACCTCTGGATAACAGAGCGACAGTGTCTGGACAGATTACTAGCTGCAAATCTGCCCAACACTGAAACTGACTTCATGTTGCAAGACTACTGGTGTCTTTTTGCTCTCATTCTTGTGCTAGGTCCTGGGCCATGACTTCCAAGCTCCATAGGACCAATTCTGCTTTGTTCAGGAAAGCACCTTCTACTGCCTAAGAGATGTGGGATTCCACTGTTTACTTAAGCCCTTTTCTACTGGAAGCAGAAAGGAGATCTGCTTAGAAAGATCAGTAATACTGAAACTAGGTGGCCATGGAGTGTTTTCCAGTTGTCTATTCTGAGACTGTGGCTACAATACTCAAATGCTCTGAGCTTCAGTTTTATCGCATAAAAATGGAAATAATATAATACAGAGCCCATAGGGTTGGTCAATGGAATCAATGAAGTAACACAGGTAAATAATTTACCACACTGCTCAACACATGGTAAAAGGTGTTTTATCACCACCAACAAGAAAATTACTTTTCAAGAGCAGTGTAAAAAGCAACACAATGATTCTTTATGATATTTTTACTCTAAATTATGTAAAAGCGTATTTAAGATCCACTCTGAAAAGTAAAGGTCAAGGAGAAAAAGAAGGTGGAGGAAATGTTGAGGCAAGGCTTGGGCTAAAGACAGGAGATGAGAGGAGAACTAGTCCCTTTATACCCTGATGGAAAGACAGTACACCCCCAGCAGAAGGCTGACAGAAACATAACAGCAGGGAGACAGACAGACAGAGCGAATAATGTAAAGAACAACAAGAATCTCTTAAGCAAAACACAATATGAAGCCATTTTAATTCATTCTCCCTTTCCAGTTCTTTTCTTTTTGGAACCTCTTCTACTATTAACCAAGGCAATCAAGTACTTACCCAGCCGCTCCTTTGGAGACAAAAACATCTCTCAGTTATCCGTCAGCCTTTTCAACTTTACATGTCATGGGTTGGGCGGGGTGGGGGGGCGGGGCTTCAAAGAAAAGTAATGTGTCTTCCCAGGATTGAGTTTCCATCTTATTTTTATCCCTCCAATCATTAGAAATAATGTAAAGCTAGCATTCACTACCAAAGACTGTCATACATACTATTACAACTACGAATAATATTACCAAGGCCCACTCTCTCTAATTCTCCTATCCCCCCTCCTCTCTCCCTCACACACACAGAGCCAGAGATGCCACTATCTCCTCAGCCATTTCGAGCTTTCCTTTTAATCAGCACAGTAAACAAGCTTCTATGCCTCAGGCTGGCGTTCCACAAACTCAGCCAAATCGTGGGGTTTTGTGAATGCTGCAGTCAGCAGGGCCCAAGAAGGCATATTTGCTCACACATTATGTCGAGGTTTTCTTTTTCGGTCCTAAGGATACTCCTTGGACTATGGGTATGATCAACAAGAGAAGTCATTTATCTCACAAAGACTCTAATTCCATTGGATTTTGATTAGCTGTGGTAACCAGGTGAACTGAATAATTACTGTTACTAACTATAATATTCTCTACATCTTACTGTACAATGTAACATCAAAATTCTAGTGAGAGAAAAGTTAAAGTGTCAAACGTTCAAAGTCATAAGCCCTCAGTGCTCCAGTTCTGAGAATATCTGTAAAATATCTCCCTTCTGGGGAAAAACTAAGAATAGCATTTTCCAAATAAATGGAAATAAAACTACTCTAAATTCACCAGACAGATCATAATTATTGACACAAAATTATAAAGTATAATACTTGGTGTTCAGTAAAAATTCTAGATAATTATTCCACCACACAGGATTAGGCCATTTATTCAAGAGGTTCTCATTTGATAAATTTAGGAACTCTTACCAATCCATCCCGTTTCCCCGAGAGCAGGTGTAAACATGTAAAAATATTCCTTAAATACCAATTCTGAGCTCAACCTTGTGCTAGGCACGGTACACACAATAGCCAAGAATTTGAACATTGTTCCTAGACTCAGGTTTCTAATCTAATCAGGAGCCTCCTGAGTGGTTTGAGACAACATAATGTTTTCCTCAGACACGGAGGGATTAATTTTGCAACACTGGGAGAAGGAGGTACTGGAGAAGTCTAACAAAAAACGTCCATGGTAGTTTCTGCCAAGCCAAGGCACTTTTATTCTCTCTGTGAGGTACTTAAAGCAACCCCAGAACCAGGCTCTCAGTGTGTGGCGTGTGTCAGTCAGCAGGATGAAAAACTAGACTCAGGCAAGGCCTGAGAATCGACCTCATGTGAACATGAATTATCATGCATGACCTTCAAGGCCAAGAAATATTCTATCCTCAAAATCCTGAGATAAGTAAAGAAACAAATAAGTCATCCTTAAACCCCAGTTTATAGATGCCAGAAAAGGAAGGAGATCGTGCCAAAAATAATCTCGGAAGTGGTTGGATGTGTATCAATTATGGAGGTACGTTTGCTTACAGTATCACCAGTGCTTCCTTCTGCACATCACAGATTTGCTATTGATCAGCTGTGGTCAGATATTGTAAGTATAAATTAACCTGCTCCAGTGAAAAATACCCAGGGGAGCTATTACAGTCTGAAGAAATCTTCTCTTTAGGTTTAACTGTAATTACAAGTAGAATTCAATAGGAGGATGGGAGATGGTTAGCTCCAATTACACCAACCACTTCCCCCCCCCCCCAATCCCTGATTAAAAGATTCTGCGGTTTATGACCAGCAAAAGGCTTTGCCTTGGTACAACTCAAGACTGAAGGAATGATACAAGAAAGAGAATTTATCATCGGCAGGGGGCAATCAGCAGTCCAGAGGTGCACTGTTTATCTATAGAATCTTAAGAGTCAGGGGGCTGCTCTTAAAATGACTTTGGCAACTCCTCCAGAAGGCTTAAAAGCTGTCTCTGAAGCCTGTGGGGTGGTATCCATTTTAATCCATTTGAGTTAAAATTACCAGTTCCAAGGAACATACCCTTAAGAGATAAAAGGTAGTAAGGGAAAGAAGAAAGACACAGTCAGGGGACCTGTGTCCTAGCTAAGGAAAAGATATGTCAAAAGATTTACTGTAAACAGAAGGCAAGTTTTAAAGTAAGAGTACAACTCATTAGTATAGGAAAACAGGAAAAAAGCATTATCCAAAGCACTAAAATAAAGAAATAGTCAAACTCTATCATTTTCTAAGCTTTTAAAGGTCACATGGAGCACTATGTTAATATTTTGCAATAATGGACTCTGGGGCAGTGCTTTAATGAAATGAATTCCAAGGCTCTCTGAATCTTAATCAGACTGTGCAGGGGATGCGGGAAGGTCAGGCTGACAAGCAAATGAGGCAAACTATACTTCCATATTACAATGAGTACCTTTTCCCAAAACAAGTGTAGTGTCTTGCCTATATTTAAGATCCTAGTAACTTCTCACATTGCGAAAGGCCCTTCCACGCCACTCCATATGCCTAACAGGCCAGCAAGCGGGTCAGCTCACGGTTCATCCGTAAGACATTCTAGTAAGTCAGTTTAAAAGTGTGGTGCTTGCACTGGACATCCTCCATTTCCTTTTTTTATTTTTAAAATGGACAAAAATTGTATATATGTTATGTATATTATATATGTATATTATGTATACATAACATTTTATGTTTATGGTATAAAACATACCATTATGTTTATGGTATAAAATTGCATATGTGTACATATACAAAATACATATGTAAATATTGTGGAATGGATCAAGCTAATAAAATATCTATGCTTCACTTTTTTGCAGTGAAAATATTTAAAATCTACTCTTTTAGCAATTTTCAAGTTTATAATAGATTGTTATTAACTGTAGTCAACTTTTTTATATTGAAAATATTCAAAATTGACTCTTTTAGCAATTTTCAAGTTTACAATACCTTGTTATTAACTGTAGTCACCATGTTGTGCAATACATCTCCTGAGCTTATTCCTCCTATCTGTCATTTTATATCCTCAATTTCTTTTCATCATATGGCTAAAACAAATGCAAAATACCCTTTTCAAGGTAAATGGAAAGGCAACCCTCAACCTATTTCAGTGCTGAGACACTCATGAAAACAGAAACACTTTACACTTCTTTTTTTTTTTTTTTTTGAGACAGTCTTGCCCTGTTGCCCAGGCTAGAGTACAGTGGCACTATCTCGGCTCAATGCAACCTCCACCTCCCAGGTTCAAGCGATTCTCCTGCCTCAGTCTCCAGAGTAGCTGGGATTACAGGTGCACACCACCACACCTAATTTTTGTATTTTTAGTAGAGACAGGGTTTCACCATGTTAGTGAGGCTGGTCTTGAACTCCTGACCTCGCGATCTGCCCATCTTGGCCCCCACAAAGTGCTGGGATTACAGGCGTGAGCCACCACGCCCGGCCTACACTTCTTTTTCATGTGAAATTCCATAGTCTAAGCAGCCAGAAAAGCACCAAATAGATAAGCAATGATATTTTATCTTAAAATAGGTTTCTTCTCTACCCTTGCAGTTTTTCTCCATCCAACTAAATGTTACCCATTCCTCAAGACTCAATTTCAGTTTTTTTTTTTTTTTTTTTTTTTTGAGATGGAGTCTGGCTCTGTCGCCCAGGCTGGAGTGCAGTGGCTGGATCTCAGCTCACTGCAAGCTCCGCCTCCCGGGTTTACGCCATTCTCCTGCCTCAGCCTCCCAAGTAGCTGGGACTACAGGCGCCTGCCACCTCGCCCGGCTAGTTTTTTGTATTTTTTAGTAGAGACGGGGTTTCACCATGTTAGCCAGGATGGTCTCGATCTCCTGGCCTCGTGATCCGCCCGCCTCAGCCTCCCAAAGTGCTGGGATTACAGGCTTGAGCCATCACGCCTGGCCTAATTTCAGTTTTAAATTCAACAACCCACCACAAGAAGGTCAAGCAAATTACAGCATATCAACATGACCAGAGTATTAAACATGAAAATGCCATATATGAATCATAACGAAGAATGGAAATTTTCATAAAGAAATCCATTTTCAAGTCAGAACAAAAACAAGTTCAAAATGATTGTAATTATATCAAAAAGTTGTACATTGACATTCACAAGTGAATGAATAATGACATAATAGAGCAGAATGTTTGAGTTATTAATTCCCCACAAAGTTAAAGACTTTCCCTAGTATTAGTAACTTTCTGTATATCATAAGGTAACTGGCGTTTCTTACTCAAATTCAACTGAAAAGTATGAAGTCATTACTGTTTATTTTGCTACATGATGGATGTTGTATTAAAGTTTTATATGTATTCTTTCATTTTATCCCCAAGTGATTCTCTGGAGTAAATACTATTACTTAACACCGTTTGCAGATAAAAAAGCCCAGGCCTGCTTAAGTTACATAACTTGTCTATGGTGACACTGTGACAGAAGTAGGAATTTAGTCTCACCGTACCCTAGACATTTGAACACACTACCTCAAGGTGAAGCCCATTGGTGCTTGGGAGTGGCCACTGCTTTGGTTTCCTAGATTGTTAAGATGACTAATGGCTCAGTTCCATTTCAATATTGTGGTACTGGTCTGATGGCTGGATTCTACTGTCATAGGACTTTCAACTGCATTTTATTCCTCTACAAATTCCCAGATAGAGCAGGAGGGCAGGTAAAGAAGACATATTACCCTCCAAAAAGGAAAAATAAAAAAACTTCAGCATCAAGACACTCAATATTTATGTTACCCCTTCAGTGCTATGCATCCTAACACAAAGTTTTTATTTTACTCACACATCCTGCTGCCTTGGTAATTCACAAAAGGGTTGCATGCCTGACCTCTAATGATAATTCGCCATATATCCTAACGCTTTCTTATTAGAGCTGTGAAACAATGAATTAGCAACAAATCCCCCACTCTTTGCCCCTTCAGCCCTTGGAGTTTAACTCCTCTCACATTACAGTATTTATTGAATTTCCCAGCCAAACGGTGTTCTGCTCCATAAAATTCTGACAAGTGGACTCTGCCAAGCTAATAATGGCTTCATTCTGCTGAAATAAACTTATTTCACTGCGGCAAACAAAACGACATGACCTGGAAAGGTTATTTTTAACTGGGTAATGACTCAGTCCCAACCAAGCATTTCTCTCAAGGTTCCCAGTTTTAAATAAATTTCATTTCTTAAATATAAATGCGTGCTATTATTTGTGTTCTTGTCTGTCAATCTTTCACAATGAAGTAAACGCAGATATTTTCATTGCTTAAGGTGTATGATTCTCTTTATTCAATAACTTGGATGGCTTATCAAACTATTCCCAAGGATCCTGGCATAGAGAAGCCACCCAGAGAACTTGAAAGACAAGACTGCATCAAGAAGCAAAATCCCTGTAAACAGAATCTGGTTTTTATTGCATTTTTCTTTTAATTAAACAGCATCAGAACCTTTTCAATTCGGCAAAACTTTTAAGAGTATGCCTCTGAGAAAGGGCTCTTATCTTGTGTTTTTAAAGCGTGAATAAATTTTGCTAAGTTCGCTTAGCCCGCTTACCAAATAAAGATATGCCAAGACAAATTTCTCTACATCCACATTAGTTAACATCCCCCCTATATCTTAAACTCTCCATACCAAAAATGTCTGCTACTAAAAAGTTCCATATCTTACAGTTATCATTCACATCTCTTTATCTTGCACTGCAAGCCCCTCAAAAACAAACAAATGAACAAACAGAAACAACTGCCATGATCAGGTCAAATTTTTCTTCAAGTTTCAAACAATCAGGGACTCCGA
The DNA here is from genome assembly GCF_003255815.1 of Theropithecus gelada. Lineage (NCBI taxonomy): Eukaryota > Metazoa > Chordata > Mammalia > Primates > Cercopithecidae > Theropithecus > Theropithecus gelada. The sequence continues at coordinate 72,964,964 of NC_037683.1, read as the reverse complement.
GAGCACCATTACAACAGCTGGGATCTTGTATCAACATGCTGCACCCTGCCAGTCCTGCCTTCTGAGACTAATAAAAGAGAAAACCCTTGACAGCTAACAGCTGGGCTCCTTATGAAGCTGTTCAATAGAAACAACAAGGCCTCCCACAGCCCACCAAAAATCAGGACTTGGTGTATAGACACAAATATGCACAAGAAAAGAAATTTGGTAAGAGGGAACACGTATTTAAAAGAGACTGAAACAAGGAGATGATGAAGAGTAACAGGGGAAGAAAACACTAATCAATGAAAGAGAAACCCAATCACACCGGCATAACTATTGAAGATGTTAAGAGTTAGTGCAAAAGGAATTACGCATGGTTTTAATCTGGCTGGAGTAGGTGACTTGTATTACACACGATTAGCTATAAAGGCAAGAGAACAAGAACATTTTCTGTAAATACACATAGTCATGGTTCTGTCCAAACCACAATAAGAAATCCTGAATATCCTTCTGATGACCTATACTGCATATTCACACTTGCAGTAAAAGAAACTGATGTGAATCTCCTTACTATTGCTTCCTGCGAAGCCCTCTGCCTCCATATTAAAGACCATCAGCTGGGCTGTGGCTACCAGCTACAACTCCCCAGTCGAAGCCATGTCACAGAATTATGGCCAATCGGCTTAACAAAGTGCAAAAATAAAAGCACACTGAAGTTACATAAAACTACCGTGGATAAACAAGGAGTGGTTATGCTGGCCACTGAGTAAAAATATCTGTAATTCCTTCAAGTTCAGTAAGTTAAAGTAAAGCTTCAAACTACGGTAGTTGAGGTTATCGTCAATATAGAGACAATACAAACAGAAACTAGCAAAAGCATAAGGAACACAAAAACTCTCCTATAATGTATTACAGATGGTTTTTTAAAGTTTCTATGGCTACTAGTAAGGAAACAAAAGCAAAATCTTTTTCTTGCACAACGTGTATTTCAGATGGCACAACAGAATCACTTCTAATTGCTACAGATAGGTCACAAACACCAGACAGGCAGTCTGAGAAGCCGCTAATTTGTAGAGTGTGTGTGTGTGTGTGTGTGTCTGTGTGTGTGCGTGTGTACCTCATACACATTGTTCACCACTAGTGGCAATTCAGATACTGACCCAGAATATGAACAAGGTAGGGTGGGAGGGACTCAGCATTACTCTGGCAAATGGCCATGGCACCATTCATAAATTAACGACTCAGAGATAATTGAACTGGTTCCTGTGTTAAGTATGAGTTTCATTTTGTTAAATAGTCAACACTGAAATAGTTTTAATCCCGTAAATTCAACTTAACAATTACTGAAGTGTGTTCAATGCCACGGTTATTTCTATTTTTGCAGGTATTAGGTACTATGTTTTGAAATTTGTTCCAGGCAGACAAAAAAGGAAAAGTTTGGAGTTCTTTTTTTTTTTTTTTTTTTTTTGGAGACGAGTCTCGCTCTGTCACCCAGCCTGGAGTGCAGTGGCTCCACCCCACTTCACTGCAACCTCCGCTTCCCGGGTTCAAAAGATTCTCCCACCTCAGTCTCCTGAGTAGCTGGGATTACAGGCGCCCACCACCACGCCCGGCTAATTTTTATATTTTTAGTAGAAACGGGGTTTCACCGTGCTGGCGAGGGTGGTCTGGAACTCCTGACCTCAGGTGATCCACCTGTCTCAGCATCCTAAAGTGCTGAGATGCTGAGATTACAGGCGTAAGCCACCGCACCCAGGCAAAAAGTTTGGAGTTCTATACCTGAATCCTCAGGAAAAAAAGGGGAGGGGGGCAGAGGTGAGGGGTGTATTTTCATTAATAAAAAGAAAATGATTCCCAGAGCGTGAACCCATAATCTATTTTACGTATCTCCACCTAAGGAAATGTTTATTTCAACTATGATACCTAGGTATCTACTGAGGAAATACAAAGCATGGTGAGAAAACTATTTATTTAGAGACAGGGTCTCACTCTGCTGCCCAGGCTGCAGTGCAGTGGCAGCTGGGACTACAGGTGCGCACCACCACACTGTGTTTTTTTGTAGACACAGTCTCACGATGTTGCCCAGGTTGGTCTCAAACTCCTGAGCTCAAGCAATCCTCCTGTCTCAGCTTCCCAAAGTGCTAGAATTATAGACATGAGCCACCACACTTGACCTATATTAAACAGCCCAGAACTTACACATTCCTATTGCTATTGTATCCTTTTCCATAGTTACCTTGGGAAGCTAGATACTCAGGCTGCTTAAGTAGAATTTTCTAGCAACACTTTCAACACACAACTTTTAGCTTTACTCAGCTTATAGTTACTCTACTTGAGCAACAGCAATATGGAGTCAAAGTAATATTATTTCTCCAATATTAAAAATGGGTACTAACCCCCTAAACATCCCTTATTTTTGAAGATGACAATTTATTCCCTGCCCTTCATCTTAAAATTTTTTACCTTCTCATTTTCCCCCAGTTGACATGTATAATTTGTGCCTTTTTCTAGTCTATTAATGTCTAGGACAGGGGTGTAAACAATAATCTATATTGGTTTAAAAAAAAAAGATATTGAATAAAGCCTAGATCCATCTGGATCTCTCTCAATCCCCCTGGAAAGATATCTGAAATATCTAAAGTTGAAGATGGTAGAGAAGAGGAGCAGGAGAGACTGGAGGGGAGTGGTGTGGAGATGACAGGAGGGGAAAGAAGGAGAGATGGGACAGGACAGGAAGACAGGAGAGAGGTCCCTATTAGGTCTCATAAGGAAAGAAACATGTCTTTCCCGACATCTTTGCAAGTATGTCTACTTACTCACCCTTTATGTCATGACTGCCCCAGCAGCACAACTCATGCTGCCTCCACCCCAGTCATCTTCCAACTGAATGATGGATACTCTTGCTTATTATAACTTCAACCTCTAGAAAGGAAGCATTTTGCATCCTAGTTATCACAACCCCCCCTTTTTTTTTTACTCATTGTTAACCCTATCTGCAAGTGGTATTTACATTTAAAAGGTGTTTTTTGCTAACTTTGAGAAGTAAAAGATTTGCTAACTTTGAGAAATAAATGAATCCAGTTCAGTTACTGTCTTTCGTGAAAATCTTCCATTACATCAAAATAAGGGAGAATTTTTTTTTCTTAATAACAGGATGTATCGAAAACATTCTGTGCTTGATCACATCTGTTATTCTGCATTCAAAATTCAAAATTCATTTAGGACAACTAAATTAAGAAAGCAAAAAAATGGTTATGAGTAGCCATGGCCATAATGGAAAAACATAGCCAAATGTTTTTGGTTCATACAAGATGATTTTTTTCTTTTCTTTTTTTTTGAGATGGAGTTTCGCTCTTGTTGCCCAGGCTGGAGTGCAACGGCGCAATCTCGGCTCACCGCAACCTCCGCCTCTCAGGTTCAAGCCATTCTCCTGCCTCAGCCTCCCAAGTAGCTGGGATTACAGGTGCTCACCACCACACCCAGCTAATTTTGTATTTTTAGTAGAGACAGGGTTTCTCCATGTTGGTCAGGCTGGTCTCAAATTCCCGACCTCTGTTGATCTGCCCACCTCAGCCTCCCAAAGTGCTGGGATTACAGGCGTGAGCCACTGCGCCCGGCCAAGATGATGTTTTTTAACTTAGCCTAAAAATGTTTCCCTTAAAATCAGCAAAGGAAAAGTCATGGAGGAAAATCAAAACAAACACCTACACCGATGGCATTTCTTATCATTCAAATTAACCATAACTCTTTTCAAGTGCAAAATCAAATTTCGAATATCAGGAAAAATAGCCCAAGTCAATCCCATTGCTTCCAATCCACTTTTGGAGAATAGAATTCATTTATCGACCAATTGTTTAATTGTTTACTCAGGAATTGATGCAATGTGCAGTACAACTTTGGAAGTTTATGCAAATTTAATCCAGTAGAGGCAAGATGTCTTATATATTATGATGTTCTTATATCACCAATTTAATGTTTACTGGACCTTATCAATGTCACATTACTTTACATAAAAATAACTTTAGCTATATATGCATCACAGTTCACAGCTAAAACAGACACAGGACTGAGTCATTTCAATTATTATAAGAAGCAGTACTGTAAGAGGCCACTAAGAAGCATTTGCATAGAGGAAGCCAATTGACTTCCTGAAGGATGACTCCAAAGGCGTCACCAAAGATGCCATTTTATGGGCTCAGTTAGAGGTTATATGAGTAAAGGCACCCTGAGACACCGATTATACCTAACGCTTCTGTTAATGAATTGTTTTTTCAGCATTTGGCCCAAAAGTTCTCTCTTCTCATCTGCCACATTTTGCAGCAGAAGCCACCATAGCTGATTGGCACAGAGGTGGTTTTCTGACCCTAAATGTGTCAATGAAAATGTGGGACACAAATGGAAACAGATTTCCTTCAGTAGTTGGATATATGATATGTAAAGCTCCGGAACTATTAGTAGCCATAATTCCCACTGACCTGCTCTGAAGAAAAATGTATGAATTGATGTACACATAGCAGTAGAATTTCAATGTATTCCTAAGGCTGCATCCTGCCTTAACGTTCTGTGACCCATATTAGCACTCCTGTCTTCTTTGATGTTTGTTTGTTTTTAGCTAGTTCAAGTTTTAATTCCGTTATTGTCAATGTAAATGCCGCTGGGCATTTAAGACGTGGTTTAGAAACACTAGAGCAATTTTTTAAACTGCTGGTAGCTTATTATTGAGGGGTAAAAGAATCAATTTAATGAGTTACAATCAGAAACATCTTTAAAAAAAAAAAACAGAATAGCATAGAATTGGCATCCCATATCGGGTGGGGGTGGAATTCAACCCCTGTCTTACACTATACCCAAAAATAAATTTCAGGTGGATTAAAGACTTAAATGTGAAAATTAACACTATACAACATTTAGAAAAGACTACAGCATATCTTTGAATCTGGAGGGTAGAAAGCAGTTCTTAAACAAGACACAAAAAGAACCATATGGAAATGATAAATTCCACCATACCTTCTAATACACTACACAATACTATACAGCTTACTTTCATTGTGTTTATTATTTATTTACTTGCTTTTTTTTTTTTTTTTTTTTGAGACAGGGTCTCACTGGGTCACTCAGGCTGAACTGCAATGGTGCCATCATCATTCACGGCAGCCTCAAACTCTTGGGCTCACGCAATCCTCCCGCCTTGGCCTCCTGAATAGCTGGGACCATAGGCACGTGCCACCACACCTAATTTTTTTTTTTATTTTTTGTAGAGACAGGATCTCACTACATTGCCCAGACTGGTCTCCAACTCCTGACCTGAAGTGATCCTTCTGCCTCTGCCTTCCAATGCATTAGGATTACAGGTGTGAGCCACTGCACTTGGCTTCATTTCTAAAAAACAAAATAAATTTATTATTTATCGTACATTGTCTTTCTTGTCCAATAAAGTGTTAGCCTCAGGAGAGTAGGGAATCTTGTCTGTTTTTTGTTTTATTTTGTGTTTTTGAAACGGAGTCTCGCTCGGTTGTCCAGGCTGGAGTGCAGGGTGCGATCTTAGCTCACTGTAACCGCTGCCTCCCAGGTTCAAGCAATTCTCCTGCCTCAGCCTCCCGAGTAGCTGGGACAACAGGTGCCTGCATCTGTTTTATTCATAGATACATCTACAATGCTCTGTACATAATAGATGATCAATTAATACTTGTTAAGCATGTATGAATATCTAAGCATACTTTAGTCACAAGAGAAAACATATTTTTTAGTGTGGATTGAGGTTAAAAGGTTGCAAAATATTACAATGGATACCTACAATTTGTATATTTGGTTAGTACGTAGGGAAAGGGAAAAAAGGGGGTAGTAGCAAAATAGAAATGTTATACTTTATTCTATAGACCTACACTATCCAAAGCTATTTAAATTAATTTAAAATTAAAAGCAAAAATTCAGTCCCTCAGTCTCACTATCCACATTTAAAGTACTCAGTCCAGCTACTATACTGGACAAAACAGAAGATACAGAATGCTTTTTTTATTGAGGAAAGTGCTAGTGGGCAGTGCTGCTATAGCCAATAAAAGACTCACACCATATTTGAAGCTGGCGAATATTGAGATTACATCAGGGTTTTTAAGGCAACTGGCATCTATGGAGAGAGTGAACTAAAGGCAGAAGAAAGTAGAATCCTCAAAGAGGCCAATTACATGGAAATTAAAATGGTAAACATGAGAAAGAGTGACAAAGGATGTAGAAAGAATAGAATGCAGAGGAGAAGACAATCTTTTTTTTCTTTTTTCTTTTTCTTTTTGAGATGGAGTCTCACTCTGTTGCTCAGGCTGGAGTACAGTGGCGTGATCTCGGCTCACTGCAACCTCCACCTCCCGGGTTCAAGCGATTCTCCTGCCTCAGTCTTCTGAGTAGCCAGGATTACAGGCACGCACCATCACACCCAGTTAATTTTTGTATTTTTAGTAGAGACACGGTTTCACCACGTTGGTCAGGCTGGTCTCAAATTCCTGACCTCGTGATCTGTCTGCCTTGGCCTCCCAAAGTGCTGGGATTACAGGCGTGAGCCACTGCGCTGCCCAGCCTTCTTCTTTTATTTTATTTTATTTTATTTTTTTATTTTATTTTGAGACAGAGTCCTGCTCTGTCTCCCAGCCTATAGTTCAATAGGGCCATCTCGGCTCACTGCAACCTCTGTCTCCCAGGTTCAAGCGATTCTGGAGGAGAGAAATTTAAAGGAATTTCAGAGTTATATCATCAGGGTTTGTGGACTGAACATGAGATTTGAGGGGAAAGAAAGGAATGTGAGATGACTGAGGATGCTGACTGGCTAACTAGGTGACTGGTGAAGAGAAGTCATTTTCAGTGGATGGATACTAGACAGGCTAAAAGCTCTTTTGACCCAGGTGTTTTAACTTAGGGAACATTTCAAAATGATCAAGTCAAAATGCGGAAAAAAAATGTGTTTTAAGGCCAGGGAATGCCTGCAATGGACAGCCAGACCTTCATCCCTTCCCTGACACAAGTCTCAGATAAAAGGTAGAGTGAAGGTCAGGGGCTGAGTAGGTAATGAAGCAAGAAATATGTGAGAATTATGACGGAATGTGTGAAATTATCTGTCACAATCATTTCTTAAGGGTAGAAACAAAGCTGAAATTGTTCGTTTTTAGACAACATCAAAATGACCTCGTCGAGTAACTATCAATATAGCATGTATATGCAGAGGGTAGATTGAGGGGAATGCATTTGGCCTTGGACACATGAATTTGAAGTACTTACGACTCCACTTGGTAAATTGTCTCCAGTCACCTATTGTACTACAGAGATTGTTACTTTGATTCTAAAAGTAAGAAGATGGCTCCACAAATTGGATGCTACAAAATGAAACTGAAAGTCATGCATAGGGGAAATGAGTTCCAGAACATACGCATTAAAAATGATAATAAATGCAGTCACTTTCTAGATTCTAGTTTATACTGAACCAAGGTCAGTGGCTTATGGAAATACTAATGGCTACCTTAGCTGTCCTTTTCTAATGGGAGGCAGAAGCATTTATAATGGAGGTGAGCATTCAGTTCCATTTTTGAGGAAGACAATGAGGAAGTATCAGTGCTGAAGACTGAAATCTAGCTTTTGGACTACTGACTTAAATTCTTTGGATTTTACTCAAATCTGCCCCAGCTGAGAAGAGGGGCGTGTTACAGCCTTTTCATTGTTGTTTAATCCTTTAAAAATGAAATTATAGATCTTGAAGATATATTTAAGCACACATTTTGTGAGCAATTAAATTTAACCATTGATAAAAGGAGGCGCAAAATCCTCTGCTACAGGTAGAGACCTGTAGTCTTTGCTCATAAAGGACACACTTTCCTTTTCTGCCCCCTCTTTTTTCCTTTTCTCCATTTCTCTCCCTCTTTTTTCTTTCCCCTTATTAACGCTAAAAAGTAATATGTTTTTAAATCAACCCCCACAGGTAGAGCCATTTCACATTTACAAAATGTTCTCACATCCATCATTTAAGATATTTACATTTCAAGGGATCAGTAGGAAAAGTGGTACAATGCCCCTGCTGTCAATGAGAAAACTCAAGCTCAAGAAGCTGGCAACCTATGTAAGGACCTGTGGTGCTTTAGCGGCAAACAGATGACTCCTACCTGGGTAGCCAGCCTCCTGGCTGGCCCTCAATTATCCCTGCTTCCAACCATGCACATATTGTCTGTAGCCCTGTCATTGTAACAGGGTTACTGCATACCATACGATGATGGTATGTTACTTCTACAATTAGGTTATCAGCAGCTTCTATCTTTGGCTCTTATTGTCTCTTTCTTTGATCACTCATTGTGGAATAAGCCAGCTACCATGTGAGCAGTCCAATGGTGGAACTCAACTGATAAGGAATTGAAGGTTCCTTGGTCTAAAATGAAAATAGGAATGCTGGTCAACACACTTCCATCTTGGAAAAAGATCCTCCAGCCCGTCAAACCTTCAGATGACTACAGACCCATCTAACATTCTGATTGCAGCTTCATGAGAGACTGAGCCAGAACCACACAGATTCCTGACCCTCAGAAACTATGAGATAATAAGTATACACTGTTGTAAGCTGCCAGATTTGGGATAATTTGTCATAAAGCAATAAATATGACACCTCTCACTCTGAGTCCAGTGCTCTTCCTACTCTACACAGTTTCACCTGCATTCAGAACAGTTTTGTTTGCAGAGGTTTGCCAAATAACCACAATATTCTGTTAGACATCATTTTTAAAAAGACAGACAAGATTGACAACATTTGTGCATGTAATTTAAAATAATGCAGGTGCTTTATTTGGATATTAGAACAGGAAAAAAAAAAAACCTATACTGAAAGTGTGCTATAGATACACTACGTATCTAGGTTTGTATTTTTGAATTCATTTATAAATCCATAACCACCTGTCTAAAATCAGTCTCAAAATTGAAGACTATCAGAGGAAGAGGTCTGACTGGATTCACTTTTACCCAAAGGAGAATTACCACAAGCTGAAGAAGTTCTTCAATTCCCTGCAGCACAGCTGTGATATTAATATAGAGTACTAGGAAACTAAAGAAACGTCTTACTTGACTGCAGTTGTCACATTATCATGCATTACAGTGCAGCAGCCTGAATCAAAGAGATATGCAAAATTCACCAAGGACAGCAGCAATGCATTTTTCCCCCCTGTATTTGTGGAAAGACATCAGGAAAAGGAAGGCAAGTATGAATGCAAAAACATCTGCTCCCTAAACTCATTTAAAAAATATCACTGCAAAAAATAAATGTGAATCATCTATAGTGTATAGCAGATGGAAGTGCAATATGTTTAACTTAAGGCAAAAAGGGGATGCAACTGAAGAACCAGAGGATACGGAAATAAAATAATACTTAAGCCCATTTTACATAATGCTGCCCATTAGGTTACACTCTGGTAAAATGTGTAGAAAATCATCTTTTATCTATATCACACTACTTTGAAAGAATTCCAAATAATTACAGTAGACTCTCTAGTGGCATTTACAATCACACTCTCTAGTGACATTTACATTCACAGAAGCCAATTTTCTTTTTTTAGACAGGGTCTCATTATGGTACCAAGGCTGGACTTGAACTCCTGGGCTCAGGTGATCCTCCTGCCTTAGCCTCCCAAGTAGCAGGAGCTACAGGCATGTGTCATGGCCCCCAGCAGAAGTCAAATTTGAGGGCAGCAACGTAACCCTAAAATGAGAAATAAATTATAGAGTTGTCTTGGTTTCAAAGCGATTTTAACTTCACTGACTTGCCTTAGAGGAACTTAACAAGAAAGAGCAAACCGAGGAACAAGTTATTTTAGATAACTGCAGCAACAATGCAATGACTCAGGATTTGGGGAAAAATTACATATGAACTTATGATCATGAAAAAAAAAATCATCAAATAGTCTGAATGCCTTTGGATAAATGGTCAATGAGTGACAGTATACAAAGGAACATAAGTCAATTTTTTGTACTGCTGATTAATTATTTGAAACCCAATTTTAAAACAAAGTTGTTTATCTTCTTGGCATGCACTTACGTTTCGTGAATTCATAACATCTCTTAGCCTCAAAAATGGAACCTTTTCAAATCTTCAGCATTCATTTAAAGGTTTCATTTTAATTTATTGGGCACTACCAAAATGGGAAAACATTAGTATCATCCATCCCTATGTTTATTTTATATGAAGAAAAAAAAATTTTTTTGAGATGAGTCTCACTCTGTCACCCAGGCTGGAGTGCAATGGCACAATCTCGGCTCATTGCAACCTCCGCCTCCCAGGTTCAAACAATTCTCCTGCCTCAGCCTCCTGAGTAGCTGGGATCACAGGCACCTACTACCACTCCCAGCTTTTTCTATTTTTAGTAGAGACAGGGTTTCACCATGTTGGCCAGGCTGATCTCGAACTCCTGACCTCAGGCGATTCGCCCACCTCGGCCTCCCAAAGTGGTGGGATTACAAGTGTGACCCAGCACGCCCAGCCAATGAAAAAATGAAATAGCCTACTTAGGCATTACACAACAGAAAGTATGATGGATTTTTAATTTCACACACTGGATACCACAAGCAATACCAGGGTCACTGGACTGATAGATGAAAACTTTTGGGTTGTGGAGACGGAGTAACAGCAATCAATGTATCATTTAACAGTATCTCAGTAATATTTTAATCATAGCCCATGTAAGAATAGATTGCAACGTCCTTTTAGGACAGTCCAAAAATTGTAGAGTTAGAAAATTACTACAAAGTCTCATTTATGAAGGGGAAATGCATAAAATTCTAAAGTCAAAGTTATCTAAAGCAATCTATGCTACTATTCACTATGTAACATATAAGATCTAGAGGAGGTTATTTGTTAATGTACTCTCATTTTGAAAAATAAGCTCAAACAAAACGCATAAAAGTATGTACCAAGTCGCATGTTTAAAAAAAAATAAATAAAAGGCCCTTTTTACCTTGTATAGTTACATTACAGAGCAAAGTTCTTTTGACTTCAGTGAGAAAACATTTCTGAAGAAATTAAGTGCCAAATGATAAAACATGATGACCACAAAGGCAGGTTTAGGTTTATAATAAAAACATATCAAGTTAAGCCTTTCCAAATAATCTATGCATACTGTCGGTAGCCAAAGCAGAAAATGCCATAGGCCAACAGATGTTTAGGAATATATATGTTTATCTATATCTGTATGTTTAAAAACTTACAGATGAAGGGATAGAGATGAACTGCCCTGATTCTTAATTGCCAAGTTTTAAGTACATTTTCATTATATTGGAATCTAATATTTCAAATTTCCTTGGGGGGGGTTAAATATTTAAATATATAAAACTGAACAGTATTCTCTAATAGGGGCTAGTGGAAGCCTGTGAAACATTTGACCTTCGCCATTAATACAAAATGTTCTTCAGTGGGCTGACATTGGGATGTAAGAACAGTCCCACTAAATTACGTTTATCAGCAGCTTAGAGTAAGTGAGTATTGCACAGCCTATGATACTTATCAGTCATCAGAGTACTTGTGACTATCAAGTAGAAATATGGAATTTAACTGTCTCTCTCCTCCCAGTATTTAATTTCTTAAAAACTCTGCAGTTATCTATGGCTTTTTGATTTGGATGACAGTAACTTAACAGCCATAACTTATCACATCAAATCATCACGTGCCTGATAATCATGGCTTTGAAAATGAGTACAATTTCTATTTTATTCGCGTAATAGATTTATGTAGGAGACCAAACACAGAAGCTGTGATCTTCTGGTTGAGAAATTCAAATTTCCTTAATCCAGAATTATGCCAAGTGCCCATATTTATTTTCTAGAAAATAAAGGATAACAAACACTTTCATTGGTAAACTCAAACATCGCTGGAACTTGAAAGAGCTTTCTAAATAATTAAATATAAAATTCAATTCAAATTACATTCAGAGTATTTTCTGTGTTAAAATTTTTGGTTTTTTTTTTAGTTTATGGAATTGAATAACCCAAGTAAAATATTTCTGTAATCTCTTAGCTACTATAATGTTAGATTAATTGGAACAGTCCATTCCCCAACCATTTGGGATAAACTGAAAATTGCCATAACGTGATACGCCTTACTATTAGTATATACTCAAAAGACTTAGAGCACACAAGATTTGATCATGTTATAAAATAAATTCAAGCTACAGTGTTACAGTTCTTTTCGAATTTGTCTAGCAGGCTTTCTAGTTTTTGCCAGAAAGCCCCCCACCCAATGAAAAATAAATAAAATAAAGTAAAATCAAGCTACAAATGAACGTAAATCCTCATAAGATTGTCTTATGGTTAAGAGATTTACTCCCAGTTCTTCTCACCATAACTATAATGTACAATAATATGAAAAGCTCATTTAAAGTCATGAATTCCAAACTCTTCCACCATCAATTCATTTTCCAAAGCTATCAAATAAATACATCGCTTAACTTTGATTTGTTTATTCGGTGCCAACACACAGAATCTTGATGATATGCAAAAAGGATGGCTAAGCTATATATGATGCAGTTAGGAAAAGTCCTTTCTGCACCATCACACACTATGAAGATTGCCTCGTCCTTGAGATCCCTTACCACAGGGTTCTATCTTGCTTATCAAACGTCCCACTACCCAGCAAAATCTCTCTGAAACTATCTCAAACACTACCATATCTGTGAAGCTCTATCTCATCCACCAACTACATGTGATTTTCCTCTCACTGACCTCACAAGAAGCAAAAGCTGAACCATTTATCCCACTATGCTTTGTATGGAAGATATTTGCATATTTGTCTTTGGCTCTCTGTTGGACTCCGAGGTCCTCGAGGTTAGAGAATGTGTCTTCTCATATTTATATTTATTCACTTTAGTGTCTAGAACAGTACAGACTCTCAGAAAATAAATCTAGCAGAATCTTTTTTTTTTTTCCATTTTTAGAGAGTCTTGATATGTCACCCAAGCTCTCTGCAGCCTCGAAGTCCTGGACTCAAGCAATCCTTTGACCTGAACCTTAACAGAATCTATCTTACAAGACAAATGGCAACTTGACTCAAAGCTCCAAGTCTCATGCTGGTCTTACATGGAATTCTACCCTTTATGCTTTATAGAATGGAATTCTCTCCTCTTTTACTTCATTACATGATAATTAGAATATTTTATGTGACTAAGTATAGATCTATGAATCAAATTTTCATTTTTCTTCTTTGGTGTCTCTTTTCCCAATCAAATCTTAATACATTAGAATTTTAAATAAAATAACTAAACAACCTAATCATGTAGGGTAAATCCTAGGATCATTAAGTCCAGTTCTCCAGAAACTCTTTAAGAAATAATCAAGATAAAAAATCACTTGAAAAATTTTTCACGGTTTAAATCATACCAAAGTGCCATCCTACCATTCCCTGTGCCAAGAATGCAGATAATACTGTTTTCAAACAGGGATTATTTAGAGAATGGAAAACCAAACAATTCTGGGTTTGCTGGCCTAAGCATAGTAAATCAGCAGAGAAGTTCTGATATTTACTAACAGGAAAAATATTATAAATGGAAGATGTTTAAATCTAACAAAATCATTCTGAATCATCTTTAATAAAGAATAGCTTCCTGTTGCATTCGAAAGCTAGCATAGCATATCGTCTAAAAGCTGTGACTTTTTTACTCATCCATTCATTTAACAAATGTTTATTAAGCACCTACTCTATGTTAAGTGTTGATCATGGGAGTTGTAATTCTGCAGTTCATACAAGAAAGCTGTGCTTTCTTAAAGTTTACAGGTAGTTAAATACATTTAATCTGCAATACTGGCTCCTACTAGTGCTTCAGTGATCATATATAATAAATACAGTTATTTTAGTCACAGACTTCTCATTGATATAAATTTACAATGAACTATAAGTCAAAGTATCTAGGTCCTAGTCTCATTTCTGTAGTTCTGTAGTTTACTTCTCACAGAAGTCACAACAACAACTCAGAGCCTCGCTTTCACACGTACAGCTTGAATGCGTAAGTCCAGCCTGCTTTCCTTACAGGGTTATTACGAGGATTAATAAAAAGATCCAATAAAAAGTGAAAATGCACTGGGCATATTTTTAGATACTATATTAATTTCACATGCATGGCTTTATTTAATAGTAATTATAGTCCTATGGTACTATAATAAAATACTCCTTATCTACATGTCAGAGTCCACAGTTATCTGTAAGAAACATCTCTTTCAAATTTGTCTGTTTTAAAATAAATGCACATATTTATTTACACAGATAATTATCACCAGTACTCTGGTAGCAATCACGTCCCAGTTCATTGTCCTTAAAGGTTTCCTCAAGGAACCCTAGTGCAGATAATGCTAGAAAGTGTTTCAGTTTTGTTGTAGTTGGTATAAGAATGAATTCCTGGAGGCAGCTCAGAATTCATTAAAGAGAACTGCCTCAGGGTGACCCCTGAGGTTCTTTAAAGTTTCCCTGCTGGAAGAGACCTGGAATTGTCCAGTTTGGAAGATATAAGTACTAAATACATCAGCGTAATAAAAAAGAAAAAAAAAGGAATGCATTTGGTTGACAGGAAGTAGGGGAGAGGGAGGAAGTGTTACCTTGCAGACTCCTAGCATCTGTAATGTTAGCAAAGAAGTTTGTTGTTATTTCTTTCCAGAAATCAAGCTCAAAGTCTTAGCAACCAACTGAAAACTCCAGCTGCCCTCTCAACTTCTGCCTTCCTTAATAAAGATGGTATAGCAGATGTAGCCAGCTTCAATTAACTTTTATGAAAAGAATTATTCTTTTATGTTTAGATACATTCTGTAATGAATCTCTGTCACTCTTATTTACTCTACCAATTCTCCAGAGAAATCCCTCTTCCTTAATTACACTTTTAATGTTTTGATCCCCCAACCCTCACACGCATTTTTTTTTTTTTTTTTTTTTTTTTTTTTTTAAAGTTGGTATGTGACCTCAGTCAATCTAGGGCAGATTTTCCCAGACACAAAATAATTTTTGTTTTCAAGCAGTATCAGTAAGATTCTGTTAGAAATAATAAAAATAGTGCTGCCACTGTAATTTTTTAATGAGGATACACATTCATATCCATCAGTTACACAAAGTATACAAGCACAGGACGGCACTACCATTATTTTTCAAGGACACAAAGGTGTGATAAATAGTAATCATCACTTCATCATTTCCCTGCCTTCCACATATAAGTACATATGAATGTATGTGTGCATGCATCATGCCTTTCTGATGACTGCTCAACACCAAAATTTTAATGACTTTTTTTGGCTCCTTTTTTTAATGTATGTATATTTTTAAAAAACTGATTCTATTTGACATCATGGCAGCCATTCTGTCAGAGGCATGTGAGCCAGAGCAACTCCATCTTGAATGGGGTAAAATGGATAAAATGAGGCTGAGACCTACTGGGCTAAATTCCCAGACAGTTAAGGCATTCTAAGTCACAGGATGAGATAGGAGGTCTGCACAAAATACAGGTCATAAAGACCTTGCTGATAAAATAGCTTGCAGTAAAGAAGCCAGCAAAATCCCACCAAAACCAAGATGGCCACAAGAGTGACTTCTGGTTGTCCTCACTGCTACACTCCCACCAGCGCCATGACAGTTTCCAAATACCATGGCAAAGTCAGGAAGTTACCCTAGATGGTCTAAAAGGGGGAGGCATGAATAATCCACCCCTTGTTTAGCATATCATCAAGAAATAACCATAAAAATGGGCAATCAGCTGCCCTTCACTTGCCTAATAAACTTGTTTTCACTTTACTCTATGGACTTGTCCCGAATTCTTTCTTGCAGGAGATCTAAGAACCCTCTCATGGGGTCTGGATTGGGACCCCTTTCCTGTAACAATTCCATTTTTTCTCTGAAATGGTCAAAGATATTTCTCAGAAAATAATATTAGTAAAAACTGTATGAATGATATTATAAATATATGAGCTGGGAATTCTAGACAGGCAGTTCTGGATTTGAACATCAATGCTGTGGGCTATGACACAAATACTTAATCTCTCTGAGCCTTAGTTTCTTCATCTAAAAAGTGGGTTTATTTTTGCAAGGAATAATATATGCAAAAACTAACACCTAGCTTTCAGACGCATAATTTGCTCCTTTCCCAATTTCTCTCTTGTTGGAGACACAAGATCATGAAGATGGTAGTTCAGGAACGAACTTTCCAAAGGGTCACAAAAGTCAGGATAAACTCAGAAATAAAAATGCACTGGCAGTTATTATTGACTCACATAGTAATTATGGTCCTCAAATCTTGCTATAGTTAATAAACTTCCCTTTGTCTCATACTGATCATTTTGGCATCATCTCATGGAATTAAAAGTGGAGCTTAGGTATTTGTTTCACCGATCTTTAGGAAAAATTTGAGTCATTCGGAACACATTTTAATGATTTTGATGATAATGTGAAGTAAGGGTTGCCCATTAAACCTGGCCGGGTGCAGTGGCTCACGCCTGTAATCCCAACAATCTGGTAGGCTGAGGCGGGCGGACCACCTGAGGTTGGGAGTTCGAGACCAGCCTGACCAACATGGAGAAATCCCGTCTCTACTAAAAGTACAAAATTAGCCAGGCATGGTGACACATGCCTGTAATCCCAGCTCCTCAGGAGGCTGAGTCAGGAGAATCACTTGAGCCTGGGAAGCAGAGGTTGCAGTGAGCAGAGATGGACCCACTGCACTCCAGCCTGGGCGACAGAGCAAGACTGTCTCAATTTAAAATAAATAAATAAATAAATAAATAAATAAATAAATAAATAAATAAATAAATAAATAAATAAATAAATAAATAATTTTTTAAAAAGCATGGGGGGCTGTTACCCATTAAACCTGGCTCCTAGGTTACTTCTTTCACTGTGTGTCATGTGCCCTGACCTCTCTTTAGTCTCAATGTTAACCCTCAATGGTATTACCACAGTTCTTTGCATACTGTAGAAACTGAAAAGCAGTTTTTAAAAAAGAAAGGAAGAGAAGGAGAGGAGATGGGAGAGGAGAGAAATGTGAACTGAGATAATTCACACTTACTTTACCTCTCAATGAGATAAGGGTAAAGATTTTGAAAATCCTAAAATATTATTTATTATCGCCAATCTGAAACTTTTATAGCATCACATAACTGGAGTCAGACTGCATCAATGATTAAATTACTTTCTTAATATACTCTTTAAATTTAGGCTCTTTCAGAGCCCTGCTCGTTCCATCCACCAATAGTCACAGATTCATAAACTCTAACTAGAAAAAGAAATACAGGGATTATCTCAGTAATGCTTCCCCACACCCTGTTATAGATGCATCCATTAAAGTGAATTGGTGAAAGGTTTTTCGGTACAAGTCTGAGTGTAGAAAACAGTACAGAAATCTCTACTTCAGATACCATGTGTCACAGGGATCCTGAGGTTGCTTCCCTGACTCTCACGCCATTAATACGCTTCATAAGCTATCCAGCCACACCTAAAAGCCCTCAAGTAGAACATTCACAATCGCCTTCCTTAATGACACTCCCTGCCCCAAAGGCAAAGAAAGGAATCACAAAAGAAAGTGAAAGGAGATGCACAAATAAACTGATGAGTAATTGCAAAGCCTGTGCCTAAGGGAAATCAGGATTTTCCTGAAAACTGGCCACACTCAGCCTGCAGGAAGTTCTCAAAAGTGGTAATATCTCCAGTTACAAATTCTAGTTCCTTCCTTCTAGGTCAATTTGCAGATCCTAAGGTCATATGTTTTTATTCAGAAAAGGCCCTGGCAAGCCACAACTAACATTCAGGAGATATGTGGTCTTGGAGAAATTGCTTAAATTATTTCAATTGCCTCATCTTGAAAGTGGAGATAGGCTAGGAGTGGTGGCTTAAACCTGTAATCTCAGTGCTTTGGGAGGCCACGGTGGGAAGACAGCTTGAGCTCAGGAGTTCCAGAGCAGCCTGGGCAACATAGCAAGATCACATCTCTACAAAAAATTTGAAAATTAGCTGAATGTGGTGGCACACACCTGTAGTCTCAGCTACTTGGGAGGCTGAGGTAGGAGGATTACTTGAACCCAGGAGTCTGAAGTTATAGTGAGCCATGACAGCACCACTGCATTCTGGCCTGGGCAACAGAGCAAGACCTCAGCTCTAAAATTAAATAAATAAAATGGACTTAATAATTACATTTACCTCCTAGGGCAGTTAAAAGAACTACACAAAGCTGGGCATGGTGGCTCATGCCTGTAATCTCAGCACTTTGAGAGGCCGAGGTGGGCAGATCACGAGGTCAGGAGATCAAGACCATCCTGGCTAACACCGTGAAACCCCGTCTCTACTAAAAATACAAAAAAAATTAGCTGGGCGTGATGGCAGGCACCTGTAGTCCCAGCCACTCGGGAGGCTGAGGCAGAAGAATGGTGCGAACCCGGGAGGCAGAGTTTGCAGTGAGTGGAGACAGTGCCACCGCACTCCAGCCTGGGCAACAGAGTGAGACTCTGTCTTAAAAAAAAGAAAAAAAAAAAAGGAACTACGCAAGATAACAGATGTAAAGCAATTGACATACAGTCATCTTACAGCCAATGTTAGTTATTATTTTTATTTATGAATGAGTACACACGTCTGAAAGTGTTTCTGAAAAAAAGTCCCCTTTTCTCTCTGATCTGAACAAACGTACACCTTAGATAATATGAATAATAATATATACCATAATTATTAGGCTTCCCTATAATGTAATTACCTGAGGGAATAAATAGCTATGATTACTAAAATCAATGGAATTAGTTTTGCCAATGAGAAAATCAAACTCAGTTGGAAGTTCTTTGACACTCCCTTTAGTAATCTACTCTTTTCAGATCCTTTTAGCAATGATATCTTTTAGCATTATTATCTCTAACCTTTGAGTTCTTTATACTTGTATTTATATTATAAAAATTATAATGCCTGAGCAACATAGTGAAACCCCAGCTCTACAAAAAATTAAAAAATTACTCGGGCATGGTGAAACATGCCTATAGTCCCGGAGGCTGAAGTGGGGGGACAGCTTGAACCTAAAAGGTGAAGCCTACAGTACTGTGATCGGCTCACTTGTAACCACTGCACTCCAGCCTGGGGGACAGAGTGACACCCTGTATCAAATTTTAAAAAAAAGAAAAAGTATGAAATCATGTTTGGTAGTCCTATGCATAATAATACCTTTTTTTTTGGCAGAAAAATAAGAAAAAAGAGCCTATTACCAAAAAGTCATGTCCAAAACCTATTTATTGATAAACAATATTCTAAAACTTACACTAAAAGTGTTTGTTCTTTTAATATCCATTACATTTTTTCTTATGTTTGAAGTCCCTCATTTCTCTTTTTTCCCCCCTCAGACAGAGTCTTACTCTGTTGCCCAGGCTGGAGTGTAATGGTGCCATCTTGGCTCACTGCAACCTCCGCCCCCTGGGTTCAAGCAATTCTCCTGCCTCAGCCTCCTTAGTAACTGGGATTAGAGGCTTGCACTACCACGCCTGGCTAATTTTTGTATTTTTACTAGAGACAGGGTTTCGTCATGTTGGTCAGTCTGGTCTCAAACTCCTGAACTCAAGTGATCCACCTGCCTCAGCCTCCCAAAGTGCAGGAATTATAGGCATGTGCCACTGTGCCCAGTCTCTCATTTCTCTTAATAATACAAATCTATAGTCACTTTAAAACAAACTATCCTTACTTATATTGGCCAGGCACAGTGGCTCACACCTGCAATCCCAGCATTTTGGGAGCCCAGAGGAGGAGGATCACTAGAACCCACAAGTTTGAGACCAGCCTGAGCAACATAAGAAGACTCCATCTCTACAAAAAAAATAAAAATAAAACTAGCTAGGCATGGTGGTGCATGCCTGTGGTCCCAGTTACTTGGGAGGCTGGGATGGGAAGATTGCAGGGCCCTCGAGGTCAAGGTTGCAGCGAGCTGTGATCATGCCAATGCACTGCAGTCCCGTGTGACAGAGACACTCTGTCTCCAAAAAACAAACACATCCCCCCTCCCGTCCCCACCTTCCCCCGCCAAAAAAACTATCCTAACTGGAGAAACGTGTGGCATGAACTTTTTCTTACAGAATACTCTAAAACTCTTACTTCTTTCTAGTTCCACAGACTTTGATGAGTGGCCACCTTTTAGTGCACTGGATGGAGAAATAAGAGTAACTGCAACATGATCCCTAGCCACAGGACTTTAGCTCAAAGTCCGGAGAGAAGACAGGTACATCCATAAAAATAGCTTGTGTTGACTAATGTGATGCTTTAACACCTTCCAGATCTCATAACATCCTGGGCTTTCTATATTTGAAAGAGAATCCTGGTGACTATACTCAATTAGAAAGCTTTTTCTGTTTCTGCTGTAACAGAGGAAGAAGAAGGGGAGGCTCAGAAGGGATTACAGCACGCTGTTGGTAGAAACTTCCATGGAACTTCATTTCATGAGACCTGTGCTTATCAGATCAAAGCCATTGGATCAGAACCTATACCTCACAGACAGTATCTGGAAAAATAAGAAAAATGAAAGTAGAACGAACCAAGATCCCCTTCCTTTTGTGGGCCTAGCCCCACTTAATTTCCTAACAATTCTATGAGGTTGGTATTACCCAAATTACAGTAGGAAAACTAAAGTTCTGAAAATTTCAGGAGCTCAAGTCCACAAAGCAAGTTAGAGCTGCAACTAGAATTCTTGTTTTCCCCACTTGAAAGTTCTGACCAGGTGATCTCTCTCTAAAAACTACATATCCTTGAAGGCAACATTAACATCAGAGTAATCCAATCCCGTCATCAGAAATGAAAATATTATGCACATCATCTTTATACAATAATCATAGTAAGAAAGCCGGTGGCTTGTCAATTTTGGGAAATCATTATAAACCTCAACTGCAATAGAAAAAAAAAAACAAACAGAAAAATATAGACAGAATAGGAAAATCTTTTTGATATCAATGATATAATTTACAGCTTACAATTTTTTATTTATTTATTTATTTATTTTGTATTTTTAAGGAGCTAATTTAATGTGCACATCTTAATGTGCACATAAATATCACACTTCCATTTCCCAAGAGTTATAAAATGCTGACATCACCAGTAAATTGATTTCAAAATTCAAACTGCAATCATATAATTTTTTTAAAAAACACAGAACCAATATTCATATGTAATGAACAGATTCAAACCTATCTCTTATCAGAACACTTCCAGAGATGTAAATAGTGCCTGCTACACTCAAACAAAACCATTTTACCCCCTTTTACATTGACTTCTATGAGTCATGTAGCTTTAAAAAGTGTATGCCATTAGATTATCTGTAAATATCCAGCAAGTATTGACAGAGCCTTCCTGAAATTAATTGTATGTTTAAGGCTAGCCAATATTTTAATTTCACACCTTGGTTGGCTTAAGAGTTGACTTGATCACTCTACTGTAACTACCTGAGATTCTGTTCTGATTTTTTAATGTGTTCCATCTGATTAAAGGGGCTTCAATAGAAGACATTTAGAACATATTTTAAAAACCACTTTGCCCAAATTAAGTACTCAAACACACTCCCTCCATTTGGCTGCTGTACTAAGATCTACTATAATGGTGCCAGAAATATATTTGTACTGATATAACTTATTCGATGGAAATAAAAACCTAATTCTGTCATAGGAGTAAGTAGGACGACTAAAATGTAGGAAGACCCAGGAACTGCCTTTGTTCTATCACAATTACAGTGACAAAAATATTTATGTTAAGAGAATAGCTGCTGACACTGAAAGAAGTGGGAAGCAGGCCAAGCACGGTGGCTCACGCCTGTAATCCTAGCACTTTGGGAGGCCCACACACGTGGATTGCCTGAGCTCAGGAGTTCGAGACCAGCCTGGGCAACACAGTGAAACCCTATTTCTAATAAAATACCAAAAAATTACACAGGCATGGTGGTGTATGCCTGTAATCTCAGTTACTTGTGAGGCTGAGGCAGGAGAATCACTCAAACCCAGGAGACAGAGGTTGCAGTGAGCGGAGATCCTGCCATTGCACTCCGTGACAGACAGAGAAAGACTCCATCTCAACAACAACAAAAAAGTGAGAAGTAAGGCTTTAAAAAGATGAAAATAGAAGCTGGGAGTTTTCACAGACTCCAGCTTATTTGGAGATACGAACCACTGCACCTACCTACCCAATCAATACTAATGAACACTATAATCACTATAATCAAACAAAGCAACTACACATTAGGAGAAAATTAAACTATTATTTAGAAAGTTTCACTAGTTTTCTGTGTGGGTAATTTTATTTGTGAATGGTTAAAGAACTTAGAACGGTGGCATTTTTTTTTTAAAGGATTTTGCTTTCTTTAATATGGATTTGGTTAGAGCTTACTTCATATCTTAATCATCACCCTTTTATATATAAGTTTATGAAACAAAACCCAAAAAGCCTTTCATGGTTATTCAGAACTTGATTTTACTAACAATTCCAACAAGTGTGGTCTGCTCTTTGCTGAATTTTGTTTCTTATCCACAGTCCTTCCATTTCACCTTAGGGGTGAACCCTTAATAAAATATATAGTGAAGGTAGGCAACAGTGGTATGTATGACAAGACAGGGCAAAATGGGTCTAAAGAGAATCTATATTCCACTGAATACATTAATTCAGTCTAGTGTATTCACTCTAGTATGTACAGTTCTACATAAGTTAGAAAACTAAATTTCAAACACTGCTTGGGGACACGTGTGCTCTACAATATGAAAATGCTATATGCATTTTGCACAAGGTTGTGAAAGTCCTCAATTGATTTCCTCCTGCTCTTCATCCTTGGCATCACTTTAAACTCAAAAGTATCATCGTGTTTTGTCTTTTTCTTTCATCAACATCCTGTTCGCACGTCTAACTGATTTAGGATTTAGAAGCACAAATGAGTCAAGGATGCCACCATACAGCTAGAATAGAGGTTTCTTTAGTTAAATGGAAAGTGTGAGAGGTGAACAACAGCAACCACAGTGCTGTTCCCATTTGCTCCCTTCACCACAATCCTACTCTGTGCAGACAGTCTCCAGTGTTTTTCATGGTAAGCACTTTTGGGAAAGCACTAAGCTAACCCCACATTCACTAACTCTAAAATGACTGTAATGAAACTCCAAATACAAAATTTGTGTGCCAGTAGAATTTTAGAGGGCTTTTTTTTTTTTTTTTGGCTTTCATGGATAAAACCATAAAGAATATGACTTACATATGCAAAACCATAGTACACTACAGTAAAGCCCAGAAACACTCAATAATCCTGGTTAATCCTGGCCCACTGTATTTATGCAAAGCCAATTTGGTAGTGGAAGTAAAGCAGGAGACTCAATACAAAATAACAAACAATCAAAATAATATCTTTTTGATCTTGTAAATTATTAATAAATATTAATAAAACATGAAATGTAGATATGCTCTACACCGATGGTTTTCAAAGACCACCTGCATTAGATTTAAATGGGATGTTGGTAATAGTTATTCCTAGGACCCAGACTGGACTCAATGAATCAAACTCTCTGGATATGGAGTCTTGAAATACCCATTTTCAAAACGCTCCCCAGATGCTTTATATGCAATTAAGTACCACTGACTGAAGTATGAACAGTGTTTATACTTCCTGATCACAAAGATGAAATAACACTGCGAGATGGAACACACATGCTCAAGCAAATAAAAGTAGCCACTATTCATAGAACAAAAGAATGGAATGGAAGGAAAGTCAGAGACCACTGTCCAGTGAGACTAACCAAGACCAAAGCTTGGTGTTCAAGGTCACCAAGCTAGTTGTTACATCATTTAGACTTGAAAACAGATCTCCTAACTCTGCTTGGTGCCAGTTCCAGCATCCTATACTTCATCTATCTCCACAAAACAAAAGCTTGAAAATACTAGTTGTTAAAATGTCACACTTTAATGTTTTATAATATCTATATATTCAGAGACTGAAACAATACCACCGTTGTATGTTTATAGAGTTCTTTGCCAACAAAAAAAAAGTGTTTCCAAGTTTCTTATAATCTCTGACATACAGTGTAAGGTAGCCAGGGTAGAAATTGGCATCTGCATCTTACAAGTGGAAAAACAAGATTTCCAGAGATTGACTGACTCCTCCAACGTCTCATAGGCCTAATAGCGGAGCCAATAACCCAATATCCACCATCTTCCCATTTTCCAAAGAAGCTGTCTTCTTTCTATTTACACCTCCCTGAAATCTGTAAAACTCTCAGCTCAACCACTATTTTCCACTTCTTAGGTTTAAAGATTTAGTCCTCAAAGATATCATTATGAAATAGATGTTACTGTCTACAACCAGAGTCTCTGAGCACATACCTCAAAAACTCCAGGTGTTAACTACATCTTATCTCCATGGATTTCTATGATATAGCTGGCAGAAGGTTTATTCTGCGTACAAATCCAGCAGATATAACACTGCTGTCGAGAGCCAGTGTTCATTGTATTATCAGTTTCAGCCTGATAATTTGATATGACGGGTATGAGGCAGAAGCTACAAGTCTCTCCTTCTAAAAACAATAATTGTGAGCCTTTATTCTTCACCAGGAATATCAAGGTCATTGTGTGGATCAAACCTAAAAGGAAGCTTCCATCAACAGATGTCATAAGAGATAAGCACCAATTTGACATGCTCTTGCAGAATGATTACCTGCTATCAGAGAAGTTATGACAGCTGTGTAGTAAGACAATGCAGGCCAATTCATCAGTCCTCTGGGCCCCAAGTGCTCCCCTAATGGATATGACAAACGTATGCCTCACTGCCACACACTGGGTGTTTACTACTACAGGGCTGTTTGTATAGCGATCCAACTAATCAATGGTGATAGTCATGTTTTTTGTAATTGATGTAAAGCCAGAATTGCATAACTCTATTGAATGACTCCATCTTTTGCCATAGTATGACAGACTTTGGAAAGAAAAAGGTAGACTATTGCACACACAGAAAATCCTGGGGAGATATAAACAACATGCCCATTTCCTTGGCTTTGAGATGATGTTACCGTTGCCACACAGAGCCTTCTCCCTCCTGCTTGGTTACCTTCTTCAAAGGTTATCCTCCTTTACCTTTGAAAGTCTCAACTCAAACATTACCCTAGATCTCAAGATCCCCTGCTTTTAAAGTCTGTGTGGGTATTTTGAAGGAAGATTCAGACTGCATGGGCATTAAGATGTCCTAAAAAGTTCAGATCACCTCATTTTAAGAATCAGCCACTCTTCAGCATCAGCTGACTATTGCTCTAAAGGAACATATTCTGACAGTTATCACGTCTTTAGTGTTTCAAGAGAAGTAGAGATCTGAATTTTTAATTGCCATTCTCCAGGTTTTAAATGTCGGCAACTGTTTGAATTTTGGTTACCCTGAAAGTGGAGCCTGAGATACAAGGACTTCCAAGTAGTTTTTTTTCAGAACTAACTCCAAGAATCAGGAGAGAGAAAACTGGGGCAAAGAAAGAATAAAAATCAACCACGGGGTCTTCGTGAGGTCTCAGAGGCTCACAGAATCTTCCCTGTGGATAAGGGAAGGCATGGGCATTTATCCTCCAAGCCCCTTTCCCTTGTTGGTTATGAGTTCTTCTTAGGGGCATTAATTCCACTACACTTTGCAACTGTACCTGCTGAAGTGCTGACTAAGCTTCCTCAGTTTGGGAGAAAGCCCTGAACAGAAAGGAAACAACTGTGCCCCAGGCGGGATGCAGTCAGTATTCAGAGAATCACAGCTGTGAGTGAAATCGAAGGTGACCAAGGGGATCTGACTTAGGGCACAAAAAGCAACTACTCCAGCAACTAATAAAAACTATAAACATAGTGCAGGTCAAACAATTAATGGGCACAGTCTTGATCTCACTCATGGACTCCATCTCCTTTCTGGCTTGAGAGAATCCTTCCCCGACAACTTCCCAGTACCAATCCTTTACAGTGACGCTCAACATTCTACCACCATGATGCTGGCATCTACACCCCTGAATTTCATCATTTATACTCAAGTCCACTGACCCCCTAGGCTATGAGCACAAAGAGGAGAGATTCTGCAACCTGTTTATGATCTCCAGCACCTGGGTGAAGGTAGGAGTACAGTAAAAATCGGCCAACTGAATTTGTTCATGGAAAAGGTCCATTAGTATTTGTGGAACTGAATAAATGAATATAATTTTTAACAAAGCTCTATTAGCTACAACCATAACCCAAGCCCAATCAGGAGAAAGAGTCCTGAGGTCACTAAGGAACAGAACAATCATCTCAATTCCTGCTCTAAAGAGCCTTATAACTCAAAGACATTAATCACTGACAAAGACAACTTGTTTTCTGAAAGGCTATACTGCCTCAACTATTAAAATTATGTATTCTCAACATATGTGCTTTTTCATATTACTGAAAAAGTCTACAAAAGTATCTTTGCCCTCAGAAAAACAACACAGTTGTAATTCAATTTCATCATCTGCTGTTACTGAAACTGGATTTTTCTTACATGCAACCTAGAAATTCACCTTGTTTCCCATGCAAACTCTTCTTGATATTTCCACCTTTTGCTAAGGATCTCAGAGCATTTCCCATCTGAAAGACATCCACTTGGGCGGGGTGAGGCCTGAGTGAAGATCTGAACAGAGAAGCTTCGGGAGAGATCAACACAGATGGGGGAATTCTGGAATTATGAAACATTCCATAAAGATCAAGGTTCTCCTTATACCAGCTGAGTGGATACCTGAACATAAATAGCAGAGGAGCAGGCTGCATGTTCCTATCCTACATACGGCACAAACAAAAGAGAAAAAATAAGTACTCATTAGGGAAAGCTAAATGTAGAATGGCAAGATCCCCAACAGACTTCCATTCTTTAAAAAAGTAAAGAAAGGTCTCCTGTGTTAAGAAGCTGCCACATTATTTCTAGCAATATACATGCACAGATAGATATACATATATATTTATGTCTACACATGTATACATATATATTTTAAAGCATAAGAACTTACATAAATGGGTTCTTACAGAAAATAATGTCAGTCATTCCTTGATAATAACATTACTTGTAGACCTAGGAATAGTTGGGTAGTGTTTCCATGTATTTGCTAATTAAGAATTCCCTGCTTTGGTAAACTTACATCCATCAATTCCCACTTACTTTTTACTCTCAAAGGAAGAAATAATTTCCATAGATGATAAAGCTATTTAATACATTCTGAAAGTACATGTGCAACAACTTAAGAAAGATCAGCTAAGAGAGGCAGGAAATGGAGAAAATTTGATAAGAGTTCAATAACGTGACTTCGTTCCAACCTTCCAATCTTTAGTCCATGTTGACCTTCAACCCAGTGTATCAAAGGAATTAGCCAATGCCATAGCAAGGTGACAAACATTATAAACTCTTGAGAGGAGGACTGGGTGGGGCTTGAAGGCTAATAAAATATGCAAACTTTTTTTTTAAAGGACAGTAATGATCGTGGACTTACCTCAGAAACATTGTTTAGAAAACGATCTAGCTGCCCACATCTTAAGGAAGACAGTCTTGAGTAATAAGTAACATACCCTGATGCAGACTCAATCCTGTCAAAATAATCTAATCTCTCCCGATGGAGTGACTGGCCCAGTAGATCAAAGGAAGAAGCAAGACACAATTTATATTCGGATTTTTACAAAGCTTTTGATTCTGCTCCTCATAACATAATCATCAATAAACTGAGAAAACAGGATCTACACTGCATAGCTATGAAATGCCAGGAAGGTCATGCCCAGTAGGGAGCTATTGATGGAAAAGTGTCAGCCTTAGAGGGAGTATAATAAATGGGGCTCCAATGTGTTCAATTCTGGGCAGTGCTCCAGTGGACATTTTTCATTAATGACCTGGAGGGTAGAATAATTATCACTGTCATTAATTCTGCATATGAGACCAGACAAGGAGGAAGCATTGAGGAAAGGGGAGTGATGGGGTGGGGGGAGGGAGAGGAAGAGACCAGAGGGAGTCACCAGCCACAAAGGAATAGCTTATCAGAATTCAAAAGAACCTCAAAAGTTTGAAGAAGAAGCCACAAACACAATGCATCTTAGGGAACAAGTACAATGCATGCTATTCCTTTTCCTTCTCCTAACCTTTACCACAGCTCACTGTTGCAGCCTTGACCTCCTAGGCTCAAGCAATCCTCCTGCCTCAGCCTCCTGGGTACTTGTGACTGTAATGCACATGCCACCATGCCCAGCCAATTTAAAAAGTTTCTGTTAGAGACAAGGTCTTGCTTTGTTATCCATGCTGAACTCAACTGTGCTAAAGTGATCCTTCCTGCCTCCGCCTCCTGTAGTGCTGGGATTACAGGTATGAGTCACCGCACCAGGCCTTCCTCCCCTCTTTTGTCAAGAGCTGTGAGGCTTGCTTCTCTTAAAAAGGGCCACATTTACTCATTTGATAAATATACAAGAGATGCTTTGCTGAGCTGCAGAGCTACTTTGTTAAGTAATACAGTTCTGCTGTCTAATATCACAGAAAGAATTGGCTTACTGAGGAAGAAATTTAAAAGAAAATGACGATATCATCTGAGAAGTCTTCTTTGGTCCTGGTCCACCTTTTCCCCCCTCCGAGTCTGAGTTAGTTATTTCTCTTAGGTGCTTTCACGTTTCTTTTGGCCTTCCTCTGTCACACAACACTGAAGTGTAATCAGGTTTATTTATTTTTCTCCCCTCTAAATTTCCAGGCATGGGCCATGGATTCTGCACCTTGGTATCTCCCCAGAGCACAGTACCTGATACATAATGGATGCTCAATAAAACTTTATTGATTTAGAACTAAATACAAATTATATACATAGTAAGTGGCTTTATGCAAGTATTTTTTTTAAGAGCCTAGGGATGCCATCCTGAAACTCAAAAGCGGATATCCTTCATATAGCCAGAAAGTCAAGGCTAAAAATATATAGCAGGGCATCTTCTGCATATATGGTAATTTCATATGCAGCTATGAATGAAGTGCCCTCATTCATATCTACAGAATGAGTGAGGGCAGAGGGCAAGACTACGCAAGAATGTCTTCACGGAGAACTGCTTTAAGTGAAGGAAACAGAGGAGGGTGGGAGGAAGGGGAAGAACCCACAGAAGGAATGCTCAGGAAACCAGGGGCGGCTGTAGACCCATAGGAACACCCCAGAAAGGGTGAGGTCAACAGCACCAAAGACGGCAAAGACATTAAGGAAGAAGAAATACCTGAGGAGGAAACCCTAGGTGACACGAGTAAGTCAAAATGTGTTGAAATTGTGAGTGAAAACAGAAGACAGCCATCCAAGGGCAGAGACAAAAACAAGGGCTGAGGTTAGAGAGCACAAACCAGCTGTGACACAGATTACGCAACCATCCAAGTTAAGCATAACAAAGGATGAGGAAGAAGTGAGGTCCTTCACTGGAAAAGGGGTGCCATACATACATATACACATAGTATAGATTATACAACTGGTATGAGATAGACAAAGGCTACAAAAATCATAAAGTTAACTTAGAAGAACACTTAACCTTAATAAGAGGGGAGGACTTCCATGATTGAAACTTAAGTTTTATTTATAATGTGCATTCACATAACTTCCTGGAGAAGAGCGTTCATTTCAATAGACAGTAACTTTGAACAAACGTGCAAATTGTGTCTGAAACTATCTCTTCTTATTCAATAAATGCTCTTCTCAGCTATGGCCAAATCTGTCTTAGCTTTATTGTGGCTCCAATCCTGGCAGTGGACAAGAATTGTCATATCTCATATTTAAAGGTGACATCACTTTACATAATTTAGCTTTTCCTTTTTTTTTTTTTTCATTTTCTCTTCATTTTTATTGAGAAAAGGGACAGTGAGAGAGAAATGTGGAAGGAAGATATAGAGTAGAACCAGGCATTTGAAAATTCCACATCTGATACAAGCTGTTTCCTGGTCTTCAACTCATGCCTCTGCTGCTGCTCCTGTCATAAATTTAACTGGCTTACTTTAATCACAGGGAATGGTAGGCTACTGAAACATACATCTTCCAAAATAATCCACAAAATCCCAAATACACAAATACAAATACTGAGGTGAGTTAGGCTCAAAATGTGATCCAGTCTTACCCAATAGTTTGTTTAACCAGCAGGGTCATTTCAGGCAACTCAGATGAAAGGATTCCTTTAGGAATTGAAAATGAGCATCCATAAGCAGTTACAAAAATTTAAATTCTAACGTTTACTCATCAAAATAAAACAAAAACTCCAATATAATCATGTCATATTATTATATATAAATTTTGTTACCAATCATGGGGTCAAAAGTTAGAAGCTATGTGTTGCAATCTTTAAAATATTCCCATCGGTTTGAGATTATGGGTTTTTGTTTTTCCCTCATCTCCTGCACAAAATTATTCCCAGGCAACTTTTATTTTTATTTTTTTTTTTTTTTTGAGACGGAGTCTCGCTCTGTCACCCAGGCTGGAGTGCAGTGGCCGGATCTCAGCTCACTGCAAGCTCCGCCTCCCGGGTTCACGCCATTCTCCTGCCTCAGCCTCCCGAGTAGCTGGGACTACAGGCGCCTGCCACCTCGCCCGGCTAAGTTTTTGTATTTTTAGTAGAGACGGGGTTTCACCGTGTTAGCCAGGATGGTCTCGATCTCCTGACCTCGTGATCCGCCCGTCTCGGCCTCCCAAAGTGCTGGGATTACAGGCTTGAGCCACCGCGCCCGGCCCCCAGGCAACTTTTAAGTCACTGTATAACTGGTACCAACAGTGTTGATACAATTCTTTAGTTAAAGCCATTAAGTCTGTTTTGGAGTATCTGATTCCAAGGACTTAAATCAAGGAGTGAAAATGAAAAAATGCAAACATGCAGCTGATTAGAAAAATAGTTATAATAGGCCTTACTGCTGTTATTATTGAATGTACAAGTGAAATAACCATTAGCCTGCTTTAACCACTGAAAAACACCCTATGGTGGTACTTGAGTGATTTGATGCATTTTTGTACACAATTGCTGTGCTAATGGACCAGACATTTACCCCATAACAAAGGAAATCTCAAATGTATGCCTCAGGGTTTACAGCAATTCCAGAATACCAAACCACCACTAAGGATTTTAAATGAAGCCCCTGCTGATCTATTTACTGGTTAAACCCTTTGTCTCCTCAAAACAGTAACATCACTCACAAGACAAATTATTGATAAATTGCAGAATTTCAAACAAAGATAAGCAGGAAATTAAAAATCCATAACAGACATTAGCTTTAGGAAATGCACTTAACAGAATATGATCATTGGTCTAGATTCACTTTTTTCTTTGTGTATTTTAAGATATAAAGGTCTGCGAGAGGCTCCTGTTATCACTGTATACAGAAGAACAGAACTGGTTCAGCTATGGAAAGAATGAGATGAGCCAAGCAGTCTTTTGATTGCTAAGGATAATCTATAAACACAAGATACAAAGTTGACCCTGAAAGTGATCTCCTCTCACCTCCTCACAAGGGATGGCAAGCTAGCAATATCGTTATAGGGCACAAAACAGCTTTTAGGAAAGGTTCCTAAAGGAAATCATTCTTCCATGCAACCATGTTGCCATGGTAACCAAACCAATCAAGCTTCTTCACAAAGGCTTTTATGTCAAGTTCTGTTAGCAAACTCATATAGAAAGTATAACTCAACTAAATTAACACTCCATTTGTTACCCTGTTAGAGATGGAAGAAAGGTACAAATCCTTTAAAAATTGGAGAAATAGGTACTCTTTCCATATCAACATCTTAGATTACTCAAGTTCAGTCTTTTTACATAAACAAAAGCCTCTTGAAGTCTCTTCTTTAGAAACAGAAGAAAGGGAATTTCACCTACCAGTACAAGCCCTTTCTAAAAACAGATTCTTTCCCCACCTTCTAAGGAATACATCAAAAGAATTCTTGTATCTTGCTGAATCTTTTATTGCCATTTCTTTGCAAACCTGTGCTTCAGATACATCTGTGTTATAAGTGTAACGGAAGAAATTCTAGCATTTACCACTCAGCATTTTTTAAGGTAAGTAGAACAAGTGAATGAACAATATGAACCCCTTTGATTAAAGAATATTTTTCCTTCGGTATAACATGATGAACCTGTAATATCGATCACAGCCTTAAATTTGAAGGCCATTTGATGTTAGTAACATAGTTTCACACTAGGGCAACTCCATTTCTAAAAGACATTTCTCATGCTAGTTACATTCACTTCTTAAAAGCAAAACAAAAGCTATGAGCAAGAACTTTAATAAACTTTAATAATCTGACACTCGGCTCCAGAGCCAATGGATTTTATAAGAAATGGACACTGTATCGTGTTGAATAAATCTTTAATATTCCTATCTTTAGTTGTATTTAGAAATAGTAAAAGAAGTTCTATGTTCTCGAGTAAAAGTTTTATATTTTAGACGTAGAGAAAACACACCCAGCCTGGACAACATAGTGACACCCTGTCATTACAAAACAAATTGTTTTTCTTTTTTTAATTAGCTGAATATAGTAGTGTGCACCTGTAGTGCCAGCCAGCTCCTTGTAAGGCTGAGGTAGAAACACTGCTTGAGCTCAGGAGTTCAAGAATGCAGTGAGCTGTGATCACACCACTGTCCTCCACCCTCGGTGACAGAGTGAGCCCCTGTCTCTAAAGTAAAATAAAATAAAATAAAACAAAACAAAATAAAATAAGGTACACCTTCTATCAATTCCATAGAATGATAAAATCCATAAAATACCTAATAAACAAACTGATTCTGGGAGTTGGTAGTGTGTCTAGCCTCTGTCCTAACAACCATCTTAAATTTCAAATAGGTTTCTTCTTCTTGGACTCAGGGGTAGAATTTCAAGATTTCTGACAACCAGATTTTGCTCCAAAACATTAGACAACTAACACCAGGTTGGAAATAATAACCAAGATAAATTTGGATCACATAAAACTACAGTTAGTTGCTCGGGGTTTTTAAAAGGCAAAGTGTCATCAATACCATTAGACATAAATTTTATAACCTGAGCTTCCAAATTGCCTGGTTATAACTCACAGCTTAGCGGGAATATTTTCAGGGCATTTTAGATACAGTTAAATTGTAACTCTTGAATTACAATTGAACTACAATTAAGAACCTCTGAAACACTGTATAAATCAAGATTATCCATTTTAACTTCTAGGTGTTTGATATATCAATAAGCCAAAAGTTAAAGCTTTGGAAAATATCACTTTAATCGACTTTAAACATAAAATTGTATACCTCATCCTAATTAAATGATAGCATTTTACATTTGTGTGGCCACTGGAAAATTTACAACATATATTCTCTGCCTCACCACCTTTGATTCTCTCTACAGTTTTAGTGGATAGGCAGAGAGGTAAGAGAAGAAAATAGGGTTAATTTGGTTTAATAACTTATTTATAATACTGCCTTTAACAATAATAGTAAGATTTTTTAATCATTTAGAAACACTTATAGGCCAGGTATTGTCCTACGAGCTTTCTTCCTCATTGCTAATGTCATAGATTATATACAAATGTCTTCAATTCTCACAGTAATTAAGGTATGGTTATTCTCATTTTACAGACTAAAACACTGAGACTCAGAAAGATTAAACAATCTGGCAAAAGCCACACAGTCAAAAAGTTAAGTCTCCAAAATGCAAAATCAGATCTACTGAATTAGCATTATATTCATTTGCCTAAGAACAGACCAAATACTTAGATGTGCTTCTTACAAGAGCACTGTTTCTTAAGCACATGATATTTAATTGTTGCTAATTAACATTTATTGCATTTATAAAATTTCAGACAAATAATTTGGCTTTGGTAATTACGATTTTGCCTTTCAAATCATTTGGCCATTTTTGATATCAATATAAATTCAGCCATTCTGAACACATAGCTGTTTATTTGTACAACAGATTTAAACAATTACTCCTGAAGAGTTCCCTGGTAACATCTGGAAGAACAGAGAATCTGGTAACTAACCAGGAAAAGGACATAGCACACTAGCCCACTTCTAGTTGCAATATTTGACTACTGGGTTAAATACAAAATATTGCCACGCCAGAAAAAGGCATAAAATGCTAGAAAGTGATGGTTTAACAAGAGTTGAACTTTCAAAATTAAAAACATAAAAATGTATCCTTAACCTTGTTAGGATTAAAGGAAATCACTATCTTTGATGATAAATGAAACACTAAGCACTTTGTGTCGTGAGTATTCCATTATTAACTGGAAACAATTACTATTATCAAAGTTTGTCACTTACTTGACATGCTTGAATAAATAAAACATATGAAATATATAAAAGCTCATTCTAATACAAAATATGTGATGTAGACTGATAAATTTCATATTAATATATTAACTTATATTTTATATTATTATAGTTCTCTAACATAAAAGCTCTTTGGGGCCTGGAACAGTGGCTCACACCTGTAATCAGAGCACTTCAGGAGGCCGAGGTCGGCAGATCACCTGAGGTCACGATTCAAGATCAGCCTGGCCAACATGGTGAAACCCGTCTCTAATACAAATACAAAAATTAGCCAGGTGTGGTGGCACGTGCCTGTAGTCCCAGCTACTTGGGAGGCTGAGGCAAGAGAATCGCTTGAACCTGGGAGGCGGAGGTTGCAGCAAGCCAAGGCTGAGCCACTGCACTCCAGCCTGGGCAACAAAGCAAGATTCTGTCTCAAAAAAAGTTCTTTGTGAAATTTGGGGCAATATTAACTTTCTACATTACATGTTAAGCACTTTCAATAAAATTATGCGTGAGATTCTTAAAGTCAGATTCCTTTGTGACACAGCATTGTGAAATTGTTGATAGCTGGAATTAACCAGATAATTCCTTCAACTGACATACAACCAGAGAGCACAAAACGAGCTGAAAGATCACACTAGGGCTCTCCTGTGTCTTGTACTCCTTGTCCACACAATCATACGCTCAGGAAGCTGGCTTATTATAAAAGTATGACATCCCATGACAACTGATTTGAGTGCCCTCGTTTCAAGATTCTTAAAGCAGATTCACAGCAGATGGCATCACTTTTGAGGCAACATTTCAGACATTCTGAAATTTCATTCTCTGTTTGTAACAACAGAGAAAAAGATATAAATCAGAATATGTAACAATAAAATAGGAAACTATTTGCTAACACTTTCTATATATACATATGTTATATGTTTATATTCTTAAAATATATGCATATCCATATATTTAATATAACCACATATAATACAGGTGCAATTCTGATGTCTACTGCACAGATGTGAAAACTGAGGCACAAATTAAGTAATTTAATCAAAGGTCACGCTAGTTAAGTGGCAAAGCTACTTCCTGTACTAGGCAATCTAGCTCCATAAGTCATCTTTTCAACTAAATTTAATACAAGGAAGAGAGTCTCTGCTCTAATAATAGCTTTTTATTGAAGACAGAGGGCTAAACAGAATATATTTATAATTATAATAAAGCATGATCATATTCATTAGTTAATTATAAAATGTCAGAAAAAATACTAAGAAAGTGCTTGGTGTTTCATTTATCATCAAAGACAGTGATTTCCTTTAATCCTAACAAGGTTAAGGATATATTTTTATGTTTTTAGTTTTAAAAGTTCAACTCTTGTTAAGCCATCATTTTCTAGCGTTTTACACCTTTTTCTGGCATGGTAATATTTTGTATTTAAAGAAATCAATTTCTCAGTGAATGCTTCCTTGAAACTAAAATATATACATACTACACACCACACACACACACACTTTTTGTGTATGTATATATGTCTCTGGACTCACACAAGACTCAAAGAGTAGAGTCACAGAATACCTTTATATTACCTTCCACTATCCCTTTACAATTACTTAATGGTGAAAGTTCTTTTCTACCCTCTACATGACGATTCAAAGAGTCCACTTACTTTTATAACTCTTAAATAATATGCCATACAATCATTTTAAGTTATCAAACACAGTCCCAGTTCAGAAATTAGAGTGCCCAGTTTGGCATATTAGTCACACTTGAAACTTTCAAGTTATAGACACCTCCCTCTCCCAGCTAGGGTGGGCTACAGACCAGCATCAGAAAAAAGGGGAAAAAAGGTGTGATCGAGTGAAAAAAGGTATGATATGATCAGCCCCTTCTTCTCCTTTTTCACCTCCTCTGATCCTTCTGCTCCTCTTGACAGCTGTTTTCTGGAACTACGGGGTTTAAGTAGTGAGAAAAAGGAAACAATGGGAATAAGAAAATTCTTTCATGATCACAGTTGGTAGCTGGACACATAGATGCTCTCTGGGTCTGGTCCATGTTTACAGCCACCTCTCTCTCTCACATGGTAGGCTCATGGCTTCTTCAGAAGGCACTCACTCCTGGACTGCTGTCACCTGCTGTGCTGAATGTGGGTGCTACAGTCTCCCCCACCCATCACTCACTCCTTCTACAACCCCTAGGAATTCAAGGTAACTTCCATTGGGGTTTGTTTCTTTCTCTTAGCAGCTCTCTGGATAGGGCCCAAGAGGGCATCGACTCTCTCGCGCAGGTGGCTCGTATCTTGTCTGCAAGAAACATTTAGAAATCCCCCTTGCCTCTAAGAGTGGAGGCCAATTCCAGTGCAATCACCTCTTCTTTCCTCCACTTTGTGAGAAACAACTAACTGGCCTGGCTCTTGACCGTTTTAGACTTTCTAAGTAGAAATAAAGACATCCATCCAATAAGTTCCTTCAACTTCAGGAAACACGCGAAGCTCTAAAGGTGCTTGGTACCCTGAGTGCACCAAAATCTCACAAATCACCACTAGAACTTACTCATGTAACAAAATGCCACCTGTTCCCCAAAAACCTATGGGGGAAAAAACAAGTTCTCCCTTGAAAGTTTCTTTCCCCAATTGGCTTAGTCAGGATGGTGGGAGAAAGGCACTCACAGGACAGCTCCTGCCAAAAAATCTGTCTTCATGATCCTCTCCTTCAATCCCAGGCCCTGACACAACTTTCTAAAATATTCTTTGAAAATTTGTCCCTTGGTTTGGAATCTGAATTTGGTATCTCGTGTCTACCATTTTAGGGTCAAAGTCAAAGCTTCTATTTAATATCTTTACCTATATACTTATCATTAGTCCCATGAGCAATTGAAAAGTTATCTGCATTGTTGTAAATGATGGGTTCCTGTTGAATAAAATTTTTTTAGATACTGATATTGTTGCTTTAAGAACTTAAGTAGCAATTATAAATGTCATTATAAAAATAAATTTCTCTTTATGACTGTTTCTATTTTATTGATTGATTGATTGATTGATTAAGATGGAGTTTTTGCTCTTGTTGCTCAGGCTGGAGTGCAGTGGCATGATCTTGGCTCACCGCAAACTTCCACTAAATAGAGATATAGGTATATGGTCTTAGGTATGAGTGTCTTTGTAAATTTTGCCGATGAGATGATAGCCCTTTCAATCTGTATAATCGGGGTTTTTTTGTTGTTTTTTGTTTTTTGTTTTTGAGATGGAGTCTCCCTCTGTCACCCAGGCTGGAGTGCAGCGGCACAATCTTGGCTCACTGCAACCTCCGCCTCCCAGGTTGAAGCGATTCTCTTGCCTCAGTCTCCCAAGTAGCTGGGATTACAAGCACGTGCCACCACACCTGGCTAATTTTTTGTATTTTCAGTAGAGACAGGGTTTCTCCGTGTTGGTCAGGCTGGTCTCGAACTCCCAACCTCAGCTGATCTGCCCCCCCTCAGCCTCCCAAAGTGCTGGGATTACACTGTGAGCCGCTGGGCCCCGGCCACTGCTTCTGTTTTTGTAGTTTATGTCTATTACTATATTTCCATGAATAAAGCTGTGACTCTTAGTGGATGTGTCAGCTATTTAACAATAGGTACTTTGGGATAGTTCTAATGAGTATCAGAGAATGAGTATTTTCATCATTAGTCCCAGAATAAGACAGATTTCTTTTACATGACTCATTATTATTGACAAATCATTAACAAATAAATTATTGCATGGATATATATCATCCTCAACCATGTGCTACTTTTCCCCGAATATCCTTAAAAAAACTAACTCTTTCTTCTTTTTCTTTTTTTTTTGAGATGGAGTCTCGCTCTGTTGCCCAGGCTGGAGTGCAGTAGCACAATCTCAGCTCACTGCAAGCTTCGCCTCCCAGGTTCATGCCATTCTCCTGCCTCAGTCTCCCAAGTAGCTGGGACTACAGGTGCCTGCCACCATGCCCCACTAATTTTTGTATTTTTAGTAGAGACGGGGTTTCACCATCTTGGCCAGGCTGGCATTGAACTCCTGACCTCATGATCCACCCGCCTCAGTCTCCCAAAGTGCTGGGATTACAGGCGTGAACCACCCATCTGGCCTGGAAACTAACTCTTTAACAAGGCAAAAGCCTTTAAATATTCTGTGATCATAGACAGTTACAGGATTTGTTGCCACCACTTTGGCAAACATGAAAGTCGCTGTGAAAGCAGAAAACACATTTTTAGTGGTTTTGGTTTTGTTTTTGTTTTGCTTAGTAAGCATTTTTCAGTCTCCATTATTTCAGAAATGCGCAAGGGGCTACACCCTTCTTATGTTTCTTACTCTGCACCAAGTTGAGTCACTGAAAGTTTCCCCCAGTGATTCAGTACATCTAGTCTCTTTGATTTTTGCCCCTGGAACATTCATCCATGCCCAGGTAATGTCTGCCTTAGCAAGGGCTCTAGTACGCTAACTGCTATCAAAGCAAACTTAGATCGAGAAATAAAAGGCTGTAAGAACTGGAAACAAAATGTTAAAGTACAAACCAATATAATCATGTGTTCTGACAAAGAAAGTGTACTTTAAATTGTGCACAGCCAGGCGCTCACTACAACTTGGAAATTCTCCCAGAGAGAGTAGAGCTGTTACATTTATACTTTGGTTGGAAAGTTAAGGACATGGTTGTTGAACGCTAATGTTAAAATGCTACCACAGGAGAAGGGGGAAGTGCAATGATTCACGAGATAAAGTAATTATGAAAGGCAAACACATGCTTATAAGTACAGTATCAATAACAGTATTATTGAGGACTTATTTGTATTATGCATTATACCTCACAGTCTTCGGTTGGGGCTACTATTTCTATACCCAAATTACACTTAGGAAACCAAAGCTAAAAGAGGTTAAGCAATTTGCCCAAGGTCCTGCAGCTGAAAATGGAACAGAACTGGAATCCAATTCTGTTAAACTTCAACCCCCTCCCATCCCCCAAAACCACCAGTGCTGCAGTCATTTACTTTAAGCTATGGCAATTTAACAGGTTAGAAAGCAGAAAGGATTAACAGATTTCCATTCCTCCAATCTAAGCCCAGTGTTCACACAGCCCACACTGGAATCTTTCGAAAATAACATTTCTGGTCAAGTCAGTCCTCGGTATGAAATCTTTCAATGCTTTCCCATCTACAGCTGAAGAAAGTACAGAGGCTCTAGTAAAACATTTAATACTCAGGGTTCTGTTTCCATTTTACTCAACAGCCCACACCCCATAGCCTCTTCTTGAAGCCCTCTTCTCCCTGGTATTCTACTCTACTGTAATATCCTAGTTTTCTTCTTACCACTTGGGCCTGTTCTTTCTCAGGCTCCTCAGAAGTTTCACCCCTTTTGCCCGACATCTAAATGTTCAGTGTTCCACTGAACCCCTTCTTAAAATTCCTGGATGATTTCATCCCTTCCCATAAAGCTTTAATTGCCATCTTTGGTTTCAATGATTCACAAACTTTTAACTCAATGGCAATGGTACCTTTGAGCTACAGAATCATGTCATACATAGCCCTTCCCTACCTTGCAAGCTTCATGGAAACCTTAAACCAATAGTTCCCAAACTGATTTCCTCATCCGCCAGCAAGTTTATATGCCAGCCTTCCCCATCTCAAGAAATCACACCTTAACTGGGCATGGTGGTGGCGCATGCCTGTAAGTCCCAGCAGCTCAAGAGGCTAAGGCGGGAAGACCACTTGGGCCAAGGGAGGTCGGGGCTGCAGTGAGCTGTGATCACACCACTGCAGTCCAGCCTGGGCAACAGAGTGAGACCCTGTTTCAAAAAAGGGAAGGGAAAGGGAAAGGGGAAAGGAAAGGGAAAGGAAAGGGGGAAGGAAGGAAACCATTTTGTTACAGGAAAGGAGTCTTGATCCAGACCCTAAGGGAGGGTTATTGGATTTCATGCAAGAAAAGATTAACGGTGAGTTTGCACTGCAAAGTGAAAACAAGTTCATTAAAAAAGTAAAGGAATAAAAGAATGGCTACTTTATAGACAGAGCAGCCCCGAGGACTGCTGGTTGCCCATGTTTATGGTTATTTCTTGAAGAAATGCTAAACAAGGGGTGGATTATTCATGTCTTCCCTTTTTAGATTATATAGGGTAACTTCCTGATGTTGCCATGGCATTTGTAAACTGTCATGGCACTGGTGGGAGTGTAGCAGTGAAGACAAGCAGAGGTCACTCTTGTCGCCATTTTGGTGTTGGTGGGTTTTGGCCAGCTCCTTTACTGTAAACTTTTATTAGCAAGGTTTTTATGCCTGTATTTTGTGCTGACCTTTTATCTTATCCTGAGACGTAGAATGCCTTAATCGTCTGGGAATGCAGCCCAGTGGGTCTTAGCCTCATTTTACCCAGCTTTTATTTAAGATGGAGTTGCTGTGGTTAGCACACCTTTGACATTCCCCCTCTCCCTTTTATAAGAGAATCTTTAATCCTAAAGGTTGCCCAGGGACAAAGTTCTATTTTTTGTAATGTTTTTAGGCCAATTAGAGGTGATGATATTTTGGCCTAACTATGGGGGTCTCTTGCATTCAGGGTAGAGAAGAGCTTAGTTAGAAAGTATTAATATGGTAAGGCTTATAAATAACTTTTGAGTTTTGACAAAAGGTGATATCTGAAAGATTAATAAGTGTTTAATAAAACATTCAGTAAGCTTGTTTTATATTCTTATGCAAAGAGTATAACAGCAATATATTTCACAAGACTAAAGCAAAATAAGCTATTTTAAGTAAACTAAATTAGAAGGCTTTTTATGAACTGGGCAATTGTTGGAACTAAGCTGATACCGGGTTGTTAGCTGACTGTAATGTGCCCAGAATTAGAATACTGATCCAGATTTTTATATTACTTATTCCTTTGGTTTTTTATTTTTATTTTATTTTATTTTATTTATTTTTTGAGCAGCAGTTAGAGATCACTGGTTGGTTCACGGGAATAAGCAGGGTTTGCTGAAATTGCAGAAATAAACTTAAAAACAACTAATGAGACTAGAATTTAATAAGTGTAGTATAGTTCTTGAAACATAGTATTTTTTCCAATTTTCCATTTTCACTAAAGATAAATTATGGTAAGACTGCTTTGCTTTATTATACTTGGCCTGATTATTTGTATAAAGTGCAGTAAGAATAATTATTTTTTACATAGGCTTTTTAAAAATTGGCTTTGATGGAACTTTTTTCCATAGAAGGAATTTTAGATAAGACTTTTTTAAAGCTGAGCCCTGCCATGAGTTTGTACCTTTAAATATTTATGAGTTGGATAAATTTCTTTCTTTTTGAGGTCCCAAGATAACTTGGGGCTTCTGGACCTGTTAGAAAGTGATATTTTTTATTTGGCACAGGTTAGAAACCCTGTATAGGGACTGTTTTAGGCAAGGTATGAGGCCAGTTTTCTAAAGGGTTTTTAGTGACTTTACGAGTTAAGCTTGATTTCTTAAAGGAAAGCAAACCATTTTAGTTAAAGCCTTGGTAAAATAACCAATTTTTAAAATTGTGTCCTGTAACAAAAGAAAACAGATTTTTATTGCACTCATGTAAATAACTATATTGTCATAAGAATGCTTACAACTAGTTTTTAAAATTCTGAAAAAAGTCAGGTAGAGAGAAATAAATATGCTCTAAAATTTCATATTGGAATACACTTAACTGTTAAAAACTGTAATAGCCTAAGAGAAAAGTTTCCTTGACTAAATGATTAGCAACGTTTTTAGCAAAGTTAAAAAGAAAGGGTTCTTGGATTTCGTGCAAGAAAGAATTCATGGTGAGTTCACAGTGCAAAGTGAAAGCAAATTTATTAAGAAAGTAAAGAAATAAAAGAATGGCTACTATATAGACAGAGCAGCCCTGAGGGCTGCTGGTTGCCCATTGTTATGGTTATTTCTTGATGATACACTAAACAAGGGGTGTATTATTCATGCCTCCCCTTTCTAGACCATATAAGGTAACTTCCTGACATTCCCATGGCATTTGTAAACTGTCATGGCGATGGTGAAAGCATAGCAGTGAGGACGACCGGAGGTCACTCTTGTCGCCATTTTCGTGTTGGTGGGTTTTGGCCAGCTCCTTTACCATAACCTGTTTTATTAGCAAGGTTTTTATGGCCTGTATTTTGTGTTGACCTTTTATCTTATCCTGTGACTTAGAATGCCTTAATTGTCTGGGAATGCAGCGTAGTAGGTCTTAGCCTCATTTTATTCAGCTTTTAAGATGGAGTTGCTCTGGTTCACAGGTCTCTGACAATTTCCAGACAAAAGCCCGTATCTATCCTCAATTTCTTCCTGATCTTCCTCTTCCACACTCTTAACTCAATCAATTGGAAATCCTGTCGTCATTGCCATCACCATCTCTCATCCAGACTACCTACAATAGCTTCCTAAATGGCCTTCCTATTTCTACTCTTGTTACCTCCCAATCTATTCTTCACACAGCAGCCAGAGTAATCTTTTTAAAACAAAATTCATTGTTTCATCCCTCAGCCTACAACCCCTCCCATGGTTTCCCATTGTGCCTTAAATCAAATCCAATCTCATTACCAAATCCTTGAGCCATCAGACCTCCTGACCATTTTTCTCCAATCTTAATCACTTTTGACTCACCCAGTCCACCACCCTCCAGCCCTGCTGGCCTCCCTTCAGTTCACCACACAGGTATTTCCTGCCTTTTATCCTTCATACATGATGATACCAGCTATCCATATCCAACTGATTACTTCTCATCCTTCAGGTCTACTTAAATGTACAAGACCAAGATTCCAAGATGGCAGGCACCATCTTTTTTTTTTTTTTTTTTTTTTCCTATTATAGTGCTTATCCAATTTGTAATTGTGTATTCAACCATTATTTGACTCTCCTGCTGTATGGTAAGCCCCCCAATGGCAAGCATAGTATCTCTTCTGATCACCAGTAAATGCCCAGTGCTTAGCATAGTGCCTGGCATATAGAAGAAATTCTACAAATATTAAAATTTAGAGCCTTGCACGCTCTGATCTCTGACTTCTCCCAACTCTCTAACCCCACCCACTGGTTCTCATCATACCTTTAAAAAAGCTTACAGGATACCCAATGAGCATGATTCCTTGACACACGTTTCTCCTTCTGCCTGGGGTGCTCTTTCTCCCCTTGTTTAAACTGGCAGATTTCTTCTCACTCTTTCAGTCAAACTCTAGTGTCTTTCTACCCCTACATACACACATACAACACACACACATACTACACATGCACTCAGGGTTCAGGATAGACTTGATTAATTCCTCTTCTCTAGGCTTACTATACTTCTGATAAAATATTATCATACTAAATTGCTAAAAAATCTGTCCTCCTATCAATCTCCTTTAATAGACTAAGCTCACTAAGGGTAAGGATAATTTCTAATTCATATTTTAGTCCCCAAAACCTAGGGAAATCTATGGTAAATGGATATATGACTCAACCCATCAATCTACTTAGTATTCAAAAAATGTTAGTTTTAGACCAGGCGCAGTGACTCATGCCTGTAATCCCAGCACTTTGGGAAGCCAAGACGGGTGGATCACCTGAGGTCAAGGGTTCAAGACCAGCCCGGGTAACATGATGAAACCCCGTCTCTACTAAAAATACAAAAATTAGCTGGGTGTGGTGGCGTTCACCTATAATTTCAGCTACTCAAGAGGCTGAGGCACAAGAATCACTTGAACCCAGAAGGCAGAGGCTGCAGTGAGCCAAGATTAGGTCACTACACTACAGCCTGGGCAATAGAGTGAGACTCTGTCTCAAACAAACAAAAAATATCAGATTTTCCTGCCACAAAAAGTAACCAAATTCCTATTTTTTCCCTCGTAAAGTAAATCATCTCATTTATATTTCAAAGGAGAGCATGCCTTTAACCTATAGGGTATTTATCATGTCTCATCACTCAAAGATTATTGTTTACTAGTGATTACTAAAATTTATGAATTAAACTAAATATGGATGTAATCCAATTAAGCCATAGCTAAATGAACTTGAATAGGATCTATTTAAAATAATAAGCCTGAAATTATGTGGATGAGTATCTTCTTTGAAAAATCTACATTTTTATATTAATACAATATCTCAAAGCACATTTAATAAGTACTTATTACCATCCCCCAAACAATAAGATAATAATATATTCAATACTGTGTTGGGCACTGTTTAATCTATTTGGCTTATATGTATATTATTTTAAAAAGGAAGTAAATCCCATAAAAGTCTACTGGTTATACAATCCACAGATGAAGAGCTAGATGCAATGATTATGAAGTACACAGAGCTTGATGGAAAGAGAATCATTTCTGTCTTCCAATGGCTAATTTGAAACTGGTGATACTTAAAGACTTGTGTTTAAACATGACTACGCACCATGGACTA
Source organism: Theropithecus gelada (assembly GCF_003255815.1). NCBI lineage: Eukaryota > Metazoa > Chordata > Mammalia > Primates > Cercopithecidae > Theropithecus > Theropithecus gelada. The sequence continues at coordinate 72,920,397 of NC_037683.1, read as the reverse complement.
AATGTCTGTAACCCCCTAAATTCATATGCTGAAGCTCTAAGACTCAATGTGATGGGTTTAGAAGGTGAGCCTTTGGGAGGTAATTAGGTCATGAGGGTGGATCCCTTGTGAATGGGAATAGTGCTCTTATAAGAAACATCACAGAAATGACTTCTCTCTGCCATGTGAAGACAAAGCAAGAAGGCATCTGTCTGTGAACCTGGAAAAAAGGCCCCCAACAGGAACCAAATCACCTGGCACCTTGAGCTTGGACTTCTAGCTTCCAGAACTGTGAGAAATAACGTTTGTTGTTTAAGCCACCTGATCTAGGATATTTTGTTGCAGCAGCTCAAAGAGACTAAGACAGTATGCTTGTTAGTAGTACTCTAAGGCAGTCAGACACCCAAATTAGAGTTGCTGTTGAATTGATATCAGGTTCTGTAGCAGTTGAAGAACTAGTTATCAAAAAGTGAGAAGGTAACTGAGATTAATATTATCTACACATCTCTAAAAAACATACAGAATAAATTGTCAAGTCCATCTTTTGTCTGGATTCATTATAAAGCTTTAACCTTTGCAACAGAATAAAATTAAATACTCCCTATAAAATTTGTGAAATTCTCCTCTCCGTGTAAACTCAGACAATTCAAGCCATGGCAGATTTGTTATTATTGTAAAATAACTTAGGGTGTGTTCATCTTCACAGCATATGTGGACAAGAGTGTTCCATAAAATGCAGTACTTGAAAAAGAAACACATATTCTTGGAAATACTCTATCACACTGTGCCAGCAATGCCATCTATCATATGCATCCATTTTAGATTTACTGTTGAGAGCTTTCCAAGTTACACAGATAATCACTGCTAATGTTTCCTTAATTGTCCATGTAAATTATTTTATTTTTATAATAGAAGTGTAACTTATATAAGTGAATTGCCCAGGTTTTAGGTGCAGTTGGATGACATTTAACAAATGTTAGGTCTACATAACCAACATCCTTATCAAGATATACAACACTTCCATCACCCCAGAAAGCTTCTTCATGTCCTTATCCAGTCATCCTCTTCTTCCCTCACCCCCAGCTCCCTTCCATCCTATACCAAGGCAACCACTGTCATGATTTTTGTCACTATAGATCAGTTTACCTAAAAAAATCACAGAGGAATCACAGTTTGTACCCTTTTGTTTCTGGCTTCTTTCACACAATATACTGTCCTCAAGATTTATCATTTTCTGCATGTATCAGTTCATTACTTTTGTATTGTTGAGTAGCTGCATGGTCAGAGTGACCTTTTTTTTGGAAGGTTATTATAATCCTATGGAAATCTTTATCATAACACACTTCACGTTGGGTTATAATTTCTCGGTGAACTGGACTTTGCCCCCTGACTTGCCCACAGCTTGTTGCCCAGCATTTGACAGAGCATCAACTACCTTCTGGGAGCTCAGTTACTAGGAATAGAATAAGCATTACTCTTAATGCATCGTCCTCTAGAAATATACTCACTTATAATATATTTTGACAGCATAGAATAATGAAACAACCATGGAATCAGCTGACTGGGGACAAACAGCTCAGCCTCCCACTAATAACCACAACCTTCAGCAGGTCACTTACCCTTCCTGACCTTCACTTTTATAATCTGTAAAATGGAAATAACTATAATATCTCAGAAAACTAGTACGAAGATTAAATGATATTACTTGTATGAAACCTCTTCATAAACTATGTAATTCTATAAAAGGTTATTATAATGTAGCTGAGATAACAGACCTTTCAGAAAATATTTACTGGGTAATACCAGTAAACAAAATTTGAAGATTAAACACCAATGTTTGAATTTGAGTCTTTACTGTGTTGGAATCAGGCATTGTTCTAGTATCCTTACATTTATTAACTCTTTTAATGTTTAAAGCACCAGTATAGCGTAGGTACTGTTATTATGTCCATTTTACAGATGAGAAAACGAGGCAAAACTCATAAAATGACCTGCTCAAGGTTGCACAGCTTACAAGGGGAGAGCCTGAAATATGAACTCAAGCACTTTGTTTCCACAGTCCAAACTCTTAAGTGTTTTGTTTTACCCTTTTTCTATAGTTTGCTTAGTATAAATTTGCAAAGATTATTTTGAATCCTAGTACTTGAGGGAAAATAATCAAAGAATAAAAAGATATGAGATAAATTTTATGGAACTCGTAAAAGACTTCTGGGCACTTTCAGAAGTCCACAAGAAACAAAAAATCTTGAAATGAAGACCCAAGAGGGTAAACAAGAAAGGAAAGTGGAGAATGGGCTTTCAGTCATCGAACCATGGACAGATGAGAGGTTTCAAGCACAATTAAGTGCTCTGTGACCAAATAGAAAAGCGAGGACCATGATCATCTCAAACACTCCTTCAACTCCCCGCAGTGAAGAGTGTGCAGCGACAGTGTCCGCACTATCCTGAGGAGGTCATGTTCCTCCCAGTCAGCGGCTGCTGGAGTCCCCTGCAAACCGGAAGCAGACGCTACTTCGCTGAAAGGAAGACTTTTTAAAAAGGGAAAACAAGTGCGAATGGTCATTCACACGCAAGGATATTCACAATCCAATCCATCATTTGGGGAAAGAGCGCCCATGGCGGTGAAATCATTGCTTAAAGAAATCCCAAAACCCTACGAGGGTGTAAACTGTTGCTTCATTTTTCTAACAATTCTCTTCAATTGATTAATTATTAGTGAAACCTTGTTAAGGTTTAATCAGCAAGTGATATATTAGCATTTAGTGTAAAGTGTATATTTTTAATAACAAATATGCTTTAGAATACTCAAGGACTAGTTTTTCTGAGGAATTTTGATGATCCAGTTTCACAGTTAGATACGCACTTGGAAAATCTGTGGACTTAGAAGGGACATTTGGTATCACTGAATCCAGCTCCTACACTTCGCAGACAAGATGACTGAGGCTCAGGAAAAGGGTTTTGTTTTTCTGAGACTTGACAGTGAGAAGGAGGGTTGGGGAATGGTTTTTATTAAAGACTCCCCTCCAAAACTGTCATGAATGCATTCCCGCACTTGTTTCAGACGTTCTCTTTTCTGATGATTGTCTTTGTTAGGTCTACCTTTTGAGTCCAAGGAGAATGTCAAGAAATGTTTAAAGCTGAGTTGGTTAAAAATTTAAAACAATCTCGCTTACTTTGTATCAAAATACAGTTGGCTTGCTTCCATTACACCATTATGAAATTGTATTAGGAGTCTGTTATGAAAACATGCTCAGAGACCGGACTACAGATTAGACAGTCTACATACAATTAAAAAGCAAATCCCAATCTAATTCAATAAAACCAGTCATTTCAAATAGAAAGAGAAACAACCGGGTAAGCAATATTGCTTGTTAAACTTTCCTACAAACACATAATAAATCCTTTAAAATGTAATGTCCTGAATGAAACATATAATCTACAAATATTAAAAAAGAACTCACATAAAATCTGCCTCTTTCAGCCACAGTTAGAATGAATTTTATCATTCCGAAAATGCTTTGCTATTGGTTTCAATACTGTATCACTTTTGTGAGTCAACTGCATTGTAAACACTGCAAAACCTCAGAGAAAGTTTCACAAAACAAAGACCATTTACATACACTAATTTGGCAAAAATTGCTTCCAAATCACAACATTTTACGAAGTCCATATTCTATTTCTCCTTTAGTGCTTTTTTGACAGTCGGAAATGGGTACGAGTTGTAATTTACTTGTATCCATTTCCTACTTTAGTAGTGTCCAGGAAAATCATTTGAAAAGCATGACAGATAAAAGGCAATAATAAAAAGTGTTTGCAATCTTCTGAGAGCTATAATGTGCACTGAATGCAAACAGTAGCTGGTGATTTAAATGTGTATGTGTGTGTGCATATATATGATCTATACATATGTCTGATGACTACCAAGATAGTACCTAAATATATTTAAGAATCCTGCAATAAAACGTTATGCAAAATGGTGTGCATTGATACAGTAATCCCCAAAGCTCCTAGTCTCAACCTTTAATTTATCCTAACAGAGAACTGCTTTGAGAAAAACAATGAAAGACAGTGAAATCTGACAGTGGGTAACAGTGTATTTTTGTAATCATGAAAGCAGAACAACAAAAAGATGTCAGATGTAAGGCGAGTGGCAGCTAAAGCCATCATTTTTTTTGTCAAATAACACTTCGCAATGTGAAAATGATGGGGAAAATAGGCAATGAATTACAAGGAAGAGAAAAAGTCAATTATGGCAATTACCAAAACAGCCACACAACATTTCAGACATGCCCAACTGAACGAGGTCACAATATACTTCAAGTTATGAGAAAGAGAAAATTAACCAGTGTTTGCACCCACTATGTGTGTTTTGTTAGCAAAGTGATTTTGATTAAGTTTGTGGTCACACTGCAGGATCACAAGACTTTACAAAGAGGATTGCTTTAAATATGAAATCTTTCAACTGTAAAACTAATCATTTCTGAAGGAGGCTGGATATTCAATATTTCTCTAAATTGGAGTTCCCTCTCTCTCTGGCTCTTGCTCCCTCTGTATTTCTCTTTTTCGGATTGCATGAGGCTTCACTTTTTCATAAACGCATACCCCCAAAGAACAAAAAATAATCTCTTAAATAAAAAGAAATGTAACTTTTCACTTCATGTTAGTTGTCTCATAAATTTATTATCTACTCTTCATTACCTAGAAAGCTGTAACATAAAAGACATTTTCTTTCCTATTCTTACTTTGCAGATGAAAAAAAAAATCAGTAATACAACTGACTTGATATCTTCTCTGTGCAACCCAGAAATCATAGTAACAGCACTGGCATATCCAGTTCATTTACAGGCCACAGCAACAGTGCTTACAGAGAGACAGAAAGAAAAAAAATGAGGTTTAGAGGTTGAGCTGGGAAGTTTACAGCTTTTCTCTTTTGACTCACTCTACAGAAGACCATGCTAAAGAAATAACGGTGTTGGATGGTATTCTACTATCCCTTAGTTCCCAAGAGGTTATTAGCATTGATTTGAGCATGCGACTTTTGAAACTTTTTCAGGATGTTTAGGCACAGCTACTTTTGATAAGCCTGATATATAAAAAGTAACAGGCAGAGAAATGAGAAACAATAGGGTCCAGTAAGTAGAGATGTATATTTTAAACCATAACATTTAACTATGTAAGTTTATTCATCACTTTAGTAGATGTTACATATATATTCTTTTCTTTTTTTTTTTTTTGAGACGGAGTCTCGCTCTGTCGCCCAGGCTGGAGTGCAGTGGCCGGATCTCAGCTCACTGCAAGCTCCGCCTCCCGGGTTTACGCCATTCTCCTGCCTCAGCCTCCCGAGTAGCTAGGACTACAGGCGCCCGCCACCTCGCCCGGCTAGTTTTTTGTATTTTTTAGTAGAGACGGGGTTTCACTGTGTTAGCCAGGATGGTCTCGATTTCCTGACCTCGTGATCCGCCAGTCTCGGCCTCCCAAAGTGCTGGGATTACAGGCTTGAGCCACCGCGCCCGGCCGATGTTACATATATATTCTAATTACCTTCTAGATTTCAAAGCAAATATTCAGGCTGTAACATACTTTCCAATTTTCTTTTTTTCATTTATTTTTTTTCTCACTTGTTAGGGCTGGATCTATGTATGACCCGGTCCATTTTTCATATTGAAAAAAATTAAAGCTCTACTCAGTGAATGACACAATCTTAATAACAGGCACCATTCACAATATTATAAAGTTGAATGAAAACTATCTTCTCTCTCTCTCTCTCTATATATATATATATATATATACACACACACATATATATGTATACATACACACACATAATGATTCTATATATATCATATATACGTGTGATTTAATAACTGTTAAAATTTAGGCTTTGAAAAACAACTGTATTTCCAGACCGCTTGCTTGGTTTCCACCTCTCTTTAAAGAGAAATGACAGCTATCTTCTGTACCATTTACAAAAATTAACCAACTTATAGATAAATCTATTAAAAACACAGGGCATTTTAAGAATTTACTTCAGATTTTAAAAAATTCACCTAAGAGGTGAATATTTCATAGAATTCTAAATTTTTATAATTTCTCATATAATCACACAAACCGTTCAGAAAGCACAATAATGTCTAGTCTTTCTCACTCTCATTTCCAGAAGGAACCCTGGTAGAAATATAATGAATTTTTTCTCTTCATATTCACCTACTTTCATTTATTTACTATTACGCTTGAATGATTCACAGTAGTTGAATTCAATAGTTCAAGGGAAAAGCCTGTTTTTTTCCATGACATTAAATAAATATAACAGATAAGGAAGCTTTCTTAGGTATATTTATTTTTAGACAGATTTTTTAAACCTAGGTATTAAAAACTAACTGGTTTTATTTTGAAATTGTTCATATATCATAAAAAGTGTAAAAATTTGATGATTCACATGATAGTGTTTCTTTTTCATAGATAAAATGTTTTAAAAATTCAGTACCTAGGCAAAAATATTTTGGTCAAACATCTTTTATAATTTGCCTGTTTTTATGTACTTCATAATGTTATTAGTAACTATTCTGTTCATACATTTAATTCCCAAAATGTTTCTATAAAGGGAGGAATTATGGCAAAGGTATTAATACTAACAGCAATCATACTAATAAAAATTGATTTTTTGAATATCCCATGTGTCAGGCATACTACTCTTTAAATGCATTATCTCATTTAATGTTCATAGCATAGTATGAGGTACATAGGTACTCATATTATTCCTATTTCAGAGATAAAGAAAGTGAAGATCAAGGAGGTCACACATCAGGAATTAAAAAACTCGGTTTAACCCAGAGACCAAAACAATGAGCTAGAATATGTAAAGACAAGGATTTGTAACAAACACCCCAATGGGTTCTCCCTCTGTGGCTCTGGACAAAATACATAAACTTGCCATTTCCCAGATTTTTCCTATATACAGTCAGAGCAGAAAAGCAAGTGAAAAAAGAGTTTTATGAAGGCAGCTTAGTGAGTAACTCCTGGGGTTATTCAGAGCAAATAATAACTCACAGCATGGCTGGCGCTTTTGCCTAAAGAGGTTGGCGCTTTTGCCTAAAGAGGTTGGCATGACTGAACTAAGGAATCTAACTGCATGAAAAGAGTACCCACCATCTAGGTCAGGCAAGGACCCCAGGTTAAAGTCAATAATCAGTAAAGACAGTGGCATGGACTCACCTGGGCCCCAGAATCAGAGAGTCTGCAAAGCAAAGCATGGGGTGGATGAAGAAACTAAATGACCCCGGCTCCTGGCATGGTTAGACATCACCTGGGTTTATGGGTACCAGCTATAGTCAAGATAAGACCAAAGATCACGAAGGTTCTGGCTCTGCATTTCAGGTGCGTGGGCAGAGAATGGGATATGTCTAGAAAGGTAATCTCTACAAATAGAGCTGAGAAGAAAATTTGCTTTTCGAAAGGGTTGAATAATGCACCCAAGCATACTTCTGAACAGGTTTCTGCTGAACTCTTCTTTCCCAGAGAGTCGGCTCCTTAAGTCTCCCTTAACCACATTAATTAAAGCAACAGTGATTCAACCTCACCCCATACACTGACAGACTGATCACCTTACAGCCTTTTGTCCTGACAAGTTTTCTTTTTGTTTTGTTTTGTTGTTGTTGTTGTTGAGACAGGCCTCACTCTGTCACTCAGGCCGGAGTGCAATGGCACGATCATGGCTCACTGCAGCCTCAAACTCCCAGGCTCAAGTGATCCTCCCACCTCAGCCTCCTGAGTAGCTGGAACCACAGGTGTGTGCCACACATCCAGCTAATTTATTTTTATTTTTTGTAGAGATAAGGGTCTCTCTATGCTGCCCAGGCTGGTCTTGAACTCCTGGGCTCAAGCGATCCTCCCTCCTCAGACTCCCAAAGTGCTGGGACCATAGGCATGAGCCACTTCACCCAGCAATTTTATTCTTCATAATACTTACCATTATGGATTCATTTTACATATTACTATATATCTCTTTAACAACACTCTCCCAGTAGAATGGAAGCTCCCTAAGGAAGTAACTTTATCTATGGATGGCCTGCTGCATCCTCAGCACCTGGATCCATGTCTGAGATACAGTAGGAACTTAATAAATATTGGTTTAATTAATGCATAAATATATATTGGTTCAATTAATGCATAAATAAACTTCAGAGCAACATCATCCAAATGCCACTTTTTATTTCCTAGAGTTTTGCATTTTATGCTCTATTATAAAAATAAAGAGATGGTTAAATTGGTAAATAATAATATAATCAAAGTTAGTGACCTTGAAACTTGTGAATTAACTCAGGCGTAAATACTACTCAAAATGTAAAATTTGAATGTTTTGATAGTCTAATAGAACACTGACAAAGCAAACTACAAGATATGCTCTATTTCACAAAGGAAGAGAGCCCTTGGCACATCTCTAAAATACCAGCGATACTGGTTAATAACTGAAAAAACAATACTCTTCTTGGATTGTTTTCTCCTGCCTAAAAATAAAAAAGTTTTTAATATTAGGACATCTACTCGACAACTGATTATATTCTAAGTATAGCAATAAAATCTATCCTAATGAAAAATAGTGGGGTTAATTTTAAAACTCTGACCTTCAATACACATTTTTAGAAGTAATTTTAGGTCTTAAGTTCAGAGCATTAATAAAAACTTTTTTTTTTTTTTTGAGACAGAGTCTCGCTCTGTTGCCAGGCTGGAGTGCAGTGGCACGATCTTGGCTCACTGCAGCCTCTGCCTCCCGGGTTCAAGTAATTGTCCTGCCTCAGCCCCCTGAGTAGCTGGGACTACAAGCGTGTGCCACCACGTCCAGCTAATTTTTTGTATTTTTAGTAGAGACGGGGTTTCACCATGTCAACCAGAATGGTCTTGATCTCCTGACCCTGTGATCCACCCAAGAGCTGATTAGACTATTAGCAGACTCCTCCCTAGAAAAGAAAACAACCTTTAGAACTAGCTGTCTTCTAAGACCAAGTCCCATCTCAAGCTAAACCCCCCATACCTCCCATTAATAACCCACCCATCCCCCTACCATTCAGGGAAGAGTCTAGACTACAGGCATGAGCCACCACGCCCAGCCCTTTTGTTTTTTATTTTTATTTTTATTTTTTTTTTTTTTTGAGACGGAGTCTCACTCTGTCGCCCAGGCTGGAGTGCAGTGGCCGGATCTCAGCTCACTGCAAGCTCCGCCTCCCGGGTTCACGCCATTCTCCCGCCTCAGCCTCCAGAGTAGCTGGGACTACAGGCGCCCGCCACCTCGCCCGGCTAGTTTTTTTTTGTATTTTTTAGTAGAGACGGGGTTTCACCGGGTTAGCCAGGATGGTCTCGATCTCCTGACCTTGTGATCCGCCCGTCTCGGCCTCCCAAAGTGCTGGGATTACAGGCTTGAGCCACCGTGCCCGGCCCCTTTTGTTTTTTAGATGAAGTCTCTGTCACCCAGGCTGGAGTGCAGTGGTGCGATCTCAGCTCACTTCAACCTCCACCTTCCAGGTTCAAGCGATTCTCATGCCTCAGCCTCCCTAGTATATGGGATTACACCCATGACTGGCTAATTTTTGTATTTTCAGTAGAGACAGGATTTCATCATGTTGCCCAGGCTGGTCTCAAACTCCTGGTCTCAAGTGATCTGCCTGCCTTGGCCTCCCAAAGTGCTGGGATTAGAGGTGTGAGCCACTGCGCCTGGCAAAAACTTATTTTAAAAACAAGAGATAGAAAGAAAAGATACAGGAAATATGAGGCATATAAAGATTGTTTTTCTCCCAGCTAGAAAATAAATTGAGACAATATTTTGGAATTATAAAAACTAAATTTTAGTTAAAGTCAAAATATACGTTCTCACATCAAAAGACTACTCTCCTTTTCTCTTGGTTGTTTTGTTTTGTTTTGTTTTGAGAAGAAGTCTCATTGTGTTGCCCAGACTGGAGTGCAGTAGCACAATCGTGGTGAGCCTCAACCGCCCAAGCTCAAGTGATTCTTCCACCTTAGCCTCCCAAGTAGCTGGTACTACAGGAGCATACCACCATGCCTCGCTAAATTTTTATTTTTATTTTTTGTAAAGGTGAGATCTTGCTGTGTTGCCCAGGCTGGTCTCAAACTTCTAGACTCAAGTGATCCTCCTGTCTCAGCCTCCCAAAGTGCTGGGATCACAAGTGTGAGTCACCGCAGCCAGCCTGATATCCCCTTTAAAACAAATTGAAACTGTGCCATTTAAAACAAAGTGGTTTCCTTTGTTTGCCTGTTTTATAAGAGATTTCCCAGTATAATAATAAGTTGACTACAATTAAATTATATATAATATGCCCACTTGTTAGAACACGAGTAAGCTCCATGTTTTGTGAAAATCTGAATTAAGGCTTCTTGGTTTCTCATTGAAAATATAAGAGTCAAATGAAGTTCATGTCAATGAATAAACAGAATAAAGTACCAAAGAAAAATCTCTAAGAAAATCTTTGGAGAGAGGGGTTCAGTTCAATAAGCTGTTACAGCATAATAAAACTCCAATAATTGAAAGATTATGATGACTGACAGATGTATAGAAAAACTAAAAAGAGCAGGGAAACGAGATACCCATGAACAGAAACCAGAAACAGATCTTAAACCATATAATGATTTCAATTTTTTTTTTTTTTTTAAAAAAGGAGTACTGCAAATACTTGGGGGAAGGAAGGACAGGTTGGTGCATTGTTTGGGGATAAGGAACTGACAAATTTGGAAAAAAAAATTATTTAGAACCTTGTCTTATACTACAACCCTGTATCATTAGATGATCTAAACGGAAAAAATTCACAATACATTCCTCTTCTTCGAATCATTCATCTGCTTGGAAGTGTTTCAATTATAAAATCAACTAATATACTTTTTAAATTAAACTCAAAATTAACTTATTGGAGGTATCTCACTGAACTTTGTACTATTTTCTAATAAACTGCTTGAAACTGGAAAAATTTAAAAAAGACAAAGAGAAAACAACTTATTGATTAAATAACAGGTTATTTCGTTTGACAGATTTTTTTTTTAATTCCATGTGTATATAACTCTTGGTTGTGAATTTATTATATGCTTTAGTTGGACTTTTTTTTTTTTTTGAGACAGAGTCTCGCTCTGTCGCCTAGGCTGGAGTGCAGTGGCGCGATCTCGCCTCACTGCAAGCTCCGCCAAGACTACAGGCACCCACCACCGCGCCCGGCTAATTTTTTGTATTTTTAGTAGAGATGGGTTTCACCCTGGTCTCGATCTCCTGACCTCATGATCTGCCCTCCTCCACCTCCCAAAGTGCTGGGATTACAGGCGTGAGCCACCGCACCTGGCCCAAAATTCCTTAGTTCAACTTTCTTCTGGCAAAAGAGTAGGTGGTATGCAGGATAAAAATAAATATAATGATATTTCATGGTCAGTGAATACTTCACCTAAATAAGTTTGAGGATCATGTGACTAAAGAATGGATATAAAACAGTAATGAGAGAAACAGAACGCCAAAAACAAAATCAGATTGAAATCTGAGGAAAGAAAATAACCTTCTAATTCTAAATATAAAATGAATAGTAAGAGAGAAAAAAGATCAACAGATCTGACTATATAAAATTATGAATAAAGATCCTGTATGTTAAAAAATCATTAAAGTAAGACTCATAAATGTACCAAGATATTTTCAGCACCTTGTAACGAAGTGGAAAATCTGTTACATTTGTTATCAGTATGACACAGAGTCAATATGCCTAATATATAAAGAACAGGAACTAGTGAATAAAAACCCTTAGGCAAAGGAAATGTAGAGGTAATTCATACAACAGAAATTATTACTTCAAGCAAACATAAGGGAAAAATTATCACTTTAGTAATTAAAGAAATTCATATTAAAACAATAATAAGGCAGTGTTTTGCTTATTAAATGAACAAAACCTAGATGATAATTTTCAGATTGACCAAGGGGAAATTATTTATTTATTTATTTATTTGAGACGGAGTCTCGCTCTGTCGCCCAGATGGAATGCTGTGGCACAGTCTTGGCTCACTGCAGCCTCTGCCTTCAGGTTCAAGCAATTCTCCTGCCTCAGCCACCTGAACAGCTGGGACTACAGGTGTGCACCACCATGCCCAGCTAATTTTTGTATTTTTAGTAAAGATGAGGTTTCATTATGTTGGCCAGGATAGTCTCGAATTCCTGACCTCAAGTGATCCACCCACCTTGGCCTCCCAAAGTGCTGGGATTACAGGAATGAGCCACCACGCCCGGCTGAAACTAGTATTCTCAATCATTACTGGTAGCACTATCAGCATACTTCTATATAACAATCTTATAAAGAAATAATGCAAAATATAGAAAAAGCTATCTCTATTAAACTGTTCCTCAAAGCTCTGTATTGACAACAGTGGGAGAAATGGGAAGAAGGGAACAATGCCTAACAACAGACAAATAGACACATCTAGTTCATAAAATATTGGGCAGCCACTAAAAACAGCAGTTATGAGGAGGCCAGGTTGTCAAATATACATTTATGGTTAAATGATAACTGATGTACTGAATAGCAAATTCACCATACAGTATAAAGGACCAGAAAAATTACTCAAGTCAGAACAGTGGATTGTTTTCAGATAAAAGGATTATGAGCAAAGGGATTATGAGCAACACATTTTTCCTGTTTCTAAATATTCTATAATGAGATATTACTTTTATGGTTTTGAAACAGATGAATAAAAGTGAGGGTATAGAAGGGTAGTATCAGTATCCCTTTACAATTGTATTAGATCAGTACATTAGTAGAATTAGCTTTGGTTTATATTTGACATGGTTTGGCTATGTCCCCACCCAAATCTCATCTTGAATTCCACATGTCGTAGGAGATACCTGGTGGGAGGTAACTGAATCATGAGGACAGATTTTTTCCCATGCTGTTTTCACGACAGCAAATACATGTCACAAGATTTGATGGTTTTAAAAAGAGGAGTTCTGCAGGACAAACTCTTTGCCTGCTGCCATCCATATTAGAAGTGACTTGCTCCTCCTTGCCTTCTGCCATGATTGTGAGGCCTTCCCAACCACACGGAATTGAAAGTCCATTAAACCTTTTTCCTGTATAAATTACCCAGTCTCAGGTATTTCTTTATTAGCAGCGTGAAAACAGACTAATAGAATATTTTCTTTCAAATGACCCCATTGTTAATGCAAGCTATCTCTTCTTACTCTGCCACCTGCTGAACATATTCAAATAGGATGCATTGTATTTTTATGCCTTTCCAGTTTCTCATCAGAATGTGAACTACCACTGGGGCTCAGTATGTAATTTGGTGGGCCTACGGTTACATAAATTTCAAACATCACATCTCTCTGAAAAAATATGCCCATTCTTTTTTTCTAACACATAATTAAATGATTGAAAATGACTGATCGCCCTTTCAGTGGGATTTAGCAAGGTTTTGGCACCAATTCTATCAATTAACTACAATACTGTACTGGTTCTGATACTGTATCTTCTACAGTGCATGTAACAATATGTACAAGGGACTTCTATCAACCAAGATCAGTGTCATGTGTGAATCACCAGGTTTCCTTAACTGAGAGTCCCCAGCCTCTTTTCTATGATGACAATTTCAAGTTCTGTGTTATGACCTGGAGTGCTGTAAGCCATAGCTACAGAGTGGTGAGGATGAGGAGATGGACTATTAAATCTTTCTGGGGTAAAATGTTTGGCTGTTTTTTTGGTTTTTTTTTTGAGACGGAGTCTCGCTCTGTCGCCCAGGCTGGAGTGCAGTGGCCAGATCTCAGCTCACTGCAAGCTCCGCCTCCCGGGTTCCCGCCATTCTCCTGCCTCAGCCTCCCAAGTAGCTGGGACCACAGGCGCCGCCACCTCGCCCGGCTAATTTTTTGTGTTTTTAGTAGAGACGGGGTTTCGCCGTGTTAGCCAGGATGGTCTCGATCTCCTGACCTCGTGATCCGCCCGTCTCGGCCTCCCAAAGTGCTGGGATTACAGGCTTGAGCCACCGCGCCCGGCCGTTTGGCTGTTTTATTACAGCCCCTGCCCTATGATAATATTCCTGTAACCATCAACATTTAGATCTGTAATTACAAAAAGGAACTTGATTTTCACCCTGATTACCAATGGAACTGGTATACATAATCACAATTTAAAAACCAAGACTTGTAAAATGAATGTCTTCAAGAGGTGAATGTTCCAGGCTTTTGTGGATCAACTGGTTCAAAGTAAACCCTCCACTTCTCCACTTTGATACAAGGTGCTGAAAATGTCACCAAAGCATAGGCACTTCTGTCCTTGCAATCAATCGTCTTTGGTAAGAAAATAAATAAATTTGTCATAAAGAAATAGAAACAAGCTTTATTTTTTTAATTAAAAAAAGTTGTGTGGGAGAAGAGTAGACACAGTTCATGATTCTGAGCAAACATGAGATTATTATGTGCCAAAATGCCCTCAGCATTGTATAAATACAATCCCCTACCCCAACAGAGATCTTTTGTTAAAGCTATAAACATTCCTTAATACATAAATGTACCGCATTCTTAATCAACTGCCTTTAAAAACCCTTACCTTTCAGAAACCTGTTTTTGTTCATTTTGATTATAAAACTGGATGTACATACTGACAGAGTCTCAGAAGTGACTTAAAAAAAAAAAAAAAAAAGACATCGGCCTGGTGCGGTGGCTCACTCCTGGAAACCTAGCACTTTGGGAGGCCAAGGCGGGTGGATCATTTGAGGTCAGGAGTTTGAGACCAGCCTGGCCAATATGGTGAACCCCATCTCTACTAAAAATACAAAAATTAGCCAGGCATGGTGGCGGGCGCCTGTAATCCCAGCTACGTAAGAGGCTGAGGCAGGAGAATCAGATGAGCCCAGGAAGCAGAGGTTGCAGTGAGCAGAGATGGCCCCACTGCACTCCAGCCTGGGCAACAAAGTGAGACACAGTCTCAAAAAAAAAAGAAAAAAAAAAAAAAAAAAAAGACATCCAACTATTGCTGCATACTTTCTAAAGTAGTTTTTTAAACCAAAAATAACTTATTGTATAACAATGAGAATGAAAAAACAACAACAAAACACAAAAACCTACCTGAAACAAAATGCAAAAAAGCTGCAATAAAAAAATACCAGAACCTTGACTCCCTGTAGGAAGCGACAGAAACTTACAATATGAAAGAAAAGAAAAAGGCATTTGGAAACAATTTTCTCATGTTCTGTGACCAAATGAGAGACCAGGTAGGATAAAGGGAGACTATTTTCCAGGAAGTGTAAACAGTTGCTCAGCTTATATCCTCCTCGTTTCCATGGCTGTTCCATTACAGCTCTCTAGAAACCTTATACTGAGCCATTAACTCTCGCCTAGTGGTAGGAAGACTGTGGAGAGGTAGGGAGTTAAAGTGTTAGGCTCAGTACTGTCTCTACTACTCTGTCTCTCACTCCCACCAAACTGTCAGGGGTGGAGACTGGAAGTCACTCATCTGCCCCTAGATTTCTTTCAATGACTTCTAGCAGGTTGTTCTGATATGTGCTTGTCAGCATTAATTACATGTGACATTGGATTGGCTTGATCTGTGACAAAATTCAGATGCACTATAATAAAGCAAAAGAGCAGGAGGAAAGATGCCAAGGGGAGACTTTGACAGTGCTCTCACATCCCCAGGATGGATACCCTTCACATCTCCCTCCTGCCCCGTCGGCCATCCTAACAAAGACACACTTGCTCTGCGCTGCATATAGAGCTTTCAGACAGATCTATCAGCTTTGGACAGCCCAGTCTACACTTGTTGTCCCATTAAGAACATCCCCATTCACTCTCACAGCATCCTATTTATTTGTTAAATTACATAATCACCCTACTGAGCCCCCTCTTCCAACTATATTGCCACTCCTTAATTCCTCCCATACAGCTGTGCAGTCACAATGGCTGAAGACAAAAATCACTCGGAAAGCAACAGAAAAGACTCCCTGGGAAATCTGAGAGGAAAGGTGGAACTGATAGTACTACATTTGTTCCTTTATTTGATTTCCATGGAAGTGTACTTCACATCAGGCTGGTACAAAATCAAAGAGTGTGTCTGTCATTAGACAAAATGCACAGAATCTGTCATCAATTCACTTTCCTTGAGAATGTCTTTCTGAAACACAGTATCTTTCGCTTACATCTTTCCTGCTGGAGTCAACGAGTATTCTAAGTACATAAATGGCGTACACCTTGATTTTATTACATCTGTAACCTTGAAAAAGATCAAATGATGTTTCAGGATGATCTGGTAGACTAGTGCTGCCTAATACAACTTAGTGCAACGCGGGAAGTGTTCTATGTCAGCACTGGTTCTATATCATGGCCACTAGCTACATGTGGTTATTAACTACTTGAAATGTATATAGCATGAATGTGGTCTTAATTACATTTAATTTTAATTAAATAATAAGGAGAACTGGTTTCTTAAGTTGGAATATTGGGATAAAAAAGATCTGCCTCCCATTCTCATCTCCTGAGTTTTGATGAGAACTCTCACTAGAATCCTCATCAAGGCAGATACTGCCTACTATGGAACCTTCCTCCCTCAAAGAGCAAGCAATGGGTTGGCAGGGACCCCATTTCTGGCAGTATAACAAGGACAATGTCAAGCCCAGAAAGGACTGACCTTAGGTTCCAAAGACCAAGATAGAGAGGTCAGCTGGAGTAAGAAAGCCTCTTCAATTTTGGGGATCTTAGGTTCCTCAGCAAAACAACATGAGGTTTACTCTCATGTCCTTTCCAGCACCTTTTGAAAATTTCTAATTGGTATCTGAAAAATGCTCATCACCCATAATGAAGAAGCCAACATCGCACATTTTACAATCAGAAATGTGTTTGGTTCTCTCTCATCCAGACGTACGGAAACATAATGTAATCTGTCACTCTAGTACCTACATATTCCAAAAGAATAGTTTTATGCTTAAAACATCTAAAAGGTCATTTATTCCCCCTTTATCTACATTAGACATAATACCATATTCGTATAGGCTTGTGGATACAATCTTTTACCTATGGATTTGCTTACATCATTATTTCTCTCAACATTAGTCGCAAAGAACATTATTACTGTAAAGCCCTACCACATCCATGGTGTGTCTTTCCTTCTGTAAAATGAAAAGATTATTTTGAAAGATTTTCACAATCGGAAAAGGTAACAGGCCTTTTAAGACATTTGTAAAAAAAAATTGTTAATCACATTTACATTCCTCTTACTAAGCATATTTTTTATTTAATATGAACAATCGTCACTGAGTAGTTTGGTATACTTTTTAAAGGTTTCTATCATTTTTAAATGCCTTGAAATAAAATATCATTCAAAATGAGGCCAAGATTATGCATATTTTAAAAAATTTCTCATAGAAACTAACCATCTGTACAATAATCCATTGTCTGCTCTACCAAGGTGATTTATTAAGGATAATGAAGCATATGATTTAATAGCTGCTGCAAATCCTTTTTCAAGTAAGATGGGTATAAATAATACAAAAAGATGGTCCAATAATAGCCAAATCCCAAGCTAAGAACTATTCTATATGCTAGGTCACAGGAAATTACATGAGCTCAATTAACTGTGGAGCAAAGTGAAGTGTGGCTAAGCAGCTAAGGCTCTAACCCCCCTTCTCCTATTTTATTGGTATTATTGTTTAGTGAAACCAGTAAGCTCTAATACCATGGTGGAATTTGAGTAGCTTTTTTCCACATGACAACATAAAGCTCTCCAATTAAAAATGGACATTACCAGCACAAGTTTTCTAAAATCTTAAAAATCAAGATCTCTAAAATTTGTCAGTGCAAATCATACTTGCACTGACAAGTACAATAGTGCTTTACTCAGTCTTATATTCCCACAGTACTTTGCATTTCACAGAGTTTAACGTCTGGTGCTTTAAAGAATGGATGTATAAATGAGAAAGCAGGTGAGTGAATGAATAAAATGAGGTCTCTAAAATCCTTGCAGAAAAGAAACAAAACAAACAAAACAAAAAAATGCGATTCTGTGTTCCTCTGAGGCCTGGTCCTAAGATTTAACATCACTTATGCTTTTGAAAACGTCTGCAAGGTCAGTTGTCAAGAAGTTATCTCCTTTGATGGCAAAGCTTTCCTTCGGCCAGTGTCCTATAAAGAAAAAAAGTCGCCAAATCGTACATGCCATTTGAATACAGTATTTAAATATTAGCTCTTGGTTGCAACCTGACATACTCCTCTCCTGGCTAGCTCTGGCAATATTCAAGACCTCACAAGGCCCTATGAAATCAGTGAGGCAAATTTCTCACAATAGGAAATACAAGCCATCTAACATGCCAGCTGCTTGGCATGAAAGACAGCCTGGCTGTGCCTTACAGGCATGGCACAGCCATTCATTGATAAGCTGGCACAGCCAATCCTGTCCCCATGCCACCCAGCAAGTCCATCTAAAACAAGATTAGACACTGCAAATCCTAGCGCTTAAGTAACACTGGGTTTCAGAAAATGTTCACAGCTCAACATAAACAAAGAGGCCTATGTGTGAGACATATGTCACTTTACCCTCAAAAAGCGCATGCTTCACCAGGCACATTTACCACCAGCATATTTTCATACTGCAGTTCCTATGGCTCTTGCTCTTGTGAATCTGGCTTGCCAGAACCGAGATCAATTTTATTAGATACCATTAGTCTCTGTTAGTGCGGTCATTTGAATAACAACAGATTGGCAAGTATAAAACTAAGGCACCTGTTGTACATTTGGCAGCCTGGATGAGGCCCCTTAAAACGAAAACAAATAAGAGCTATAATCATGCCAGGCAATTGCTTTTGGTTCAATAATGGCCATGTGTCAGAATTAAGTGCATCTGGGAATTGCTACCGCAGCCAGATGTAAAGGCAGATTTGTCTTGTCTAGTGGCATATGAGTAGATACACACACTCTACTGAGATTTGGCTTTGTCCTGGTTTGGTAAGGAATTAGGTAAGTGGAACTTCACTCAAAATAATATAAAATCACAATTAATTACAGAGGAGCAATAGACAATATTATCATAAACTGCAGAACCTAAACATATGGGTTGTAAGATTTGGGCCATGAACTAATTCACCTCCGAGTTTTCTGCTCACACTAATTTGTTCATAGAATACTCAACAATAACATCCAATATTACTATTACACTGAGCCAGGCCATGTAGTAGGAGCTGGAGATGTCACTGGATATAAGACATGGACATTGGCTTCCAGGTACTCATTAATAAAACAGAGTATAAATAAGCAATTACAATGCATTATGATAGATACTACACGTAGGATGTATTCAGTATTCTTTTAGCACCCCAAGAAAGCTACCCAGACTTGGGAGGAGGGAAATTTTCTGGGAAGAGTTGTGAGCTAAGCTATGCCCTGAAGGAAGAAAAAAATCGGTCAAAAATGGAAGGGGTGGGGACATTCCACATGGAAGAGAGACAGCACGCTCAAAATTACAGTAGAAAGAGTCAACGTGGTACATCTGGAAAACAGCAAATACTTTAGTATGGTTCCAGTGTGTGTGTGTTAGGGATGGAAGGAGTGGGGAAGAGAAAACGAATATGAGGATGGCAAGGTGGCAAGAGACAAAGCAGAGGAAAAGACATCAAAGGCCAGGTGCCTTTTGGTAAGGAATATTTCAAGCTTTTTACAGAAGGAACAGGGAGCCACTGAAATATTTGAAAGCAAGGAATGACTTGATCAGATTTGAGGTTTTTTTTTTTTTTTTTTTTGAGACGGAGTCTTGCTCAGTTGCCCAGGCTGGAGTGCAGTGGCCCGATCTCAGCTCACTGCAAGCTCCGCCTCCTGGGTTCTCGCCATTCTCCTGCCTCAGCCTCCCAAGTAGCTGGAACTACAGGCGCCCGCCACCACACCCGGCTAGTTTTTTGTATTTTTAGTAGAGACGGGGTTTCACCATGTTAGCCAGGATGGTCTCGATCTCCTGACCTCGAGATCCGCCCGTCTCGGCCTCCCAAAGTGCTGGGATTACAGGCGTGAGCCACCGCGCCCAGCCTTGAGTTTCTTAAAGATCATGTTGGCTGCAGAGCAGAGAAGCAATTGTGGTTAGGTCAAAACCAAACACAAGGACACTGCAACCCAAGCATGAGAAGATGGGGACCTTTCAACAGATGATACCTAGTAACATGAAAAGACAGTGAATAATTTAGTGGAAAGGAAGTTAGTATGTATTTTGGTATCCTTGATATAACACAAGTGTAACTCAGAGAAAACAGATTTTGAATGATAAAATTCAAAATTTAAATTAATATTTTCCTAAAATTGTTTTTTTTTTTTTTTGGTACATATAAATCAAATTCAGGTCGAGTCTGTTAAATAGTAAAAGTCGGATTAAAATAAACTTAAGCAATCCTTTCTTAAATCAGTAACAGAATATACAT
Source organism: Theropithecus gelada (assembly GCF_003255815.1). Taxonomy (NCBI): domain Eukaryota; kingdom Metazoa; phylum Chordata; class Mammalia; order Primates; family Cercopithecidae; genus Theropithecus; species Theropithecus gelada. The sequence continues at coordinate 72,900,009 of NC_037683.1, read as the reverse complement.
AACAGTATTTATTAAAGTTGCCATTCTTAATTTATAAGTATTATTTTAAAATGTGTATTGACAACCTAACTATAAAAAAACCCTTGCTACATATCACCTAAAAAAGTATACCCTGCTTCATGCTTCTAGGAAGTTATGTTTATAGATTAACTGGTAGAAAAACATGGCTAAATAGGCCAGTGTGTGCATGTGAGAAGCATTTTAGAAACCTGGGCAAAGAAGACTTAATTGTTCAGATATTACGAAAGACATAAAAGACCAAATAATTTTCCATGTAACTTTATTTATGTGCCATGTCTGATTTAAAACTTCAGGGTGCCTTCTTGTCAGAGAAAAAACAATTTTCCAAATCATCAAACAAATATAAGATCCTGTATTTTATTATTTATAAAACCATAATTAATCAGAAATAGTTCTCTGAGGACTTACAGAAAAGGAGAAAGGCTAAACTATTATAAAATAGGTTAAATGGAAAAAATAATCAAATCACCCATCCTTATTGATAATGAAACTCACGGGTGAAGTGAAAACAAGAGTATTTTAGAAGACATTATAATTGACAAAAGTTTCTCAGATAAAATGGTATAGGGTAGGCTGCCAATAAGCGGAATGCATATGTAACAGTCACTTGGCATAATTCCATTTCTTTGATGGGTGGCTGCTCTTCAGATATCCCTGCTGGATCTATATTTCTCTTTATAAAAATGCTTCTGATTTCTTACCTGTTGGGCAGCTATGAAAATGGCAGCCTTTGTGATTTTAAAAACTATTCTTGGTGGAAATATTTCATTTAAACACTTCTGCTCCAGGACTGACCCCAGAGCTCAGGCAGTTGTATCACTGCCTGAAAAGCATAAAATTTTAGAGCTGGAGGCCATCTGCAGAAAAAAAAAGGTCATCAAATCAAAACCCCTTTGGTAAAAACACATTTTTTCAATGCCTCCAGTACCAAGCAGAGAAAGGAACAGAAGATACTCTTCAGAAATGGTAGAGAGACAATGTGCATAATGCTTAAGATTTTTCTTTTTCTTTTTTTTTTTTTTTTTTTTTAGTTTTTTGCTTTCTGAGACAGAATCTTGCTCTGTTATACAGACTAGAATGCAGTGCCATGATCCCAGCTCACTGCAGCCTTGATCTCCTGGACTTAAGCGATCCTCCCATCTCAGCTTCCCAAACAGCTGACACCACAAGTGCACACCACCATATCTGGTTAATTTTTTTTTTTTTTTTTTTGGAAGAGACAGGGTCTTGCTATGTTGCCCAAGCTGGTCTTAAACTCCTGGGCTCAAGTAATCCTCCTGTCTCAGGCTCCAAACATAGATTTTTCTTGAATTTGAGTCAAGAAAGCACCATGCCATTGGGCGTACTTGCCTGGACGATGTGAGATAAATATTTTTTAAAATCATGTCATATACGAAAGTGAGGAGGCTAAGAGTGAGTGAAACAGATAAAAGTTGGTATGCTTGACTTAAAATCTTGACTCTATGTCCCATCTTTATTACCTTTATCTATGCAACCTTGGGCAAATTACTTAATCTCTCCATGGAACAACGCTCTTCCATGAAATGATGATAATAAAACCAGCTGACTTACACAGAATGTTATTTTAGAGATTAAACATAATACTGAAGGTGAGATACTAAGTGGAATGCCTCGCGCATAATAAATGCTCAGTAAATTTTAGCAATAGTCACTATTACAAGTATTACATATCAACCACTAACGCTATACCTGTAAACTTGAGAAAATTAATGAAATTTTTCCCCATAAAGAAATTTTAATTTTTACCTATCTCAGGGTCCTGAGCATTGTGAGAGGTTCCTAATGAATAATTATTCTTCACATTTTATGGTTTCAATTATATTCAACTCAAAAAAAGCTTTTTTTTTTTTTTTGATACGAAGTGTCGCTCTGTTGCCCAGGTTGGAGTATAGTGGTTCCATCTCGTCTTACTGCAACCTCTGCCTCCCTGGTTCATGCCATTCTCCTGCTTCAGTCTCCTGAGTAGCCGGCATTACAGGTGCCCACCACCATGCTCGGCTAATTTTTTGTATTTTTAGTAGAGACGGGGTTTCACCATGTTAGCCAGGATGGTCTCGATCTCCTGACCTCGTGATCCAACCATGTTGGCCTCCCAAAGTGCTGGGATTACAGGCGTGAGCCACCGCGCCTGGCCCAAAATTCTTTAGTTCAACTCAATTCAAATAAAAGGAATACCACTTGAGCTGAGCATTAGAAAATGAGAGAATAATAGGATATCAGTGGATACAATTGAGGACGGCTGGTAAGAGAAAGAAGCTTCCAGGAACAGTATTGGTAGAACCAAAGAGGTGCCCGAAAGCACAGCCTCCTCAATGACTGCAGGGAATGTGATACTGCACAAGGGCAGAGTGTCACAGAGCTATGGCGAGGGGGAAGGCTGGACATGGAATTTGGGAGCAGACTGCAAAGGGCTCTGATGGCTGTGTTGAGTACTGAGCACTTGATCAAGTAGACTTGAGTAAATTTGCCTTTCATAAAGCAAAAATTAGGAAGACTCAAACAGGAGAAATGAGAAAACACAAAAACCACATAAGAAGCTGTCTATGGAGTGCAGAACACATAGGAAAGGTAGAAATGGAAAGGAAATAAAGTGAAAAGGTTACAGGAACAGAATCTACAAAATTTCCTGAGTACAAGAATAAAAGGAAGAAAAGAGATAGGGATAATACCAAGGTTTCTAATCAAGGGATAACTCAGATGAAGTATGAAGAAAAGGGAAGTAGATATGGATGGAAGATAATATTTTGGGTTTACAAAATACAATGTTTGGGATACAGGAGAGCCTCCCATTTCCCAATCATGTAACAAGCAGATAGAAATGCAAGTCTGGAACTCCAGAGACAAGTGAGGAAATTTATTCTGAAGGTTATCTATGTAGAAATTATTGTTTCTATGAGAAGTGGATGGAGATATGGCAGGAGACAGTACAGACAGCCGCCTGAAAGGGGATATAGATAAAATGAAAATAAAAGAGTTTAGAATGGAGATGGAGACATAGATGCCAAACATCAAATGGAGATAGAGTTCCATGTTGATGAAGAGAGTGTCAAAGAAGTAACTCACAAAGAACAACTTCCATCCATGGCATATTTCCAATGGAAGATGCTTCCAATATTTTATTCCTCTGGAAAAACATAGTTGCCTCTTTTCTTCCCCCTCCCCAAGAAAAGCAAAAATGGTTACCTGGCCAGTAAGTAGATTTAGAATATTTAAGATACATCCAACAAACTACTCTTATTTCTAGCTAGCCAAATAATCTTGATAGATCTTTTTAAAATAAGACATTAATCAATGTATCTACAAAATCATAATGAGCTATTTTGACCAGAGAAGTCTGAATTGGTTTTTCTCTTAAAATTCTCTAATAATATTTAAGTTACTACTACAAGTAGTTGGAATGTGTTTTCACAGGGAGGCCAGTATCTACTCACGTAGTAAGAAATCATTAGAGCATACTCAAAATGTCCCTTTAGTTGGGATGGGCCAGTAGGTAGAAAGACAGAGAAAATTTTTATTTTAAACATTGAAAACAAATGTCTTGTTGACCTATAAGCAGACACTGGATCAGCATTTGATGTGTCTAGTCTAATTTCTCCCTGTAAAATTGTACTGGTGAATCTTAGGGAGACAGAAGGCAGTAAATTCCTTGCCTCCATCAATACATTTGACCTCAGAGCAAACCCCACAACTGGCTACAGGCACCCACCATCCATCATTGCTCTTGAAACCTGATATTTCAGGGAAGGACAGCTGCACTGGGCAAAAGTCTAAGCAGCTTTCTAAGATGTACTACCATTAAAGAAAAAAAAAAGGCACTTATTCTGCTTCAGTATTTTAATTAACTGCTTTTCTAAACATTTCTTCCCCCAAACTGAAACTCCAAATCAAATATCTTCAGGAATATATCAGTAAAATTTAGACTTAAAGAGAAATGTTCTCTTTGTGCATTCTAGGTAAAATTATTTCTAGCTTTTGCTTTAAAGGCTAAGATAAGCATACCATGCCACGCTAATATGTACAGCCTTCAATAAATGTGCTAAGCAGAAAAAGATAGCTCTAGCAACTACACTAATTATAGTAGTACACACAGAATGCCAACAGGATAAATGTAGACAAAACATCCATATCCCACAGATCTTAATTTTTAAGTCAGGTGGCAATAACTTTTAACAAATAGCTGAAGACAACAGAACTGTATCATAGGAACTAGTGTTCTTGAATATAGTATGTTCATTACATGACTCCTACATTCAAGAATTATCTAAATTTAAAATAGAAAATAAGATAAATATGTATAACCAAACTGGATATTCATTACATGTATGGTTATACCCTCCATTTTACAGACGATGAAACTAAGATTCTGAAATGTTTTATCATTGCCTCCAAGATCTCACAGATAATAAGTGGCAGAACTGAGGCATAAATTTAGTTCTTCCTGTAAGAAGAACTGAATGTTCTTTTCACTGTAGCCTAAAAAGAAAGGAAACTGGTCAAGATTTTGCAATTCTTTAGCATCATCTTAATATGTATTATATGCATGCATGGTTAAATGAGAATTAACAATAACTGATTTCCAACCATTTATAAAATCATTACTAATATAACCTTTTTAGTTAATAAATGAAATCCATCTACTGATGGCTTAAAAAAAAAAAAAAAAAGATGTCTCTTGTTACTTGTGATCCAATCATTATAGAGGATCATTTTACGTATTTGAAAGTACAATTTCTCCAAACCCCAAAGCAGTACTGAGAAATGCTGTTGCCTAAATACAATTCCCAAATCTCAATTTAGTTAGCTACTGCTACATTAAAGAACATAGCTGAAGGGATGTTAATAATAATAAAAAAAAAAGACAATTGAGAATTTATAAATTTAATCAATCTCATGCAACTGAGTTACAAGAGTTAAATCTAGTAAATAGCCATGTGGCAAAGGTCACAATGCTCCTGACATTGTTATCTGAATGTCAAGGAAGAAGCAAACTTAGCCTTTCTAATCAATGAGTTCAAAGAACTAAGAGAAAGCCTTGACTCAGATGGCTGCTTTGGCTCTTACATTTTGTTGTAAATGCTGGAGGAGCCAAAGTGGGGACCCGCCACCTAAAAGCAGCCATCTACAAAGGACAGCAAGGCTTGCTTGTCGCAGGTGAAGAGGGAAGGACATAAGTTGTCTCAATACTATTTGCCTGCCGGTATACATGACCTACTAGCTTACAGACAGAATGAGCTGTCTTAGCTTTCCAAATTGTCATCTTTTTCATGTAGTTTACTCATCTATGACACAAAGGGATTTGATTTGAAGGACAGCAGAGGTTAAAAAGCCATGAAAAAGCTCAGTTTTGCTGTCTCTCTCTTTTTTCCCCCTTTTGGTAATTTTCGAAATGTCACAGGCAAACTGAGTAGTATTAATATGGTCCTATTAAATGTATTAGCATCAAACTAAAAATCATGAACAGGAAGACACAGAATTAATCATTTTGTGAGGGAGGAAGGAGGCATTGCAGGCATTGTTTTAGTCCATTTTTTTTCCTGTGAGTCGCTTCGAGGAGTGTGGCAGTACACACAGATGTAATACGTAAAGTACGTAATGTCTAAGTCTTAAAAATATTTTATAAATAAAATGTTGAGAAAAAAATGCAAACTGTTGATTTCTTGAAAGCAAATGGGTAATATATTAAGGGGGAAATGAGAGACACAGGTCTTAAGTGTAATTTTGTGAACTATGTTTTGTAAGAATTCTATTTCATTAATTCTCCAGTCTAGCGCCATTGTGATGACATTATTATTTAGGTTACATTAGGTCAGAGACTGTTGTAACATATAAGCACTTGCTCTTTGACCTTCCCAAGACTTATGACGCAAAGAAAATGCTGAACTTTTACATCTGAGGCTATAATTTCATATAATGAACAATCAGGAAGCACAAGTCATATACTCTTTTAGCTATCTTAAGGGCTTAATTGTGGAAAGCTGAAATGCATTTTTATTTTTTTTAAAAAGGGAGAGAATTTGGACACTTTATGGAAATAAATGTAAGCCAAGCATGGCATTTTAATAAGTGTTACCAACTACTAATTAGAAGCAAATGAGATTACCCATATAGAAAATGTATCCCAAACAAACCTATCCTTTGGTAGAAATGTCACTATGCCATGAAATTACAGAAGCTTAAACAAGTGATGCTTGTTCGAATGAAATTTACTAACAAATCCCTTCTAAGCAATCTTCTTCCACATTATCAGATTTCTTCAGTTGATGTGTTATATAGGAATTCTCAATCTTGTAGTTCACAGAGAGAATAACTCTTCTCTTTGCTCTTTCTTGGCAAATCACTGATAATACAAAAAAGAATGTTTTAAAACACTGGTTTTGCTTGAGGCAGCAAGCTGCCTCTTTGCCGTCACAAGTAAGTAGCTTTCCTACAAGATTTTTTCAAAGAAACTGAACAGTAAGAAGATGAAATAACAACAAAAAAAGGTAAATAACTCTATAAAACCAAAAGAGATTCAGAATAAATTTGGCTTAAATCACAAGTAACTGTTGTCACTTTAAGAACATAGGAAAAAGTAAAGCATTCTTTGAATACTCTGGGAAAACTGGATAATTATAACTATATTTAGCACTTCTTATATCTGGGCATGTAACACAAATCCTGTATATTTTGTGACCACTAAGTTGAGTACACTACATAAAACGTAAAGTTCATTTTCGAGATTCCCAGAAACTTTTGGGAATTAAAAAGGTACCACCATTAAAGGTTATCTGCATAGATATTTTAAGTGTAAACCTAAGCCTGATGCTCCTAGGATCACAAGTTAGAGCACACGAGCACACACACACACTTGACTCTTATACTATCTGCAAATACACAGTGAAACTAAAGAAGGTTTTAAAATAAAAGGTAAACTAAGGAAGGATAGTTTTAAAATGAAATCATCTTTGAAATATTCACCTTTCTTGAAACGACACTTTTCATATGTGATTGTGTTAGTGAATTCTTATTTTGCATAGAATCCTTTTAAAAATAGAATTGTCCAATGGTTTGATAAATCAAGTTTGGTCTGAAGGAAATCTAATATGCAAATACTTACAGGGTACTCTTTTACAAATAGTCACCCTTGTCACTTTGAAAAACTGAAAATCAACGAAAGAACAGTTTAAGTATACTTGACCTTACTGCCTAATGTCTCTCAAGATTGCCATGGCTGGTCGATTTCAAATCTGTGAAACTGACACTTAAAAATGTATAGTGCGTCTTCAGTCCAGGTCCCTCAAGTGCTGACTAAACTGTGGTCACAGTCTCAGATTCTCTTTCCATACAAACTTGTACAGCGCTTACAAAGCTAGTTTAATCACATCATCAATCTATGCCTATACTTCCCTTAAAGTAATTCTGCTTCATTTATCTTTTAACCCTACATTATGCAAATGACATCCTTATCAGTCCAATAAAGAAAAGTTATTAATGTTCCTTCTTGTTTATCTTTGCCATACACTGAGAACTGGAATCACATATGAATTTGCACCAATACCTTTTCTCTTTTCTATTTTTCACACTCTATATGAAAATCATAGTGTCAGAGAAGCCCTAAATAAAATTCTTGAAATAGTCTTCAATCATTGTCTATAACTAGTATCAGAGTGTGAGTTAATGTATTAAAAAGGAAAAAACAAAAACTTGGGGGGAATGCCTACGTGATTTTTTTTTTTTTTAAATGTCTCTCTAGGAAGGCTTTGCATATGCCATACCAGGATACCTCCTGGATATAAGAACAGTTATACAGGCCCCTAGTGGCTTAGCAAATAGCAGCAGATGAGGGGATTCCAATTCTTAGTTTCAGACTTTGAGATATTCTGGATTTAAATAAGAGTCCATCTTAAAAGGCAAATCAAATCACTGTATTTAATACTTTAAGCAGTTTTACATCTATGGTTATCTACTCTAATGCACATATATTAAAATAAATTGCTGCATTTCATTACTTGAGTAACTGCACAACTGCTCTGGCCCAAGAAGAATCTGTGTTACATAACCTACACAATGAAACGTTTAATTCATCCACCTCTTTACATGTCATGCAAAAGTAATACATTACTTAACTATATTAAAATATATTTGAGAGAGACACTGTTCCTCTTTGAATCTTATTCCTATTATATATTACTAAGGGCTATAAGAACAGATGATTTCTGTGTAAAGTACTATTTAAAATAAGATACAGATAAAAATTGAATGCCACTTTTACAGGAGTAAAAATCTAAACGTATTTCCCAATAACAGCCAGTGATACAACTCACATTGGAGTGCACCTATTTTAAAAGATCTACAATTAATAACACCCATTAATCCCCCATCCCCTTGCTGTCCTTCCTTCACAAAAGAAAATTCCAGGCAGGCACATTTACAGCTTTTAGCAATTTTTAACTGGACACAATCTGACAGCTGAATTCATGAAACTGACCAGCTTGTCAATTTCACACTTTGAAAGTACAATAATAGCTGATAGCATGAGGGTGAATTTAAGAAATCTGCCACAGAATTGCTAGCTCCATTGAAAAGCAAAGTACAGTACATAATTATGGAATGTGGGAGGTAGGGAAAATTTTACTGTCCATTTAGGATGTCTGTTTCCGTAAGTCAGACACGGAGCACTGAAAATGTGTTCTCTTTTTGCTATAGTGTCTGTAGCATAAAACAGAATATATATTCAAAGTAAGAAAGATACTAAGCCTTTTACTGGATATTATTATATTACATACACAACTTAAGTTATTATCATCTACAGATCCCTTTACATCAGAATGTTTCAAGTCTTGGTATATCATCCTTGTTTTACTCAAGTTGAGTGGTTGGTGTGTGCACTTTGAAACAGAGAAAAAATACTCAAAATGGTCAGAAGTATCTGTGGTTGAACTAACTCCCCACAGACGTGCTACAGGATGGTTAGAAAAGAACACACCAAAGGGTAAAGTCCACATTTGTAGCTCAGTAAATCTAACAGCAAATCTATCTCAAGTCATAAGCAGTTACTAGCCTTTCAGAGGTTCAAAATGTGTTAGCTACACTCTGTTAAGTCACTGGCACTGTGTCTTTGGGCATGTAAATACATATATATATATAACTTTAATAGGAAATACAAGGAGAACGATCCCTCAGGAATCTTCCTAGATACTTAAGGTGCAAACTGTAGATGAGGCTGGGGGATTACTCTGAGAATTTTAGAAAACAAGAGACATTTGGCAAGTAGCGTACTGGGAGGCGAACTGGAAACAATACAAGTGGATTGTGATAGTCCTGGTTTTGGAGAATGGAACTACTATCTGGAATTCTGAAACACCCAATTAGTGAAAGCCAAGCTCACACTTGGTGTTCGAGATTTTAAGCATAAGACTTAAAAACTGACTTCACTTGTTTGTGTTTTTAAATGAAAATCAACGTCCAGAGAAGCAATGCAAGTTTTCTACACACCTACATAAAAGCTACAATAAATCTATAGGAAAGCAAAGAATCTTTGGTTTGTTCGTGGCTTTCTTCTTAAATTGTTTCCTACAACTTTGCCTCTTCATTATAAATGATGCGTCCCCTTCCCTACGGAATGAATGTGTGTGTTAAGTGCACCAGATTCCCGCAGCTGAACTACGAGCTTTGATTCTGCCACGGAAAGGTCTCCCAAACAATCCCCCTCCTCTATGGCAGCTGCGTAGACTTTGATTCCTGCTATTTCTCCTTCTCCCCACTAGTTCAGAGGAAAGAAAGAAAAAGAAATCGCCCCCTCACCGTAATCAGCCCTCCTTAAAACAGTAATCCCTGCCTTTAAAAAAGGCGGTGGCAGGATCCCTGGGTAAGGGTGCATTGCCCCACCGCTCCACCATTCCCCCCCAATACTACGCCCACCCTAGGAGGAGAAAGCGGGGGTCGCACAAATACACATACCCAGACACCCCCATTCTCTAGAGTCGCCTCTCTCCCGGGTCTAAGGTTTCAGGCGAGAAGTGAACCCTGCAGGGGAGGACCTCTGCCCGAGGAGGTTCAGAGGAGCAAACTGTGCGCTCCGCTGCCCGGGCGCCGGGCTCGCGGAAGCGGGAGCGTGTCGCTCTGGCCGGGGAGGCGCCGGCAGCCGGAGCTGGGCGCAGGGCGATTCCCGAGCAGCCAGAGGGGAGAACACAGCGGGGCGGACGGGGTCAGTTCCAGGGACTTACCTGGTCATGTTGGCTCTGGGCAGCAGCCGCCACCGCCTCCCGCGCCGCCACCAGCACTTTCCTCCAGCGCCTTCGCGCCCTGCCACGGCCGCGCAGCCGGCGCCGGCCTGCGCCGCCGCCTCCGGGCGGCCAATTTAATCCCGCGGAGCAGCGGCCGCTGCCGCGGAAGCCCCCCTGGTCGCCGCCGCCGCCCAGCCCTCGTGCGGCCAGCCCAGTCCAGAGCGAGGAAGTGGAAGAGAGTCAGCGAGTGAGTCCAAAAACCCGAAATCCAGCATCCAAGGGAGCGCGTCCCCCCGCCCTCCCTCCACCCCTACCCCCTTTTCCTCCTCCTCCGCCTCCTCCTCCTCTTCTCGGGCCGTCCTCTTGGCCCTTCTGAGCCCGCGGCTTCCGCGGCGGTTTCTCCTCCTCTCGCTCCTCCTGCTCGCCCGGCGCCCGTTTCTCTCGCTGCCGCTGCCGCCGCCGCCGCCGCCGTTTGTCTCCTCTCCCTCCTCCTCCTCCTTTTCCTCCTCCTCCCGCTCCTCGATGCTCCGCCGCTCGCGGCTGGGGGGTCCGGGGCCGCGTCTCCTCTCCTCCCTCCGCCTCTCCTGTTTCCTCCTTCCTGCTGCCTCTTCTTTTAAAGCGGATTCTTTGGCCACAAATAGCAACTCGGCTGCCCCCCTCGGTGCCTCCCTCCCGTTCTTCTCTTCTTCCCCCCAAAAGTGAAGCGCACGCGAGGTAACCAGAAAGTGAGGCTCGTGGGGGGAGAGGGGTGCGAGGCGACGCCTGGGAAAGGGCCCGAACAGAGTCAAGGGCCGGGAGGTGGGGTGGCCAGCCCAACCCAGTCTTTGGACCTGGCGTGAACCTGGTAGTTACGGCTGCAGACGAGGTGGTTTGGTGGGGGGAATTAAACAAAAAAGCCCAGGAAAGTAATTGGAAAGGCTTCTCTCTTTGTTTCCTTGTCTGGGTGATTTCTAAAATCCTCGTAACGTGCTGGGGATCCCACGGAATTGCTGTGCTCCAGCGCTGGGGGATTGTGTGTGCGCGTTGCCTGCGCGTGAGTGTGAGTGTGGGTGCGCCCGGACGCGGGGAGAGCTGGGCCCGCTGCGCCTGCTGGCGAATCCCTGAATCTGGACCACTGACCCACTGAAAGGGCCAGAGAACTGGATGAAGGAGGGGAAGGCAGGAGTGGTGGGTGAAGGAGGCAACACAAACACACACACACACACACACCAGAGGAGGGGGCGGGGTGACGTCACTCCCCAGCATTCATCCACCAGGCCAGAAAAGACCCTCTCCAACAGATTCACTCATCTCCTAAGAGATGCACACCCGGGCGCTTCCTGCTCTGCGTCCCAGCGCAAAGGAGGAAAAAATGCTGGTCGCGCCCTCTTCACAGCAGTGATAATAATATAAGGAACGTGCTTTAATGAAACACAGTTTGTGTCCGCCCCAGTTCACCTTGGCAGCCTCCTTCGGGGATGCTTGTAGGATCCACTTTGAAGGCAACGAGGAAGGCAGGGAAGTATTGAACCAAAATCTTAGTGTGATAACTTGTTTTGCTATCATGCCACTTGCTTTTATGATGTTGGAAATGCAGTGCTCCTCAGCTTCTCTGAAGGACACTATAACACCCTCTTCCCTAGACAAGCACCCAGTTGTTGGGCTATGCACTCTTCATCCACACAACCCAAGGTGACTAAGGTGCACTGTGTGTGTTGTTAGCTAAGAGATGGATTTTAACCTTCTTCACTACTCACAGGATCTCCAACATGTGGAAAAAGTCAGCAGCTGGAAGCCACCATTGGCAGTTGGCCCATCAAAATTTATTAGAAACTTGGTCAGAAAGGTTAAATAAAGTAAAGCTAGAGCTCACCAGCCACCTCGATTGCTCATTCTATGTTCAGGCCAGCACATACACACAATACTTATTCCTGCAGACTCCAGGCTGTCTTTGAAAGAGCAAACGTAAACAGACCCCCTTAGATTTGACTTAATGATCCAGCATCCTGACTGTTTTCTCAAGCTGCCCATTTATTTCCACCATCTGCATGCTGTGCTGCTGAAAGCCACCAAAGGATTGGTCAGTAATCCTCTGCCCCCTATGTACTCCAAAAATAAGTCACATATTTTTGAAAAGAATCTCGCTAAACGAAGTTCAGTTTTCTAGCAATTTGGGGGTGGGGGAGGAGCATCCTGGCATGATTGTCTCTTGGTTTTTTGTTTTTGTTTTTTTATGGTTAGCGTCATAGTGAAAATCAGGAAGAAATCAATTCCTGTGCAAGCCTCCAAGCTAGGTTTACCCTCCAATCATTCTGATTTCACAGCAGCCGAAAAGCTGTGCAGGGATGATGGACACCTGCCCCCTGTGACCTAAGGATGGATCCAGGAATCTCAGCCTCCCCACAGGTGATTCCACCCAAGATGTAAACTCCAACTTGGCTTTCTCATTTCCACATGCGCCCTCATAAACTGGCAATCCCACTTTCATCATCCAAAGTTGCATGTTAGAGAAACAGAAAGTTTTAAAACCCCTAATATTCCTTTGCTGTTACTTTTGTGGGAAAGAAATGTATCCCTCTGCCTGCGGATCTGACCTCATTTAAGAAGAACCCAGCTGGTAAATCTGCTATCTGGGAACATAGTTGAGGAAATATCATCTTACACCACTGGTAGCGACTTAAACTAGCTCGAAAACTCAGTGATGATTGTTACCAAGGAGAGCAACAAGCAAGCAGAAAAGGGACCCAGAAATCAGGGGATATGCAGAGGACAGTACAAGTAAATGGCATAAGCACAACTTTTCTGACACTGTAAAGTCCTAGATGTTCTTGTCCCTACTGCAACCAAACATCTTAGAGAAAGAAGTAGGGATGGCTTAAGGTGACTGCAGAGTCTGAGTTATTATTATACGAATGAGACTGAGAATTATTCAGGGTGATGCTGCTGAGGAACGGGAGGTACAGCAAATGGAGAAGCCAAAGTTTCTCTGCTCATCTGAGCAGTAATGGAAGTGAGACTGCAGCCTGCTACACACGTGTTAATATATTCAGAGCTGATTTACAACAAAAGAGTGTCCTAATGCTGCAGCATCTATTAAACTTCTGGACTGGTTTGCCATTTGGAAATTTTAAGTCAAAGAACATCAGAAGCAGGCTAATCTTTTGTTGAAATTACCTCATTTTTGCAGGTAAAGAAACGAAGACCCTGAGAATTTAAAATCATCCAACTATTTGGTGCCAGAAGCAGGACAAGAACTCAGACATCATGATCCAGTGCCCTCCATCCCACCAACTGTTCATCATCACCTCCACGTTCTGGATCAAAGAAGCCAGTTTTCCAACTTATCAGTGAGCAATACATATAGAATATTTAAAAACTCCAAATACTTACATGAAGGAAAAATGAAGCAATAGGACAAGACATTTTCTTAGTTCCCTTCCAGCTCTAACATTCTGTGATAAATAGCACACAGGAGCTTTGCTATAGCACACCCCCCTCTAGTGCATAATTCAGCATACGATGAGTATGAGTCTGTTTTGGACCCCATCCAAAGGAGTTAGTTCCTAGAAGTACTTGGAAGATTTATTCTCATTTATCATGAGGCATCCTAACAGGAGACTAAAAATAATCATGATGACAATAATAGTAATCAGTTGTTACACTTGTATTATGTACTAAGCATCGTGCGAAGCATGTTATAGTTCACCCGTTTTTGAAAAGGCACATCATGACCTTGTGTGGGTTGCAAATCTAGTGGGTCATAAACAATTTCTGAAATGAAAGAAAAGTAGGAAAAAACACAGAGTACATTATATGTACTAAGTTTTTTTGGGTTTTTTGGGGTTTTTTTTTTTTTTTGCAAAACTTCCTTTTTGATCATGTGGCTAGTGATTAAAAGATTGAAAGTCACTGCCTCATTTCCAATCTTAACTGCCTTGCCAGTTAAGTATTATTAGCCCCATTATGTAAGTGAGGAAACAGGACAAGAGAGGATAACTCATTTGGCCAAGCTGACATAGTGAGTGGCCAAGCTAGAATTTTGAACCTAGATCTGTTTGACTTCAAATCCAATATTTTCACTTGTATAGTGATGATAAATTATTAACCAAGGTATGGAATAAATTGTTGCTAATCATATTTTCTTTGTGAGGACTACCGTGGTTTTTATTAAATGCAGCTAAATGGAGAAACACAGCATAGATTCAAGTGACATGTTCTGAAGGTAGTGAGAAACTTCATAAAACACTAAAACTAATATCTGAGACCCTTTCCTATAGGTGTTAGCTTATGTCTGACATACTTTATTAACTTACTACTAAATACATAAATGAAACAATAATTAATAATTTTAGTCCTCAAATAACTTAAATATTCACTTCTACAAGTATTACTATTTTTATTTCAGAGAGTGTTTTTCAAATTTAAGTTATACAGCATTTCTCAGTAGCTTGCTATGGCCAAACACAGAACTGGCACATAAGAAAGATAAAAGGCCAGGTGCTGTGGCTCACGCCTGTAATCCCAGCACTTTGGGAGGCCAAGACAGGCAGATCACCTGAGGTCAGGAGTTCGAGACCAGCCTGGCCAACATGGTGAAACCCCATCTCTACTAAAAATACAAAAATTATCTGGGCGTGGTGGCACATGCCTGTCATCCCAGCTACTCAGGAGGCTGAGGCAGGAGAATTGCTTGAACCCAGGAGGTGGAGGTTGCAGTGAGCTGAGATCACACCACAGCACTCCAGCCTGGGCAACAGAGCCAGACTCTCTCAAAAATAAAAAATAAAGCAGTCACACAACCCTATCATTCAAATTCAATTATAAAGAAGAAAAGATAATAATTCAGGTGCCATGCTAAATTTTTTCACCCATGTAGTTCTATAGATTCTACCAGTAACATTGCATGCTTAGGTGTTATTACTCCCATTCTGCAGATTTGAAAGCTCAAACTCAGAACTAGTTGATGATTGAAATCACCTGTTCTAATTCTACTACTCAAAGGTTCTTTACAAACAGGTGGGCTTCCCGTATACAAGGAGGCAGCTAAAGATTTTGAGACATGCTGTGCAATCATTTATGCTTTCTTTTCCCATGTGAAAAAAATGTACTTTCCTTTTCTTCAAGGCAGCATCTCTTGTTGCTGTTAGGCAGCACTGTCCTCTTTAAGTAAAGAACCCCACATCTTTCATAAAGAAAGGCCTAGAAAAGCCAGACCTCCTCCACTGACTGCTCTGTTCAGCTGCTGCATTTCACCCTCACCTGCAGTGTGTAGAGGACGTTATGGTACGATGCTATTTTCTATTGGCTCTGCTACTGGAGATTACAGCATGCGACTGTGACAAATGGATATTCCCATTAAATTCTTTAGTAGACTGGGGCATTCCATTAACCATTGGCACTATCCCAACCCAAGTGAAACACTGGGTCATTTTTTTCTTGTGAGCAAGAAGTGAAGGGAGAAAACAAAGGATATACTCTAATTACCTTTCCTGGGTTTTTTTGTTGCATGCATTATGATAGCCATATATTACAATTATTTATAATTAATATATGACAAGCTGTCAGCTAAAATTTAACAGGTGATTTGTCAAGAAGCCCCATTAATGCATACATTAAGCAGTGGATTTCAGTGTTTCCTAACAATAAAATTGTGTATGAGTTTTGTTTTTTCATTCTATTTAGTATAAACATTTAGAGGCCACCTATCTGTACATTTTGCAGCCTTTTTTAAAAATAAAACTATTGCTAACATAAATGGGTGCATTATTAGTTATGTGAGGTCTAAACACATTTCTGTCACCTTAACCTCTAAATTTGTTTCACTGAGGAAACAAATTGCCTGGTGTTTGTTTTGAAGTTTTCACTTTTATGGGTTTTGATACATTTTTAAAATTATATCTTCAGTAGGAAAGGCAAAGCCAATTAGGGAGGAAAGCAACTGCAGTTACTTATGTTCCACTTAGTGTTTGTATCTTAGGTAAGAAAATTCTGAAGTGAAAGAATATTTTAAAATACAGGAAAAGATTAAGAAGTCACCAGAAAGCTAGTAATTAATCACTGAATAAAGGAACACTCTACAGAGACCAAAAACTGATGAAGCAGGCTTCATTTTGCTGAATGGCACAAGAATGGGGAACACAATGAAATGAATCAGAGATAGTTCTTAGGAGGGGTAACAGGATTCTTTGAAAGAAGGAAAACTCTGTTTCTGTATCTGTAGAATGTCAAATTATGAGACATCACCTGTGAAGGAAGTTAAATTGTAAGCTTCAATATTATTATTTCCATAGTCAACCAAAATTTGTACTGTTTAAGAGAAAGATACAAAAGTACTGCAGCATTTGTTTAAAATTTCATTTGTACAAGCCTGACTCTTATCTCTCAAGACTCGGACATGCTTCAGGCTGTTAATGACTCACAGTCCACTACTCTAGAGGGTGCTGAATCTCCTTAATGAAAGAATGTGCTTTAAGATTCAATGGTTAGGAAGAGAGAAATAAATGAGAGTAAAACACAAAGCACAGCAGGTTTTCAAAGCTAGTAAGACTTCTGCGTCCACCAACCAACTTTAGCTTTCACATTTTTAGCAAGAAAGCGCTAACACAGAACCATGAAATTATTTTTAAAGGTTCTTTCTAACAGGGTTTCAGAGGACGATTTCCAGAAACTCACTGAGAAGTGAAATACCACAAGTTGATTTTCATGTTGCAGGGAGTGTATTCCTGTGCAGTTCAGGGATTATAAATGACCAGTGGCAAGTTGGTGGTTGTATCCTGAGCCAGGATCTCACTGTCTCCAGATCTCGCTTTGTTTCCCATATGCAGCAGTGTCCCCATGAGTAACTGGGGGTGTTTCCTTGTGCATTCAGTAACAGTTTTCAAACAGTGAATACAGCAAGTCATCAAGACTACTATATTTCAGCTACTTTTCTAACGTTTTCTCTTTGTCTTATACCTCTGTGCTTGTCTTACACTTGTATTAAAAACACAATAAGGAAAACAGCTTTGTACAAGCTAGTATTTTAGCCATAATTATACTTTTCTCTGTCTTCTCAATGAATAAGAAAATTTTGGGCCAGGTATCTGCACAAAGCATGATAGAAGTAGGATAAAATAGCACATCATCTAGCATGTAGCCTATATTTATGTAAATCCGGTTGATGTAAAGTCTGTTCTGTTATCACTTCTTAAAAATAAATCTATAATTCTTTCTTTAATCATAATAAAAACCATCCAGGGACAGTCCAAATTTTTCAGAAAGAACAATTTCTTCAGTACAGGAGGCAGCATTTGCCAGTACAACAAGAAACCAGAAAACAAGAATCTGTGTTGGATCATTTAATTTCTACTTGGTGTACATACTCAATGTAATGTTTTCACAGTTGTTTGAGAGCAGGATTCATGTCTGATTGGAACCCAGAGCTCCTATCATAGAGCTTTAAGCACAATAGGCACTTCATAAGTATTTCAGAAAGTGAAGGAAGGGAAGGATAGAAATAGGAAGAGAGAAAGAGGAAATGAACTGGTTGTCATTTGCACATTTTACATGATACATTACTGTCTTTATAAAGCTTCCTGTATAGACCACTAAACAGAATGAATTTCCCCTGCTGCTGGCCTCTCGTTCTTTTATTTTTCTTCTTTCTGCCTATCTCTCTGTATTTTTATTGTGTATAATTGCACCTTATTAAATTGTGAGTGTCTTCACACTCTTCTCGTCACCACCAAGCCCAGAACCTGCACTATAAGCAGATCTCAAAAAATGCCTGCTGCAATATATGATAGCATGTGCTTAGACACCACTGTGGCCTGGTTAGATGTCACATTAATAATGCCTCTTACTGAGACTCTGCTGAAAGGTACAATGACCTAGAGTTTGGTCAGAGTTAAGTCTCACTCATCACAACACACACCAAAATGTCCCAGACAAAGAATAATAATAGAGTCTAACAGGAGTGAATGGATTCGTAGTTCCACAGAACTTTTGATGAGAATGATTATAAAGTTTCATGCTTTCCTACAAGAAGTCAAAATAATTTGATCAGTTCAGTGGACAAAAAATCCTTTGTACTTCTAACTGGTGCTGACATTTTCATTTTTAACTTGGTATATTCTTAGATGAACAGAGCATTCATTTGCCTGTAAACATTATTTCCTGTAGGAACATATATTACTGAAAGTCATCCTGATTTTCAAAACTCATTGGCCACATCTCTAAAATCACTGGTAACACTGAACAAGTCTTGGAGAGATTTAAAAGGCAAACCAAAACTATTCTTTCCCAACTGTATGATTACTTTACATAGTCTGTTCATGTTCGTGCTTGTTTTATACATGTAGAAGCACCATTCCTGCTTGATTACTTATTTGTGCTCAGTTCTTTAAAATCATGTTTTCTTTCCTTTGCTTACCACCAAAAGCCCATCTTTCCAACACAAATATCTCTACTCTTCTCTGGACTAATACAATAATCTTTTGCGTATTCTTCTACTCCCAATGTTTTCCTGATTGTCCCCAATCTATGCCCCAACGTGCTGCCCAATTAACCTTAATAAAACACAAGTTGATTATGTATGTACCTCCCATGCTAAAAAAACTGCAGTGGTTCATGATTAAGTACATGCTTCATAACTAAGTGCAAATGTTTTACCAACATTCAAGATCTACCACAAATTGAATGCTGCCTGAGCCCATTTTTCCATTCTAATCTTTACCTCTTTTCTACCAATATCCAGCATTGTCTAGATAAGACTATCCATGTTTATTAGCCAGAAAGTTTTCTTATGATCACCTACATCTTGAATACTTACCTATCCCTTAAGAATCATCACATCAACTCATCTTTTTTTTCCTGATTCCTCTACCACATATGAATATTACTTCCTTTAGAATATCTGATTCTTTGAATCTCTCTTGTACTGAATATTCTACCGAAATTGGGTAAAAGATAATAGAAAGCACTAACCTCCGAGATATATTTAATGACTAGTTTATTGGTATTGATCGATTAATTGGAACGGCAAAATGTTATAAGCAGGGAGTAGATGGAGTTAGTGGGAATTTATGCAAACTTATGTTTAATCACATATTGAAAGACCTCTTTATTTAATCGCATCTTGCAAGTTCTCGTATCAGATAATTGTGTTTGGGAAGGGAACAAAAACGTTCCAAAGATTCTGAGTTAAGACCAATATGAAGAACAACAGATGACGGAAACTTTTAACAATCTCTCTCCTTCCTTCCCTCCCTTCTTCCCTTTCTTCCTTCTTCCTTGCTTCTCTCCTTTTCTTCTTCTCCCTTTCTTTCCTTCTCTCAGCTTTGTTCATTACCCATGCAAGGAGATGAAATCACCTTGACTATTAAGTCTTTGTCCTAGAGAAGCACAAAAGCAAATCAAGTGAGGCAGATGTTCTGCTCTACCCTCCCCCTTGGCAAAGACACAAGGGTTCAGCAGTCTAGAAGCAGTCCTGAAAAGAACAGTCGGCACTCATACTTTTTACTTTTTCTCCCTGAGAGAAACCTCCTGCTAGCTGAGTCCCAGGCTTTAAGAAATATCCTACCTTAAATCAAGTGGCGGTAAGAAGGAACAGGACAACTGTTTTATTTTTTCTTTTCCTTTTTAGTCCTTGCACCCGCCGCTCCCTTAAAAAACAGGTCATGTTCTAAGACGATGGATATCAAAACTGCTCAGTTTTCGGATATGTGCTTGGTAGAGTAGTGATGAGAAATTAGAGAAAATGCTGAAAGCAATAATATTTCATCTGTGATTCAATCTTACCTGTGCCATTCATAGCACACCTGCCTTTTATTAAAGTTATATTTATACTTGTTTTTCTCTTTTCCTTTCTACGCTTCTGCCATAGGCCAACCTTGTAAAATCTTTATGGAAAACATTGGGCCTTAATCTTCTGTGTATCCCTTGTACACCTGCAGAATGTCCTATCATAAGAGTGTATAATAGAACCCTGTATAATTGAATTTTTCTAGATTACATTGTTGTTGTTGAACTTAATGAAAACTCTATAGGGCACAAGCACATCCCATTTTTTTTCCAATTTAATATAGTCTATCATATTGTCTCCAGGGAGCATACTTGTATTTATCAGATCAGGAGTCCAAATGTTTGGACTTGCAGACCCCTAGAATGATGGTTCCCCACCCTGGTTGTGCACTAGAATCTGTACCAACTTTTACAGCATATGTGCCCAGCCCACACATACTAGCTGAACTGGATTCTCTGGGAGTAAAACTCTAGCATCTATATTTTAATTTATTTGTTTATATTTTGAGACAGAGTCTCCTCTGTAGCTTAGGCTGGAGTACAGTGACACGATCTCAGCTACTGCAACCTCTGTCTCCCAGGTTCTAGCGATTCTCGTGCCTCAGCCTCCCGAGTAGCTGGGATTAGGGGCATGTACCACCACACCTAACTAATTTTTTTGTATTTTTAGTAGAGAAGGGGTTTCACTATGTTGGCCAGGCTGGTCTCGAACTCTTGGCCTCAAGTGATCCACCAGCCTTGGCCTCCCAAAGTGCTGGGATTACAAGCATGAGCCACTGTGCCCAGCCTAGCATCTGTATTTTAAAAATCCTCCCAGTGATTCAAATGTTTAGCCAAAGTTGGAGCAACTCTGCTTTATAGCTCTGGAAAGCACAATTTAAAATCACTAGACTAGATTATCTTTAAAGTTGTTTCCTTTTTTCTCCAGCTCTAGGATTCTTTGTGAAAGTGCTTTTATTTTATAGGTGAAAAAGAAATGATCCTTTGGCTGAATTCCATTTTTAAGTAGTAACTACAAATGAAATGCAGTCCAAATTTTATATATGCCTGTGGTGTTTTCAGCATATCTTATTGCTTAGTTTTCATGTATGCCCATTCATCCCGCTGCTCATTCAATCAAACCTCCACTGTGTGTGAGGTATGTGAACTATGCACTATCAAGTCATTCTAAGAATGTAGGCTATGAGCAAGGCACGCATATTAAGGAAAACCCTTTTTATCCAAACACAATACAAACATCCTCTAATGATTTTTATTCTTTGCAGACCAATTAAAAGAGGAAGCCATGCCATCAAACTAGCCTAAATTCCTACCACCCTACCCCCAAATAAATCTGTGATTAAAACAAGAAGAGAAAGAAAAAAAGAAAGAATTGCAAAGATTAAAACTCCTCCTTGGAAGCAAATTGAAACTAGTCTTGATTCTTGATGCTTGTGTGTTATTTTCAGAATTAAATCAGGAACAACAAAACTACTGCTTCTGAGAGAGAAAGATATGGCTTGTAATTTTTGGCTTAAGGAATTCATTTTCTTGAGAAGAAAGTATTCTTGGTGAACTCTGAGAATAGAAAACTATCAATTTACAACCAGGACACATGGATTTCTCCAAGAGTTAACATAATGCCTAACAAATAAGAGGTACAGTATCCACACTATATTAGTTAAATATTAACATTTATATGGTACTTTATAAGTCACGGAGAACCTTAAGAGATATCTTTTAAGGCTCCTAATAATTTTGTAAGTGGCAAAACACCGATTTTATGGCTGACCCAGACTCATTGATTGATCCAGACCCCGAATCAGAAACTCTGGGCTAGCTTCTGGGAGTCCAAATTGTTGGCAAGCTTCTCAGGTAATTCTGAAAACCACCATGATAACTCAATTCAAATTTATTGATTTGTTTTATTGCTCCCAGGAAAATGATCCCGTGAGCAGATTCTGGCATTTCCTAAGAAGCTAGCTGCCTTTTTCTGGGATTTGCCTTTTTCTTTCTTCTGTAGTTCTTAAAAGAAAAAAAAAAAAAAAATTCACAGGTGGCACTATTTTACCTAAATCTACAAGCTATATAATTCTGCTCTGCACAGCTGGTTTCTTCTTACAGTCAGTTGTCCCTGCTCTGAAGAAAGTTTCTAGCTGCTGGCACTGGTAGGAGGTTTGAATCCTACCCACTACCCTTCTGGCCATAACTAAGGTCCTAACAGCCGGCAGAGAACACAGGCTTCCTTCAGCAGTCAGCTGTAATTACGTGAAATTTATACCGGGCATTGTAGAACAAACCCAGCAACCTGCTGGGACATTTCAGGGGGTTTTAGCATTTTAGTTGGGAACCACTAGTTCTAGCTGTTATACTCAGGGAGAGAATTGGTCATGAGCTATTTGTGTTGGTATATGTCTCTTTCCATCAGTTAAAAAAAAAAAAAAAGGGCTTAAATGTAAAAGACAGTCTTAGGTAGCTATCTCCTGCCCTTTAAATTATATTAGAACAGCATAATAGCTACTTTGGAAATGCCATCTCATATATAACATGATAAAAAGACAGTTAAAGAGACCCCTCAAAAAAACCTTCTGTAGAATAAAACTACAGATTTTAAGGGAGGAGACAATGTTATTTTAACCTTGTAATTACTCCTAATCCACACAGAGACTGGAGAGAAGAGGATTTTGATTTTATGTCTGGAATGAAATACACTTGACTAGAATTGAAGATGCAAGAGGGAAAAAACCCTCAAAATTAAAGGAAAAGAAAGTGTGTGTCAACCACCCCATCTTGCCGTTTCTCAAACTTTCCAAATTCTTTTGGTTCACCACCCCAACCTTAGTAATGCCGTCATGTGTAACAACCCTCCAACTATTCTGGTTACAGTTGCTGGGAAATTTGTCTGTCAAAAGAGAGGTTCCAAAGAGTTGGGCACTTTTCCTCTCAGACAATAGAAAACAGGGTTGGCCGGGCGCGGTGGCTCAAGCCTGTAATCCCAGCACTTTGGGAGGCCGAGACGGGCGGATCACGAGGTCAGGAGATCGAGACCATCCTGGATAACACGGTGAAACCCCGTCTCTACTAAAAAATACAAAAAACTAGCCGGGCGAAGTGGCGGGCGCCTGTGGTCCCAGCTACTCGGGAGGCTGAGGCAGGAGAATGGCGTAAACCCAGGAGGCGGAGCTTGCAGTGAGCTGAGATCTGGCCACTGCACTCCAGCCGGGGCGACAGAGCCAGACTCAGTCTCAAAAAAAAAAAAAAAAAAAAAAAAAAAAGAAAACAGGGTTATACGACACAGACATGAACACACACACACACAAACACACACACACACACACGAGTTCAGCACCCCATGATGTGCTGGCTCTTTTGGCCTTAAGGAAGCATTGCAGGAGGAGGAAGGGTGGAACCCTCAGATCACCTGACCTAAATGACCCCTCTGGCTCTCTCAGAACTTTACCCCCTGTCCTGATAGCGCTTCGAAGCGAGAGGGATATTGGGAAAAGGACACAGGCAGTTTGCCATATCCTTGGGCATCCAAAAGGGTAGAAAGACTTTATGCCTTTTCTACCCTGGCTGCTAAGAAGAAAAAGCAGACATCCTGTTTGAGACCACCAAGTGCCCCCACCTTTCCCTGTTTTCTGTCTTATACTCTTTAAACCCTCAAATAAGTACACGTGTTGCTCGGTTCATAATTAAAGCGTTGGCAATGCCCGCTCCCTTGCTTTCAATTTCATTTGTACAAATGTTCCCATCATTCTTTTTAAAAGCCCTGGGCATATGTTCAAAACATACAACCCAAACAAATAAACTGCATAACCTAAGCCAAACCCACCAACAACTGGAACATCCTTCCTATTTGGGAAGGCTACTCTAAAAAGCTACTTAATTGCAGTATATTCTGTGAATGAAAGTTCACGGAGCTGAAAAATGGAAGCTTTTATGTTAGCATCTGAGCACGAAGGAAATGTGGGGCATACACATAGGCCCTAGAATCAGCTACTTAAGATTCAACGGAGTAAATTTTACCTTGAATAACATCTTTAGAGAATGAAATATTTAGGAAGGAACAGAGTTCCTGTGGGAAATTTTATGGTAGTGTTAGACTTTAGCAGACTTTATTATTTGTGTGTGCTGAGGAAGAGTTTATATTTAGAACTAAGTTCCTGATCTTATCCAGTGATTGACTTTTCATGACCTTTGAAAGTAACTTTGATAGCAAAATTCCTCTCTGTCATTTACCCCTAAAGCTGACATGATCATAGCAGTGGGAGCTGCTGTGTAAAAGGCCATGACAACAGTGAAAACTTTACCAATGAGAAAGACTCCAACATGTAGGCAAAAGACAAAATTTATGACAAATTGATTTTACCTTGGTACAGCAATAATAATAATAATAGCTTAACTTAATTCAAAATTTCATGTGACATTTCTCCAAAACGGAATAAAAAGAACTGCCCAAATCCACTGTTTGAAGCAGAAAGGAAACGAAGATATTTGGCTGCAGCCAGTATGTAATTCAGGTTGGCACCATTGTACTGGGGCCCCACTGAGAAGAAATGTGTCCTCTGCAAGATGGCAGCCTGTGGAAACCAGCCGCAATGCAATCAATCAACAGTGAGGGCCAAAAGCTCTTGCTTCCCTTTCTCTGATAGAACAAACAGCTCACGACCCCTATAAAGTAGGCTTATAGCGCCAACAAAAACTGAAAAGTTTATAACAAGTGGTACCACCTGTGCTTATATCTCAGCGTAGTCAAAATAATTTCCTCTCCTGGGTCCCCTATGGCAAAGGGTGAGGAATTTGACAGTGAGAATGCAAAGAGGAAGAGGTGCCAACAAGGAGCCTGTAGAGTGAGTGGATTATCTTTGTCTGTGCTAGCAGAGAGATCAGCAAGTCTGTCTCCTTTACTCTGGAGCAACTGTGTGTGATATGATCTCCCATCCCCTATCAAAAAGGCTCTGTCTTCAGAAAAACAAAAGACTTCTCTGCTCAATGTTGTTCTCTCACATGATTTTTGTTGTTGTTGTTGTTAACAATGTTGTATTATTACAAACCTGTGTAAAACTGGGGATATGGAGCTTGTATTAAAAGCACAATAAAGAAAACAGCTTTGTACAAGCTAGTATTTTGGCCATAATTATACTTTTCTCTGTCTTCTCCATGAATAAAAATATTTTGGGCCAGGTATCTGCACAAAGCATGATAGAAATAGGATAAAATAGCACATCATCTAGCATGTAGCCTACATTTGTGTAAATCTGGTTGATGTAAAGTCTGTTCTGTTACCACTTTTTAAAAGTAAATCTATAATTCTTTCTTTCTTATCTTTAATCACAATAAAAACCATCCAGGGACAGTCCAAATTTTTCAGAAAGAACAAATTTTTCAGTACAGGAGGCAGCATTTGCCAGTACAACAAGAAACCAGCCAAGTTGCTTTGGAGGAGTTAAGCAAGTACATTTCAATAAGGACCCAAACAATCCCTGGCAACCAATTAGAAAAACAAGTCGTCATTGCATTAAGAAAGCCCTCAAATATGAGTGCTGTCGGTGGAAAATAGAGTTACTCACCAACTGAAAATGTTTACTTGAAGTGAGAATTATTTTATGGAAACCACTGTGAGTTTTGGAATACTTACAATCTGTTCAAATTGGTCACTGTGTACAATGTTACTGCAGCAATATGCCCTGAGACTTCTAATCTGTCTGCCTAATGGAGCAGGTGGTGAGACTCTCCACTGAGCTGTCGGCTCCTGGAGGGCAGGGACCATGTCTTATTCATCTTACATCTTGCACAGTACCCAGCTCTTCAAAGGCAGTCAATAAATATTGAATGAAGGAATCTTTTTATATATGGCCTTACTCCCTCACCCCATGGCATGAAATATCACTACCCCTTCATCTCTATCCTATTGCCCTGCTTAATTTCTCTTCTGAGTGATTATTACCAGCTGTCTTGTTGTATGTGGTTGTTTTAATTATTTGTTTAATATCTTCTTTTTCTCCAATCAGAATATAAGCTCCCCAAGGGTAGGGATTGAAGAGGATTGATTTCTCGTATACCCCTAGTTTCTAGGATGATACCTGTCACATAACAGTTCAATTATAAATATGGGTTAACTTTATTTTTTTTAACCAAGTTCCCTAAGAGCTGGAAGCTTTTGACTTTTGAATGAGTGCTAAATAAATGGTTTTCTCTGTCTCTTTATTTTTTTTAATTTACTTTTCACTCTCATCTATTTCATCTTAATGAAGGCTGGAAATTATACTCAGAGCTTCAATCAATAGTGGCAAAAATAGAGTTTCTTTATTATGTAAGTGGTTGATTTTAAAGAATGAAAGCATCAGGGGACTAGGTCTTGTTGATGTCAGGCACATAGGTCTACAACCCTGCAGAGAAATATGAGTGACAGGAAATGAAGAGGTAGGACACCAAATAGTCTCCTGGAGGCCACTGGGGGTAGACTCCGTATTAACTGACAGGCTACCCCATGTGAATAGTAATGGTGCATTTGTGTACCATTTTCTAGACTATGTGCACCTGGTCATTAAAACATAATACGGAGTCTTTATCGTACTGGACAGAATACTAGTGTCCTTCCAGGCTTTGAGGAGCAAAACTACACCTAAAAGATTAATACATAACTTTTGAACTTAGGGTAAAAATGTAATAAAACAATCTAACACTTGTTTGCCTTGGGCATTTCTACATTGTCCCCATATGTGAATGAATAACAATTCCCAGCCATTAAGAATAGTTTCTTTTTACCACCCGCATTTAACGGTGATAAAACTGATGGCCCATGGTTCACTGACTTGCCCATAACTTGCATCGTGACCCTGCCAAATATACACCCTTCAACTGTAAACTCAGATTTTATTTTTCTTTTCAAACCGAGATAGACCAGGACATTCTTTGTTCCTTGTAGATGTTCATCAAGTGTGATTACAGTTGAAAGGACTTGTTTTTGCAATTTCCCAACGTGGGTATCACCAAATGACCCTGGGATAGACAGGGAAGTGGCCTAGTTGCAGAGTCTAATTCTGGGAAAAACAAATGCCTGGGAAAGGTCTGTCATTGGCCTTCCCAATATTGTTCCTTGTCTTCACTCTGCACCTCCCCTGAGCATCTCATACTCTTCACTCTCATCTCAATGCCCTCAGTGCCTCTGGTCAGCCAAGAACTTGGTTACCTTGTTCTCCTAATGACTCATCTCTTCCCTAATTTATCACAATGGAAATTGCATTGGAGTTGAGAGAATATAATCCCTAATTCTGTTAATAGCTGCATGTCATGGAATGAGCTGTTAAAACCCCCAGAGTCCTGTGTCTTTATCTGCAAAAGAGAGATAATTATATTTGTTTCAGAGTGATTGTGTAGACCATGGCAAATCACGTACTTGAAACCACCATGCGGAGCCTGGCTCCTAGGAAATGTTTGATAAATGTTTGAGACAACGTCTAGATATTTGTTCTGACCTAAGTTGGTGATTCCAGTGAAACTTTCAAGACAGAAAATGAACAACATTTTTCTAGTGGATGCAGAGGAGATTCACTCAGGTGGAGCGAGGGAGGCATAGGAGAGAAGTGGAAAATATAGGGCTGTGCTCATCAGTGGCAGAGTCTTCAACCTGCACAGCCGTACATGGATGCATTAAAGAGGGTCACCCATTTGTAAAACGGAGATAAAAATAATCCCCCTTTAAAGTTTTGGGGATGATTAAATGAAAGAGTAGACTGACAATCACTGATGTGTTGAAGTTAATTATGATAAATAACATAATGGCTTATCACTCTAGCTCTCTCTCATGGTGATGAGAAAGCTCTCTGTAAGTTTTAGGAGAGGAGTGGTAGCCCATGCCTGTAATTTCAGCACTTTGGGAGGCCGAGGTAGGAGGATCCCTTGAACCCAGGAGTTCGAGAGCCTGGGCAACAGAATGAGACTGATCTCTACAAAAATATGTTTTTAAATTAGCCAGACATAGTGGCACATTCCTGTAGTCCCAGCTACAAACCAGGAAATTCTAGTATAATCACAATACACTTAAGACTAGCAGAATAACATTAGGAATTCTTTGTTTGGTTCCTTTGTGCTTCAGTTCATTCGATACCTAAGAAATTATAAGTATTTGTAACCTTATTTCAAGCATAAGGTAAACATCTCAATGAGTATTTACAAAAAAATATAGCAGAAACAGGGAGTTGACAGTTATAAGATAAGCAGATTTATTTGTATGGATGCTTATGTATATTATTATGCTCAATAATAAGCATCACCTCATGTCCTTTGATAATGCTAAACATCTACAATGTGTAATATTTCCTGATTTTAGAGTGGTTAGAGGAACAAGCTTTGGACTTAGCCAGAATGGGCTGAAATCCTGGCTCAGCTGCTTAACTGAGTAGCTTTGTGCATGTGTCTTAACTTCCCTGAGCCCTGCTTTCCTCATGAAGGAGGAAAAACAGATCCACTTCTTACAGTTGTGTGACATGGAAAGACGGAAAAACACACATACAAACATTCTTTATAATGCTGAGCCACTGAATTCACCAATCCTGTAGCCCTATGCCTGAATTTCTTATAACATAGTGTCTGTATTAAGTAACATTTTTGTTGAATTTTTGTCTTACCTTGTCGTATCCTAACTGATAAATCTCTGCTTTTCAATACATCAGTAAATGAGCATATAATTAAGATAATAGAGCACACAATTGGCCTGATTTTATGTTTCCATCAGTTTTGTTCTAATATTCTGTACCAGGTTAACCCAAACCAAGACAGTCTATCTGAGTGTGTGTGTGTGTGTGTGTGTGTGTGTGTGGTGGTGGTGGTGGTGGTGTTATGTAAACAGCTCATAAGACATAGCTGAAAAAAATTCATTCAGACTGTTTTTTTTTTTTTAAATACTACACTTGAGGTATATGTTAGGAATAGTCATCAAACCAAATGAAAAGCCTGTAATCTACTAAATGTCAGTTCACCTTTCCTTTTAAACACTGGAAATAGACCAGGAATCTGATTTTCTGTGGGAAAAAATGTCATGAGTTCTGAAAACTCCACGTGCCTTTAAACCTCTTTTGTAATGCTCATGAACTATAATATTCCAGGATAATCACTTTACTACAGTCTCCTCAAAAGAATTTGGAGCTTTGTCATTTCCTGGTTAAAGGTTTCATTATTCGCTCCTGGCAGAAATCTATTCAAGAAGAATTCATAGGTTTGTTAAGTCTAAGTTAATATACTCTGATCATTTAAATCTGGGAAATTTACTTGCAAAAATAATTCAGCACATTTAATGTTCTTTATGACTGCAGTAAAACTTTAGCAAGTGACCAGGTACCCTTTGCAAATAAGAACTTGTTTTCCATATGTGAATTAAAAATGCAAGGATGTTTGCAAATGTCTTTAAAAATTACACAGTTCAAGACCATGGTCTGATATTAGCGAAAGTAAATTGTATTTCAAACGTGTCCTTTAAAATGCATCCTTCTTGGCCCTTTCCTTTATCACCCTGTTTTACCTTTTTTTTTTTGTTTTTTTGTTTTTTTTTTCTTTGAGACAAAGTCTCTCTCTGTCCCCAGGCTGGAGTGCAGTGGCACGGATCTCAGCTCACAGCAACCTCTGACTCCCAGGTTCAAGCGCTTCTCCTGCCTCAGCCTTCCAAGTAGTTGGGACTATAGGCAAGTGCCACCACATCCAGCTAAGTTTTGTATTTTTTAGTAGAGACGGAGTTTCGCTATGTTGGCCAGGATGGTCTCGATCTCTTGACCTCATGATCTACCCATCTCGGCCTCCCAAAATGTTGGGATTACAGGCGTGAGCCACCGCGCCCAGCCTGTTTTACGTTTTAAATCATTTATATGAGCCAAATTGGAAGAAGATAAATAATCTGGCCTTTATTCCAAAAATTCCAACATGAATAACCCAGGGTAATGTCTATGGTCTATGTCAAATTAATATTTATTAAACATTGTTTAATCTACCTAAATAGGTAAACACCTCATTTTCAGCTGTGCTTAGAATTTTATGAGATACTAACATCTAGGGGACTTTTATAGTGATGGTTTACTTTTCCTACTGTAAAGGAATTCAGAGCAATAATAACTTATTGAAAATAAATAGATTCTAATATTTTAGTGAGCATATTATCTTTTTGTTATTTTGGTCTTTTGATATTTCTTATTTTCTGGCAATAGGTCAACTTATAAAAGTTCACATTTGCTTCTATTTACAAAATTATAGAAGTTTATCAGGAAAAAAATGCAAAAGAAGTTTCAGATCTCAGTTTAACTTGACACATTTTTCAGCAACATTTTCTAAGAATGATAACCCTCAGTGACATTTTATACTCGTAAATGAGAAAGGCCAGTAGACAAAGTTACCAGGGTCATGACTTCGTCCTTTGCCCCTATCCCATTTAAACACTACAAACAAGTGTCTGTGGCTCTTCTCAGACAATCCAATTATTCCTTTCTTAAACATGAAGCCCATGAAGGATGCTGGGTAGAAATCAAGGTGTCTACGGACATAACCCTAGGAAAGCGTTGCTCATGACCCACTTGAAATAGCACGAAAAGAAAGAGGGTTGACTCTTTCTTTGGCTGTTGACAATCCTAGTCTTAAGGAGGTTGTCATGCTACCCTCAAGTATACACTTTATCTAATTGGGTTTGAAGATAAAGTGCTTTACAGCCTTTAGAAGTGGTTTGTATTAATCCTACTGGAAGATAATAGTTTACATTGCCAGATATTACTTATTTCTCAGGAAGTCATCTGAAGGAACTGTATGAAACACTATGTCTTAGTGTTCCCAGTAGCTGGATCATTTGTAGGAGATTGGAAAGCAGGTGAATTGGTCCACAACATGTCCTTCTGTGTAATTCTTCATTCCGGGCACAGACAATACTTGGAGGGAAATAAAATGACTACTGTACCCATTGTGCTCTCAGCTGTCTCTGTAACTAGCCAGACAAATTAAAGAGACAGAACCAGTAAGTGGGGATAAGGTGGGGGATGGTGGGAAACAAAGATAGAAGAAGAAAAGTAAATAAGAAGGGGTGGTGTATGCTTAAGGAGAAAAGAGAAGTGCTCTGCCGATTATTATCAACGGAAGTGCTCTGATTCTTCTTTCTTTCTTTTATTTTGCTTTCTTTTGAGACAGAGTCTCACTGTGTAGCCCAGCCTGGAGTGCAGTAGTATGATCAATAGCTCACTGTGGTCTCGAACTCCCAGGCTCAAGCAGTCCTCCCACCTCAGCCTCCTGAGTAGCTGGAACTATAGGCCCATGCTACCATGCCCGGATAACTTATTTTTTATTTTTATTTTTAGAAGAGATGAGGTCTCACCCTGCTGTTCTTGAATGCCTGGACTCAAGCAATTCTCCCACCTTGGCCTCCCAAAGTTATTGGGAAGAGATTATAGGCATGAGTTATCACACCCAGCCTCTGCTAATTTAATTATCTCTGCTTTATAATCCCTTTTGGGGTGCATAGCATAAGAAAGAATGGCCATAGCTATACCCCGGTAACCCTGGTTAGATGTCAATCCTACCCCTCACCCAAGCTATAGTTGATTGCATTTCTGTGTTCACCAGGCTTTCCTGGGCAGTAACATGAACTTTGTTGACACTGTGGAAAACTTATTTTACTCTGAGTGCAAATGGAATAGCAGGCCTAAGTTACATGCATTCAGACTTCCTTTAAATAGTACATCTTTCGGTATTCCAGAGAGAGGCCTGGGTCCCCAAGTATCTACAGGCATATGTTGTCTTTTCTTGGGCCCGCATGAGCTCAGGTAAATAAGATCTGTTAGCCGAGAGATGGGTGATCAAGAAACTGATGGGAAATCTCCTTCAAAGCTATCTTATTGTTCCTGTTATCCTGGTTTCACAGAAAATAAATGTGCTGGGCATTAGTGGAGAGGGTCAGTAATGAGTACTGATTGGACCCAATAGGCTTGGCTCTACATTCATTTTTTTCATTCATTCATTCATACTTTTCTTCATGCATTTACTCAAATGTCCACTGAGCTTGGCAGGCACTGCAAAACACTAGAAGCACAATGATGAGAAAACAAAGACACAGTCAGTTTGCTGGTCCATTATCATGGAGCTCACTGGCCTGTGGCAGAGAGCCCTGGTTGTTATTTTAGTGTTGGAGGTCCCTTTATGATTAATGTCTACTCCCTATCCCAATTGTGAATTATAGACTTATCAAAATATCTTAAATGTTTGAAGGGAAGAATACTATTTAATTTTAATGATTTGAAACAGAATCCTGGATCTTAGAGTTCCTGCTAACTGCTTGTAATTTGGCATGACAACCTTGCACTGTGAAAGCTCATTAGAGTTTGCCTCAACTTTACTCATAGAAACACAGAGAGAGGTTGGACCCAATCTGGAAGTCAAGTGTCCAGTCATCCATTTCCTGAGACTGCTCTAAGCACCCCGCACATGTTTCTAGGCACAGTCAAATGTGTAAGGAGAGAAGAGTGATCCTTCCAGTTCACAGAAGAGGAGGAACCTCTTGACAGAAAGTGAGCCTTTTTGGTCTCCCTGCCTCACTCCTTAAGTCAGCGTTTTCAATTTAAACATTTCAACCATCTACTTGTTACCCTGTTTACAGAAAAACATACACCCTATGTTTGCTGTGGGGTCTGAAATGCAGCCTTTCAAATAACAGCTCAGGGATTCCTGGGTGAAAAGTAGCTAAACCATAAGAAACAAAGGTGGCATTTTTTTCTCAGTCATAGCCCAGAGAAAACCCATGGTATATTCTGCCAATAATTTACTTGGTGATATTTGATATAAGATGGGATGGCAGCCATGTTTATAATCAATGAATAAACAGTATATAAATGGCAACTGTCTGAGAGATAGGGGATTTTAGATCCTTTCTCAAGTTGGTTTTTCTGAGGAAGCCTTCAATTCTAGGTCTGGCACATCCTCCCTTGGTGTTATCTGTGGAAATCTACAGGCACCTGCTTCTACCTTTTCTCTTGCTTTCATGAAGATGATGATGAAGCACAGCATACAATCAACTCCTGCTTACTGATTTTAATGCCATTATTTTTATTGAGTAAAATTCTAAATGTTCAGAGCTATTACTGTTTAATCCGAGGGTGCCAACTGGGAGTAATGTAATAACATTACATTACTGCAAAGACAAGCAGACAAGCAAATAGACCAGTTACACTACACTTTCTTTTTTCCCTTTGCCAACTCATGCTGTTATTCCTCATCCTAGAGCACTAGCAAGAAGTGATTATTCATATGTATAACAATACATTTATCTAAGCAAAAATAAAGAGAATTAAAATATTTTAATGTATTTGATTTCATTTGCCTACAATATGATCTCTACGGTATTTTCTTTTTTATTTCTTGAGCCAGGGTCTGACTCCGTCATCCAGGCTGGAGTGCAGTGGTGCAATCTTGGCTCACAGCAGCCTCAACTTCCCGGACTCAAGCCATCCTCCCACCTGCACACTACCATGCCTGGCTAATTAAAAATTTATGTATATATTTTTTGTAGAGACGGGGTTTCGCCATGTTCCTCAAGCTGGTCTCGAACTCCTGAGCTTAAGCAATCCACCCACATCGGCCTCCCAAAGTGCTAGAATTATAGGTATGAGCCACTGTGCCTGGCCTCAAAGGTAATTTCTGATATGCAGCAGGGATTTTTATACATTTCTTCTGTCATTTATACATTTCTTCTGTCATTTATACATTCTGTCTATAATATTTATTAGGCACTTACTGTATTCCAGGCACTGTGGATAGAATGGAAAGGAAATCAAATGTGTTTATTCCCTGGTCTCACAGAGCTAACAGTCTAGTGACAGATATTACTCCTAAAAAGTTGTGTATCAGTCAGATCTTTATAAATTCCCATTAACAACCAATAGGAAAATTTAGTCTTAAAAGAAGTTTTCCATGAATATTTTTGTAAAGAACTCACTTCTAATATATCCATTTGGTTAGGTCAGAGATATCAGGCTTTATTCAAGTTACGTACATTTTTCCTCTCAAACATGAGACTATCTTCCTTCTACGAGATTTCTATAAATGATTACAATGTAGTATACAGTTCTTTCTGTACAAGACAATGGAAGGGCTTTACTATACATCACAATGTACTGATATATTTACAGTGGTATAAGTTTAAGTAAAAGACAGGCATACAGACAACTAACCATAATCCAATATACCTGCTTTTCCAAAAGTGTGGAAGCCTAGTACAGTGGAAAGAGTGAGAAGTGCGGCCACTGGGGACAGAGTTTTTAAAAGCTTCTAAGACCTGCATTTTAAGGATTGACCAGAATTGACCAGAGAATGGAAGAAACAACAGAGAAAAAAAAATTACTGTCACAGAGATCTAAAGACTTATTCAGCCATAATTTTCTCTGTAGCCGTTTTGCCATTCCTCTAATGGAGAGAGAGCCTCAGTTACATTTCTAGACATTCTTCTAGATTCTTAATGAGCCTCTTCCTGTCTTCTTACTCAGAGGAAGAAAAGGAGAAGGAAGGTGCCATTTAGCTTTCTCACCAAGAACCATGTTTTATCCTGCTGGATGGGATTGGGCTGACTGTTGTGAAACAGGCTAGTAGAAAAATAAATGGAGAAGAGATGAGCTCTGGAGTCCTGAGGATCATGCCTCAGAAGTCAACCAGAGTGCAGATAAAAGCAGTCTGGAAAAAGTATGTTAGAGCAAGAACCAACAGAATCTTCTCTTTTTTCTTTTTTCCCTTTATAGCATCTAGAAGAATGAACACCCAAAAAAATATTGTTGACTCATTGACTAAAAACAGAGTGGCATCCCTTTCATTGCATTTCTCCTGGATTAGATTTATTTTTATATTTATTTTATAGTATCTCACCTTAAACTTACAGCTTTGGAAAGGATCTTAAAAATAGTCCAATCCAATCTTCTTGTTTTATAGATTGCAAAATTACAGATCCAAATGACAAAGTAATTTGTTGTAGACCACAATTTTGTAGGCGGGGAAAGCTGAGACCAGAAGCCAGGTCTTCTGATCCCCACAAAAGTAGAAAGAGAATTGGAATTATTTAGACCTCATTTGAATCTGTTATTTCAATAATACTTGTGTCTGCTTCCTCTGAATAATAAAAATAATAATACTTTATAGGGAAATTATGAGAAATAGATGAGAAAATGTGTGAAAAGTACCTAGCAGAGAACAGAATCTTTATAGGTTCAGAACCTTTATAGCTACTCACATTTGTAGCATCTTTCTCCTCCTATGGCCAACAGAAATCAAACTGAGGGGCTGTGATTAAGATATTTTAGAGGGCCATGCATGGTGGCTGATGCCTGCAATCCCAGCACTTTGGGAGGCTGAGGTGGGTGGATCATTGAGTCCAGGAGTTTGAGATCAGCCTGGCCAACATAGTGAAACCCCGCCTCTACTAAAAATATAAAAATTAGCAGAGTATGGTGGTGGGTGCCTGTTGTCCCAGCTACTCTGGAGGCTGAGGCAGGAGAATCACTTGAAGCCAGGAGGTGGAGGTTGCAGTGAGCCAAGATCACACCACTGCACTCCAGGCTGGGTGACAGAGCAAGGCTGTCTCAAAGAAAAAAAAAAAAATGGTATTTTAGAGCATGACTTCTGAAGTCAATCTAAAATAATAGGCACTATTAATGGAAGATACATATGAAAATTGGTCAAAATCTTACATCCACACCTGCATATACATGCGTACCCACACACACGTTTCCCCTCCACAGTGAATGCTGGTCTGATGTTTGAAATTCCTGTCAAATGCCTTAATAATACCAATTTATTAATAATCAATACCACTAATTGAGCATCTACTATGTGTCAGGTATTGTGCCAATTGGATTACATATATTAATTCTAATTCTGACCACAATCTTGCAGAGCACTGCACAAACAATTATACAAAGGGTCACGGTGGTTAAATAACGTTAACCAAGGGCTAACAACTATGATAGCAACTATCATAGGGGTCTAGATGAAAGCTATAGAATATTTTCAACTTCTAGATTTGTTCTATGTAGAGTAAACAGACAGAAGTGATTTCTTTCTTAAAATCCTTTTCAGCACAAATGCCTAGACACTTAAGCCAGCAGCTGTTCTCCTTGGACATTCATTGGCCAGTGTTGTTAGACTTAATCAGTCAGGACCATAAACTTGGGTAATTTGAAAATTGAACAAAGGGCACAGATGACAATTTCTTCCAAACACACACCTGCTGGGAACTATGAGTAACTATCCCTAAGGTCAAACTTAATTGGATTTAGATCTAAATGCACTCTGACATGTTGATTATTCACTGCTTGAAAGTGGAAGGAAGAAAAATGCTGAGGTGAGAGGTCAGGAGTATAAGCTTTCCTCTTTCTCCCCTGAGCTTCCGAAGAGTCTGCATCAAGGACTTTCTTTTATATAGGTCTTGTATTTTCATTTTTAAAATCACTTGCACCACCTGAATGCTTTGGTCCTAATCCCATTCCCAACCCAGATCTAACAGAGTGGTCCTCTGTATCCCTTCTCGAGTTGGTCCAGTAATGGATATTAGAGCCTACCAAAGGCAGAGCAAAATAGTTGGGGATACACATTCAAGAATCATCACAATTATTTTCTCCCATAGAATTTTAAGAAAATGAAAATAGACACTCTTAGAAATGATAAGAGTACCGGGACGAATGGGAGTGAATGAATTTTCAAGGGCAAGCTGTATGTTACCTCATTTATTTTCCATAATTCTTATTCCCATTTTATCACAAGTACAATTCTTATCCCCATTTTATCAAAGGAGCAATTGAGGTTCAGGAATATGAAAACACTCATTTAATGTCATGCTGCAGTAAATACAGTACTTATTCAAAACCTAGCTCTATCTGATTCCATCAGCCAGCACTGAGAGAACGGCTATGCTGAGACCGTCATGGCAGGTTAAACATTGGATGAGACCTATTAGGGAAAACTGGGAAAAGGTGGGTCCTGAGTTGCAAGACAGAGAAGGAAAAGGATGATGCTCGATTGCCTGTTGCTATTTAGTCTAACTTCTGAGACTGAAGGCATTGGGAAGCCTGGAAGCAGGAATACAACTTGGTTGAAGTGGAAGGCAAAGGAAAATGAGTAACCCAGAAGGTAGAATAAGGCAAAGATTAAAATCTAAATAATTCAAGAGAGAATGTTCTTTGAGTTTGGAGCTGGACTAAGTGATGAGACTAGACATGGCTGGTGGAGCCTTCAACATAGCAGAAGAGCAATCCGGGACTTGAGAACCAAAAGGCACTATGGAATCAGAGAGTGGGAGGGAGCAGACTAGACTAACTATTCTGAAAGTTTTTGTTCTGGAAAGGAAATATAGCTAGTTGACTTCTGAAAGATAGGAAGCAATGTTTCTGCAGCAGGTAAATTGAAATCCATGACAGAAAAATGAGTTTGTGGCAAAGAGAAGGGCTACAATTTGATGTTTACTTGATTGATTTGCCATAACTCCCCTGTAGTTTTCTATTCTTTGTTTATGATTCATTTCACAAGTATCTGTGGAGGGCCCACTATGTGTTGGGCTTGCTGTGGGCACCGCAGGTTCCATACCGCACATCTGGATTATAGAAACATATCAAGTCTCCATGGTAGGAAACAAAAAGTTATCTCCTAGATTCCAGTGAGGATGATGTAAAGCTCATGACCATCAGTGAGGGGGAATACAATGTAGAAATGTAGTGCTTTTGAGAATGAGATGGAATCAATTAGCATGACTATGATAGTGCAAGTGAAGTGCTGATTGTGTTGAATAAAATGGAAACAGACAAGCCTGTGCTCTGAGAGGAAACAGAATAGGAAATGTGCATGAGATTGATAATGATGATAATAGTTCCCATTTGGAGACCCTACTCTTCTTGGCTGTGCTAGGTCCTTTACTTATTCACCATTCTGCAGTAAAATTCTGCGAGGAAGTTATTATTACCCTCGTTTTATAGATGAGGATTAGGGTGACAAATCATCCATTTTCCTGGGACTGAGGGGTTTCTCAGGGCATGGAACGTTTAGGGATAAAACTGGGAGAGTCCCTGACAAACTAAGATGGTTGGTTACCTTAGAGGAAATTAAGGCTCACAATGCCACAAGTAAATGACAGAATCTGAACTCATGTCCAAGACTTTCTGATGCCAATACACATGTCTTTCCATTATACCACACAGCCTCTGCCAATTTTTTTTTTTTTTTTTTTTTTTTTTTGAGACCAAGTCTCACTCTTGTCACCCAGGCTGGAGTGCAATGGTGGGATCTCGGCTCATTGAAACCTCTGCCTTCCAGGTTCAAGCAATTCTCATGCCTCAGCCTCCCGAGTAGCTGGGATTATAGGCGCCTGCCACAACACTCGGCTAATTTTTGTATTTTTAGTAGAGATGGGGTTTCACCATGTTGGCCAGGTTGGTCTCGAACTCCTGACCTCAGGTGATCCGCCTGTCTTGGCCTCCCAAAGTGCTGGGATTACTGGCATGAGCCACCGAGCCTGGCCTGCCTCTGTCTTTAGAAAACCTGAATGTACCCGTATCAGATCACGTGCTTTCTATAAATACGAACATAGGGAACATTTCATTTCTAGAGCCAAATTACTTCCATGCTCTTAATCGTGTTAAGTTTTTCACTGCCACATTCTTAACAACTTGCATCCATGTATGACCTAGCAGATTTTTGGTGAATTGCATCGTTCAACAGGAGAAAAATATTTATTATGACACACCTTTTTGGTTTTTGGTAATTTGGTTATAATCCCAAAGGTTATTGGTAGGAAAGAACTGAAAAAAAGATTGGTGTCTACAAGAGACCAACATCTGGAAGAAAATGAAATGAAAAACTAAAGTCCAACTGCTTTGTTCATAAGCCAGACATATTGATATTTGGGGACATCTGGAGGGTTGATTGAAATTTTTGATTTTCCTACAGATGTTTAGTGTCATATAGACACAGCCATAACTACACATGAAAAGATATGCTTAATGGTATTTCACTAACTATGTAATTGCCATAGTTATGAAAGGAAACCCTTTCATAATGCTAATGTCTGTGAACAGCATGAAGACTCACTTTGTTGGCCTATGCTGTTATATAAATTATATTTTATAGCATATGGTTATTATGTTCCAGGACATAGATTTTGACCCAGATAGCAATGTCATGATGTAGATGTTATGGATTTTGAAATTAATTACCTTATAGCCCTTTTTGTTTTAAGTTCTAGTTGGTTAAATGCAGTTAGGAAGAACGGGGACATTTACTTGATTTCTCAGGTTTTCTTAAATAACAAACATTTAAAATGGATGGTTTAAATAATTCAAGTTTTAAAATGATGTCACATTCTAACTAAATATAGTCCTACGGCTGAATTTTTTCTGCAATCAGCACCCCCTACCCCTTGACTGTTGTGTGAAGCAGCTGCATTATCTACATTTTGCCAAGTAAACAAACTCTGCACCGTGCAATAGTGTTTGTTGTTTGCTAATGTGCTGGTGGTTAAAAAATGCTTAAAAACTCTAATTATACATTTCCATATAATACAGAGGCGGCGTCAGGCCATGCTTCATTCCTGGAAGATGTACACACACAAACTGCATTTCTGTTTTGTTCAGTTCATGGTAGATACTCAATAAATATTTTGTAAATGACTAAAAAATAATATTAAGCTTAACTGATTACTTCCTAGGCACTGGACACTGGGCTAAGCATTTAAAGCATATGGCATTACTCAAGCCACAAAACCATCTTCTGAAGTGGCTTTATTATCCCCATTTTACATGTGAGTTAACTGAGGTACAGAAAAATTAAGTAAATGACTTGCCCAAGGCTATGTAAATCTAGAAAATATAAGGCAAAAGTGGCTTTTGAACCCAGATTTGTCAGACTCCGTAACGCATGCTATTAACTATTATTTTCTGTTGCCTCTTCTTAAAGTGAGTATCTCACGGCAGAGACCTAGGTGGTTGAGGCCCCCAAGACTGGTTTAAGGCCACTGTCAAACACAGACATGCACAGATCATTTTATTCCTGTTTCATTAAAAAACATCTTGGCAGTGAGATGCTGGCTCCTCTGCACAGATGGAAGAAGTAACAATTGTTACAGAAACCCCACTTGTACAGATCCAAAATGATTCAGTCACTGGGTGAGCAAAGGTTGTTTTAAGCCAAATGACACCTGTAAAGGAAAGTTATGTCACCACTCTTTCCTTTTAAATCTGAACTTCTTACTTACTGGCCTGGTCTGTTGCAAACATCAATGTGTCATAAAAAATACGTTGCCCTATAAATCACATCTCTTCTGTAGGAGATTACAACATTTTTTTATTGCCCATCTAAAGCTCTTAAAGTTTTGTTTCTTCAAAACCTATCCTAGTTACAAAGAGATGAGATTTTTACTTCAAAGGAAGCAGTAATGAAATCTACACTTGCAGAACACAAAACTACCTCTTTAAGAGTTTTCAATTGTTGATATGTCGCTCAATTTTGCAATTGCCATTTAAAACTTTACAATACACAAAAGTGTCCGCCTTCTATGATTATTTTCCCACTACTTTCAGTAATGTATGCAAACACATCAGCGCTTTGATGTCAAGTCTTATCTTTCCTCCCTAGACCTTACTGGAAGAACCATCTCAATTCTTGGAAAACCACAGCTTCCAGTGTATTTAACATGAAACACATTAGGAAATTGATTATACATGCCCACAAACGTTGGGATTTTAAATCAAATAGCTGCATTTTTGAATGTCAAAATTTAAAAGGAAGAATAATTATTCTCACTCTTTAACAGAATAATCAAGTGGTATTAGTTTGTTTTTGCTTTCTTTAAAGAGTGCTCATCACTCCATGACATACACAAATGACAAGCATACAATGGAACTTACAAGTGATATCATCTTACTTCTGAAAAGTGGAAAAACAACAACAAAACAAGAGTGCTCGTCAAATACTATGTGAAAGTCTATGTTTATGTACCAACATAGTAATACTCTTCATTTACATGGCTATTTAGAGTTTTAAAAGTGCTTTTACATTTATTATATAATTGAGTGATATAATCTGGATACTTGAAAGCATACCCGATATGCCATCACCTCATGGTTTTCTTACCACTAAATTCAAGGTAGATATGCTTTTCAGGCATTGCCTTGACTAAAAAGGTAACATAAAATAATACTCCTCTAGTCCCAAAGAGATTTTAGACAAAGAAAATGAAAAGATGACAAACATTGTCTCCCTCATGTGAAACCAAAATTCATAAGAGGGGCTTTTATGAAAGGTTTCCCAACAGTACCAGACTACGACCTAACAATTCACTCTTCCAAGATTAAGTGCTTCACCTTGAGGGTTATTTTTATGGCTGCTTCTAACTGTGGTGCTTCACCTTAGCCATAAAATATCACCTCAGAGGGATGAGCTAATGGTGTGTGTCAAGAGGTCTCTCCTGGGAACCATCATGAGTGAGAAAC
The DNA here is from genome assembly GCF_003255815.1 of Theropithecus gelada. Lineage (NCBI taxonomy): Eukaryota > Metazoa > Chordata > Mammalia > Primates > Cercopithecidae > Theropithecus > Theropithecus gelada. The sequence continues at coordinate 72,858,539 of NC_037683.1, read as the reverse complement.
ACAATCAGGGAATAGCATGTTGCATGCAAAGCATGTGACAAAGTGGAGAGAACACAGACTTTGGAGTCCAGCTATCTTGCATCCAAACCAAGGTTATTGTACTTGTTAACCTGAAGGCCCAGAGCAGCTCATGTAACCACCCTGAGCTTTATTTTCCTTATCTGTATAATGGAGGCAGTAATATCCTTTCCTTATAAGGTTATTGGGAAGATGAACTGTAATATTGAATGTAAAACGTTTATTTGTCGCTCAAGATATTAAATTATAAGGATATTCATTGCCCATCTATTATTAGACCTGTGTCCTGCCTATTGCAGTTTTCCAGGCAGAAACCCAAGAGGGTATGAACCAAGGAATTCATTGCAGGGAAATGAAGAGGAGGAGAAAGCTTTAGTCTAGGATAGCTTTCCAGATTCTGACTTGGGCATCTGGATGATTTTGAAGATGATATTTAATAAAACCAAAAGTACAGAGACATGGTAGAATAAGAGTGAGGAAGAGAATGAGAGAGAGTAGAGAGAGAAAGAAGAGAGAAATTGCATAATATGTATGTCTTGTTCACCCTTGAATTCTCAGCTCCTAGCAAAGTTCCTGGCACATAGTAGGCAATAGAATAGATACGTGTTGAATTAATAAATAAATGAATAATGAGCAAATCATATACTGAGATCACCCAGCCTAATTCAGTGCCCATATATATTTAAACATTTTTATTTTATTTCAGTAGTTGTTGGGGAACAGGTGGTTTTTGGCTACATGGGTAAGTTCGTTAGTGGTGATTTCAGAGACTTTGGTGAACCCATCACCTGAGCAGTGTACACTGTGCTCAATGTGTAGTCTTTTATCCTTTATCCCCCACCCACCCTTCCCCCAAGTCCCCAAAGTTCATTGTATCATTCTTATGCCTTTGCATCCTCATAGCTTAGCTCCCACTTATGAGTGAGAATATAAGATATTTGTTTTCCCATTCCTGAGTTACTTCACTTAGAATAATGGTCTCTAACTCAATTCAGGTTGCTGTGAATGTCATTATTTCATTTGTTTTATGGCTGAGTAGTATTCCATGGTGTACATATACCACAGTTTCTTTATCCACTTGTTGGCTGATAGGCATTTAGGTTGGTTCCATATTTTTGCATTTGCAATTGTGCTGCTATAAACATGCATGTGCGTGTTTCTTTCATATAATGACTCCTTTTCTTCTGGATAGATACCCAGTAGTGGGATTGCTGGATCAAATGGTAATTCTGCTTTCAGTTATTGAAGGTTTTCCATAGTGGTTGTACTAGTTTACATTCCCTCCAGTAGTGTAAAAGTGTTCCCTTTTCACAGTGTCCATATTTAAATTGGATATATGAACAAAATAAATATATCTCAGAGAATATTCTCATCAAAAATATATAAATATCTAACTTAGCATGTATGCCCTTTATCAAGGGCTACAATAAAAGACTTGCATAGCAATTCAAATGAAATGGATTGTGAATGAAAAATACAGAAGGGTAACATTACCTAGATACATCAGGAAACGCTTTCTTTTCCAGGCTTAATATGCTAGAAAGTAAGAGACACTACTGTTTTCCATCTCATATTTCTATCTGGATGTATACAAGTCTAAGAAGCTATTGGCCTCAGGCAAGAATCTTGTCAGCTTTCATAAATTCATAGTGCTTCCCTTGTCTCCACCCGAAGACTCACAAGTGACACAGAGTCAGTCACAAGCTAGACTTCATTTTTTGGGTCAGGGCTGAATCAATGTGGTTAGAAAAAGTGTATGTTAAACAAAAGGTAGCCTGGACCTTTGCACAGAAATATCTTTATTTTAATGTACTTATTAGACAGCTATTTTCAGATTCCCTTAAATATCTCCATTCCTAGAACAAATTTTCTCCCTATTTTGTGCTATGTTTTACTTTTCTCTCCTTTAAGGGAGTCTTGTCTTCCATACCACTGTAGGCAAGCAGATAATCTAATCTATCTGCTATTTATACAGTGCAGCCATTTTTCCAGAAGCATTGGGATCTAGGAAGCAAGGTGCTATTATAATTGCCTATTTCATTTGTTATTTCACCGTGAAAGCAGGCTAAAATGAGGGCGTGAGAAGGCCATGTTTAGCAGCTGCCTGTCTCAAAGAGGAAATGGGCAAAAGAGGCCTTTTCAGTCATAGACCAGGTTCAGCCTGCTTTTAGGATTACTGATGAGGTGAGCTTTATCATTTCAAAGTGTAAATAAGTCATGGGGTTTTTGAAGTGAATTGCATCACTTTAAAAATAAGGATCAAGTTCTTTGGGAAATCAATTAGCCCCTGTATTTGAACAGATGGGATGCATACACCTCTCTCAGAACCTCTGTGCTTTGAATCAATCTATTTTTTTTTTTTTTTTGAGACAGAGTCTTGCTCTGTCGCCCAGGCTGGAGTGCAGTGGTGAGATCTCGGCTCACTGCAAACTCCGCCTCCCGTGTTCACACCATTCTCGTGCCTCAGCCTCCCAAGTAGCTGGGACTGCAGGCACCCGCCACCACACCTAGCTATATTTTGTATTTTTAGTAGGGACAGGGTTTCACCGTGTTAGCCAGGATGGTCTCGATCTCCTGACCTCGTGATCTGCCCGCCTAGGCCTCCCAAAGTGCTGGGATTACAGGCATGAGGCACCATGCCCGGCCAACCTAAATTTTTTTTAAAGTAAGCATTCTTTAACATACATGGAAAAGAGTGATCTTTAAAAAACAATGCTAATATATTAAAGAGCTGTTTGTTATATGCACAAGTTAGCAGCGTACAATTTGATACAAAATTAGCAACTGATAATTCTGAAAAACAGCAATTTCTTCTTACTAGGAAAGCCACACAATGGCCTGAATTCTCAATGGCCTGAATTCTTCTCCCTGCAATGGACACAGCGGTGGAGGCAGGATGTACTCATACACCTGACATGGCAAAATTGGGCCAAGTAGTATGTTAATGGTGCCCTTTGCCATGAGTAAATTCATCGAAAACATTTATTAGGAATTGCTGCAGAGTTCTAGGAACCACTTGAAGCAAAATAAAGTCATTCTGTGACAGCTTAAAACCACCTTGGGAATCCCAGCAGTCGTGGAGTTGGGCAGATTTAGGTGATCTAAATAAAAGCCTATGTCTCTTGTATAAGACTTAATTTTATCTCTGCTCTTCTGAGTGGGCTAAAAATCCTTGTGATTATCTTCCCCGTCTTAACATCCCCTTGTGAACGCTTGTTTTCTTCTTCTTCATTCACATACTCTCCCCTTTCTACTCCCTCACTTCCTGCTTTTCTTTTCTCCGTGTTTGAGGTTTGGGAGATGAAAGGAAAGAAACAGAATTCCACTCTGGGCTTCATCTGATCCTCTGCTGACCCCAGCCCTAACAGCATGGGAGAGTTCAGTATGACTAACTCCTCCGTCCACACTGCTTTTCCTCAGCTTGTGACAGAAATTTTGTTCAGACCAGTGTAGAACTCCTTGGATTCTGGCACATGACTTCTCTAGGAGGGAGGAGGCCATTTGTGTAGATGGATAAGGGGAGTCAGTGCAGGAAGAAAGAGGACCTTTCTTCATCATCACAGACTCTGAACCACTATGTTAGAACTGGAAGGGACTCCACAGAACTCCTTGCCCAATTTATTTATTCATGCCACAAACATTTCCCAAGAATCCGTGTTAAGCACTGGGGATGCAGAAATATAAATCCTTTAGAATCTCTCTTATTATGGATAAATATAATAATAGCACAAAGTTGAAAATATATATGTATATATATAGACAAAGTTCTATGGAAGCTCAGAAGAAAGAACCACTAGTTCCAAGGTTGAGAGGAGGGAAGATTTTACCAAGTAGTGGACATGCAAAGACCCAGAGAAATAAAAGCACACAGATAATTCACTGAAGGAAGGAAGGGTGAGAGTATATGCAGGAAGTCTATGGAAGTGAAATAAGATGAAGACAATAAAGTGAGTCATGAAATTAGGATGTCATTGATAATCTTGATGTCCATGTCAGTGGAATAGTTGAATCCAACTATAGTGAGACATGAGGATATGAGAACAAAAACTAAGTTTTCTAAGAAGTTTGATGGTGGCTAAGAGATGAGCAGTTTAGACATTTAATTAGGATGCTGAATAAAGGAAAAAAATATACAGGATAGAAGACACTTGAAGGATTTTGTTTTGTTTTGCAAACAGGAAAGGACCAAGAGAGAAAAAAAGCTGATGGGACAAGAGAGGTTAAAGCAGAAGCACGTTCCTGGAGATAATGAAGAAAAGATGTGAACAGATTATCATTTAATGGATTAGCATTGTATTGGGCAGCAGCCTCCTTTCATTATCAGGAGACAGAAAGAGATAAAAATCTGTGTTGCCACCTGCAAAATCTGAATGGAGAGTAGAGAAAGGAGCTGAGTGTGGAAAACAAAAGGTTTGTAGAGAAACAGAAAGCGAAGTGACCAAGATAGGACCATGATGCTCAACATTTCCAGTAATCAGAGAAACACCATTTCACTCTCAGAAAATTGACAAAACCCAACAATCCACAAGCAAACAAATGGCAATCTGACAATTCCAAGTGTTGGCAAGTGTGTGGAGCACTGAGAGCTCCTATGGCTTTTTGCTAAACCTGCTTTGAGAGCACTTTGGCACAATGTGCTAAAGATGCAATCATACTTCCAGGTATGCAGTGGGGGACCTCTTATGCATGTGCACAAGGAAGATATAACCTAAGTGGCCGTCAATAATATACACATTTGAAAATGTGGTATATTAATTGGGCCACTCTTCAGAAGTTAAAAGGGACTAGGTATGCATCTATCAAAGTGGAAACACATTTATGACACAATGTTGAGGGAAGAAAAGCTCGCTGTAGAATGGTATGAATGGTAAGGAACTATTTAAGAAAAATTCAAATCCCACAGAGCAATTTTATATATCATTAATGAATACATCTTCATATGTAGAAGTAAAAAAAAAAAGAAAAGATATACAGCTCAAACGTACTGTATCTCTCACATTGCATTGTGTAAAACGTATCTGAAGATATGCACACAATGGAATAGCAGACAGCAATAAGAATAACCAATCTAGGCCAGACGCAGTGGCTCATGCCTGTAATCCCAGCACTTTGGGAGGCCGAGGCAGGTGGATCACCTGAGGTCAGGAGTTTGAGACTAGTCTGGCTAATGTGGTAAAACCCTGTTTCTACTAAAAATACAAAAATTAAACAGGCATGGTAATATGTGCCTGTAATCCCAGCTACTCAGGAGGCTGAGGCAGGATTATTGCTTGAATCTGGGAGGCAGAGGTTGCAGTGAGCCAATATCACCCCATTGCACTCCAGCATGGGCAACAAGAGCAAAACTCCTTCTCAAAAAAAAAAAAAAAAAAAAAAAAAGAAAGAAAATCTACAACTGCATGCAACTGTATGGATAAACCTTGCAAACATAAGGTTGGGCAAACGAAACCAGACACCAACAAGTATATATTGCATGATTTACCTGATTTATATAAAAACAAAAGTCTGTGTATCCTGATAGGAGTCAGAATGTGGGGGTTGGGGGGTACTTAGAAACTGTAAGTGGGTATAGATGTGGTCATACATGATGCTTGTGATATCCTATTATTTTTGTCTAATTTTTGGTTGCACAGGTGTTTTCAGCTTATGAAAAGTCCTTAAACTGTACACTTAGTAAATATTTAGTAATCTGAACATATGCTATATTGCAACAAAATGTGTAAAAATGCCATTTGAAAAAGGAAAGTCGTTTTGGAGTAAAATGGCATATTAACATTTATTTACTCTTGGTTGATGGGCTCATGGTTGTTTTTATGATATGCTCTTGTTGTTAATTTATATGTCATCACAAAAAAAGGAACACAGCAACCAACTTAAATTAGGAATTCCAAATAGTAGATGGCACCAATCAACAGAGAGAGACAAGAAACAATTTGGAGCCCAGAGAGCAAAAGAGATCTGCTTGTGGCAAAACCAAAATAGGAATCAAGTCTCCTCATTTCTCACTCCAATGCAGTGCTGTCTTTTGCATATATATTGTCACAAGTTTTATATTTTCACTTTTAACTTTGGAAACGGATTCAACTTCTGCCTTTAAGTCTTGTGCAGTACTCTTACTCTATGTTAGTAACTATATTAATCACCAATTAAAGAACTTTGCAACCCTTCTAGCAGCTGTTGATATTTTTAAACATGGGGATTTGAGCTAGGTGAAATAATGACCATGTTTCCTTTTCTGCTTTTCAGACTTTCCCCAAAGCTTCTATGCGGCTATTTTGTAAAGATACACCAGGATGAGATCAAAGTCCTTCCAAGAGGGTCTGGCATTCTCTATCTTTGTGGTTGCCAAAATAAAAACGTAAGTCAAGTTCAACACTATTAATGGATAATATGTTCCCACCGTCTCTGTCCTTTTGAAAAAGAGACTGAGAGTTTTACTTTGGAAATTCAGTGATAGTGAGCTTGATTTTAAATATACCAAAGAGTTGGAAACTATCTCTTAGATGATAGAACCTTCCAACAGTGTGGAAGATTTTTCAGGAGAGTCCAACAGACTTCCACTCACTATGAATAAATAAAATGGAGAATAAAATGTCCTTTGCAGTATGCTTTCTCCTCTCCTCGATATGTGTGCAATTCCCGTGCCCTGCATTCACTTTAACGCTCAGATAATCCCAGGTTTTTAATCCATGTCACTTCAGCACATCACACTTGATTGCAGAATTTGAGGAAGACAATGAGTGCTGCTGAAATGTGAGACGCTCCGCCAGACTTTAGTTTACCGTGTAAAGACAGGTAGGAAAAGCCTTCTAGATTTAACTCTCATATATCATAAAGCTAAAGCAATGAAAACACTATACATTTCACATTAAAGTTGGGCATTTCTCTTCAGAGAGAAGTTGAGCCGACTAGCACTTGCTAATTCCAAGGTTCAGCACACTCCTATGAGCCTGTTAATATTTGCTGCCCCCTGTAGTTTGCTCTTGTAAAAATCCTTAAAAAATCCAGAGAGCTATTTCAAACTCCAGTTGCTCTTTTAAATCTGACACACTTGTGGAATTTCATTTCCTATCTTGTTTCAGTCCAACTCCACACATCAGAGTGTTGACATGGGGCAAGACAAGGGAATACTTCTGTGGGCAGTAGTGATTTCATTTAAGTGAATAAACTGGGGGAAATGATTGCCTTTTAAACATGCAGACTATATTATGTGGAGAAAGCCTGCTCACATAAATATAATTTTCTTTAAAAAGGCAGAGGAAGCATCTGTTTATTGAACTACTTTCTCAATTTCCTATTGCCTTCAGAATTGGTTGTGGACATGATTTCCATTGTCTCCAAGCACAATAACTTCTAATAACATTAAGCTTAAAATAATACAGTAGAACAGGACAGACTTGTGGTTTGTTCATCTGCTGAAACTAATATAGATGGCAGAAATTCTACCCAAGCTTAAAATAGCATAAAATAGCATATAGAACACAAAAGTCAACACTGGCTCAGTGATGAATGAAATTTCATTATAAAGAATCACAACCTAACATCTAATTTTAGTAAAAATTTTGGAACTAGTTATTGCCACAAACAAATACTGGGGCAGAAGATAATAAAACGGTTTACTTTATCAATAGATTAATGAAGAGGAGTAGGTAACTCGGAGATAATATCATCCCATAGTCTGTGTGACTTGAATAGTTTCAGGTTTAATTTCATGATTCAATTGGCTTGCATATATGTAACTCCCAGAAAGATTATAGATGAGTGCAATTAATTTGTACAGTGCTAAAGCTTCCCACAGGCACATAAAACATTCCCTTTAGTTCCTTTGGAGTTAGTATTACAGATTCAGGTTCTTTTTCATCAGAAATGAATCCCAAAGTTGATAATTACAATCAAGTTGGTAAAAATAAAAGCATACCTATGGTTGCTTTGAGATCAAGAAAGAGAACTGTAGATTAGCTCTAATTTTATATAGGTAACCGAAGTGAATGAATGCCTCTTTCTAAAATGATAAAAACAAATTAAAAGAAAGGCTTTTGACAGGAGAAACTTTAATATATCTACACTACTGTGAAATACATCAGGATAAAATATATTTGGTGATGATCACTTTTATTATGAAACTCTTATACAATATAGCCATAATATTTCATTTTGTTGAGGTAGAGACAGAGGCCAAAATCTTGCAATCAAGGAATATTTATTAAATGCCTGTGGGTTCCCTGCTGAAGGGAATATCAAACGAGGATAAGTCGTAGACACTCATCTCAAGGTGTATGCAGACTGACTCATAGCTAACTGAGTGAAAAGACAATAAGCATAAGAGAAGTTTACAAAAGAGATGTTTTTTTGGTAGCATGGCCAGGAAGGTATGGATTGAGCTGGGCCAGGATTTAGATAAGAAGACAGATGTACAGGTTGAAGGGATCAGAAAGTGCTTCTGAGGGTTGATACAGTAAGTGAAGCTTTGAGGTAAGCTATCATATACTGATGGTGTCTATCTAAAAGCAGACACAGAGAATGTATGGAAGATTTTGAACCTGGACCTAGAGAGTTTTGATATCCCCAAAGAGAGCCTTAGCCATGAGCTGTCTGCACCAGTAAAACAACCAAGACAAGGATTTCTTTGTGGGACATTCCTCCAGGGGAATCCAGGACTCAGTATCAACCTGAACCATGCTTTCAGGGGGCCCTGATGGAAAGACCTGGCCAGAACTAAAGAGACTTCTCTGGGAATCTGGTAAAGATGTTGGCAACCTGAGACATGGGGGTACACATTGCTGGAAAGAATGCTGAGTTGGATAAATATTTGATTCCCTGTCACTTTCTCGCTGTGTGAACTTTTAGGATTGGCACCAAACTTCTCTGGCACTCCAATTCTTTATTTACAGAGTGAGGATTAGTAACACCCCATCTGCCTATATCATGAAACCTTAATGAAAAGCAAATGAGAAAATATGGCAAAAGTACTTTGTAAACTGTAAGATGCTACATAAATTAAAGATTTGCATCAACATTCATGACACATTGTCTCTGATTCATTAGCTGAAATATGGTCACCATTAACCTTCTTCCACTCTTCCCTATTAATTCATTTCCATTTCTCACTTCTCTGCCCTAGACACACTCTTTTTTGAAAGTTTCCCCTCCTCGTCCCTTGTCAGTCTTACTTCTCATTCCTCAACTTTTATGCATGATTTGTAGGATATTATAGATTTTTACTCATATTCTCTTTTATATAAGGATGTGTGCCTCTCAGGGGCATTATCAACTCTGAGAGAAAAGGAGCTTTTATTTTTCTTTTAAAATAACTATCTGAGAACCCCAGGAATCTCCAGTACTTGGAAGCAAAGAGTTGGGGATCGAGGGGAAGAAGAAGAAAACTGAAAGTTTGGTGATGGTGGCAGAGGAAAACCTAAGTACAAACTGACCCCATCGCAGGTAGCCTGACTGTTCTCTGGTTCTACTCTTGGCGATTATTTATACAATGTAGATGGCAATCCAGATTTACATTTTATATGGATTGAGTTGAATAACTACAAAACAATAAATAATGAGTTAATAAAAGTATTGCATTACATTTTACACATATAAAATGGCATTCAAAAACTAAATTAAAATACAGAGGTTGAGTGAGATTTTATATTTTCTACATCAACTACTTTAATTGAGTATCTAATCCATAAGACTTGGCATGAATAAGATCTCAATGCAATTTTTTTCAAACCTCAGGAAACAGCTTAATTTTTTCCCCTACTGATGACAAATATTGTTCAATTATTGCTAACACTGGTATGATGAGACAGAATTTGGAAAACCATGCATATCAGACAGACAAGTCATCTGTGAAAGGTCATATTAAGTAGAGGAAATAAAGTGGTAGATTTTATTTTTTAACAAGATACATTTGTTTTATATATAAAAAACTATTTTCATGTTCTAATCATCTCACTGACGAAAGCAAAAATATAACTAGGAAGGCAAATAGGCAATAATGGAATACAAGAGGAGTATTTTAATAAAAGTGACTTCATGAAAATTTGTCATTTTGGATTATCTGCATCAGTGATCCACCTATCAAATGTCTCCCTTCATAAATTTCTGTATCAGATAATTTTTTTCTCTCTTTAAGAGAGCTGCAGAGCTAATGGAGAACCAGGCAAGATAAAAAAGATTGTTTATCTGCTGGGCAGGGTTTATAAAGCCATCTCGCATTTGCTTCAAAGAGGTCTAATCCAAGAGCACCATAATTATCATTTCTGAACCTGGGTCCCCCAAGTGGCATTTCTCCTTTACTTACAACACTTTAAAACTAAAGGTAGCATGCTCTCTTTAGCAAAAGTGAGTTGAACATAATGGACTCTGTTTCCGTATTTTTAAAATTGACGGTGTTTTGAAAGTGTTCTCAAACATTAATTCAAGCAGTTACACAATTCAAAGGCTGGGATTGTGTTTCCGCATTTTTGTTGTTCAAACAGAGATCGGCACATCTCCCACCTCTGAGTATGCATAAACAGCAACTGCAGGTGATACTTGGATGGTGTCATTAAGGTCTCAAAGCAGAAATTTGCTGGAAAAGTGCTGTTAAACAGATTGTTTCCATTTTTGCTCCCCCCATCCTGCAAGTGGTAGCTGTTTCATGGCAAGGAGCAGTTGTGGGAAGGTTGTTGAGGGTGGTTTTAAAGGAAACAGCCTGTGTTTAGACTGGAGTAGTTGCCTGGAACCCACAAAAGTGAACGTTTCTCCTTTCACTTGCATTTGCAATGTGTCACAATGGGGATTGCTAAATTTCGCCCAGATGCTAGTATATGCATGTTTTAGGTATCCTTGTGGGTGAGTGCTTGGCAGTCGGCATGTTGCCTTTGAGAGTAAAATGAGAGAAGTTCATCCTGTTAAAATCTAGACATTTAAAAAGCAACAAGTATTCGTTAAAGTTTTTAGAATGGGAGCAAATAAACGATTTGGAAACTTGAATCTTTGTGGAAAAACAAATCCAAATTATTCCAGACATGCTTGAACACATCTTCTTTTTGAGCACTTTTTTCTTTCTTAAATTTTTTACTGAAATCTTTGGTCAATGTAGATGTGTATCAAAACTGCATTGTCAAGCTGAGTAATGGAGTATTTTATTCAATGACCGTTGGTCATTTCTAAGGCAGTGAGCGGACTTATGTGACATTACTATATAAATAATTGGTTAAAATGATATTTCATAAAATAATTAGGTTCAAAAGTATTACCTTGGTGAAAAAGCGCCATTAGAAGGTAATATCTCTTTTAATGTATCAAAATGTATTTTTAAAGGAGGCAACAAGTTATCATACCATTAAAATATTTGGGCACAAGAATGAAGATACTGACATTTAACGAACATAATGGCAAAAGAATGTTTTGGATTTTGCTAGAGTTTTCAAGAGTTTGTTTTAAATTATTATTATTATTATTATTATTATTATTATTATACTTTAAGTTCTAGGGTACATGTGCATAATGTGCAGGTTTGTTACATATGTATACTTGTGCCATGTTGCTGTGCTGCACCCATCAACTCGTCAGCACTCATCAACTCGTCATTTACATCAGGTATAACTCCCAATGCAATCCCTCCCCCCCCCGCCCCCATGATTCAAGAGTTTTAATTGCTCGTCTAAAAACAGTGTAATCAAATAGCACAATCATAAACAATGAAGAGCAAACCCAAATTTTGCATTGTAAATGGAGTGAGTGGTCCAAACTGTTCATTTTCAGAATTACACTATTATTACTTTTAAAATAATCAGTCCTTGGATCAGGTCACTGTTTGCCCAGAATTTGACCCTGCATGGTGGTGCTCCACCAATTCTCCTTTTGGATTATATTGCTATATTTAAGTAGGTTGGGGATGGTCATGATGCTGTGGTAATGATAGCATAGCAGTATGAATGACGTAAGGTCTTTCTGTAGAATCTTCAAAATGTTGAGAAAGAGTTATATTTGTAGCCAATAAACCAAATTAGCACTGAATACACATCAAATGTGGGGGGAAATGGTCCCAAAGAATTTATCATTGAATAGGATTGCAGTTGTAAAACAAATGCTTGGTTTAGCATAATATTTCAGCGAAGCTTTTTAGTATCCATATTGATATAACATTTTTGGTTTTTGAAAGCCAAAACTGACCGCTTTATAGAATTCCATGCAACTTTAATTTTCATTTTTCAAAAGTAAAAAACGTCTTCTGACCTAAGTACAAGTAAGTACGTGATGATAGCATTGATATCAGCAGGCTTTATCAGATTGGAAAAGGGGATATAGAAAAAAGGAGGTAAAGGACAGCATCAGGCCACATGCAAGGAAGGCATTTGAACAGTTACTAAGAAAGGGCAAAACATAAGGAACAGGAAAAGGAGAAGCCAAAGAGTTTTCAGTGAGCTTCATGGGTTCATTGGAGCTCAACAGCTCTGCACATATCCTGCAGTGTATACCATGACATGAATCTAACATTTCTGTACTCTGATTGTTTCTAATGGGTAAGAGTCTGAGCTCAGAAAGCCACCTAAACTGGCTGGGAAAAGTTCCAGAAGAGAAAGAAACAAGCCGATGGCAAAATTCCCTTTCCTCAATGATGACAGTGAACTATTCATCAATATGAATGACTAGTCATAAATATTAATGATAATGGTAAAAATGATACATTTGTAGAGCACTGTTAATTTTGCACATTTGTTTACATCTATTGCCTCACAACAGCAGTATGCGATAAGTAGGGCAACACTTCTTATCTCCATTTCACAGATGAAAAACAAATGCAAAATGCTTCATGAAGTTTAAGTAACTTATCCAAGCTCTCAGCAGTAAAGTGGCGACAGAGCAGAGGCTGGAACGTAGGTCTCCTGATTGCCAGCACTTAGCTGTTTCCCTTCTTTCTCTGGCTACTCCCAATTTACAAGCCATGCTAGTGTATCTTAAATCAGAAAATAAATTACTTGAAATAAGTGTAATTGCATCATATTATTCATTGTTTCAGATCAGCATATTCTCTTGCTAGATCTCACTGCTGTCCTTGGTATGACTTTATAATTTCCCTTTGTTCTCTACCAAAAATAGTCATACTAATGATTTTCATACATACAAGATTATGAAATCCTTCTCTGAAATAGGAACACGTACCAGCTCTCTGGCTTTATGTCAACAATTCTGGATAAGTCTATGAAATTCTCTGAATCTTAATTTTCTTACTTGAAAAATAAGGGATTCAGATCTAGTGTTCCATTCAGCCGTTTTCTACACAATCGCACATACACACACAGATATCTCATATGCATAATCTCCATTCAGTTATTTAATTCAAGAATCTATTATTATATTATCATATACTATGCACATATTGACATATTATTAATATTAATCTCATTTAGGCTTCCACCAGAGTTTCTAGGTATATGTGTGTTTATGACACTGACATGTGACAGAAACCGTTGCTATTCAAAGTGTTGTTGGTAGACCAGCAACATCATGGTGACCTAAGAGATGGTTAGCAATGCACAGCTCATGACCTGACCCAGATTTATTCAACTGGAATTGGCATTTTTCTTTTCTTTTTTCTTTCTTTTTATTTTTGAGACTGAGTCTTACTCTGTTGCCCAGGCTGCAGTGCAGAGGAATGATCTTGGCTAACTGTAACCTCCGTCTCCCAGGTTCAAGTGATTCTCCTGCCTCAGCCTGCCAATTAGCTGGGACTACAGGCGTGTGCCACCATACCTGGCTAATTTTTTGTATTTTTAGTACAGTCAGGGTTTCACCATGTTGGCCAGGCTGGTCTTGAATTCCTGATCTCAAGTGATTCACCTCCCTCAGCCTCCCAAATTGCTGGGATTACAGGCGTGAGCCACCATGCCCAGCCTGGAATCCGCATTTTTAACAAGATGTTTGATATCTGTATGTACTTTAAAGTTTAAGAAACAGCACCATAGATCATAAGCTTGTAGAAAAAAGAAAAATAAGGCTTGGCAAATCTGTCCAACACATGGTATATGGTGGTTAAAAAATCTATTTGAATTTTCAAAATGCCATTTGAAATCTTTACAATTTAAGTCTTCAAAATTATCATTCGAAGGTAAGTATAATTTCTATTTCTGTTAAGATTTTTCAGAAGGTTAATAGTAGTAATGAAGGGCTTAGGTGCTTTATTGTTTGATTTTGTTGTTTAGTGAAGGTTTCACAAGTGTTTGGGAAGTAAGGAAAATGAATTTAGAATGAAGGTAAAAATCTTATCTTGTTCAAATTATCTTGAATAATGAAACATCAAATAGTGAAAATCTCACCATGTTTAGGAATCCAAATCTGTTGTGAAGCTTGCCTAAGGACATGTAATAAATAAGTGTTTTAGGGATCTATCTGATTCTTTTTTTTTTTTTTTTCAAATTTTATTTTAGGTTCAGGGGTACATGTGGATGTTTGTTACCTGAGTATACTGCATGATGCCGAGGTTTGGGATATAAATCATTTCATCTCCCAGGTACTGAGCATGGTACTCGACAGTTAGTTTTTCAACCTAGCCACATTCTATTATACTAGGCAACTGACTGACTTGGGAACATGTTCAAAGAAAAGGTGCATGACAGGTAGAAAAAGTGTGAAACCAACTTTTAGTCATCCGTTAGCATTATTATCCTTTCTTTAAAGTATTACCATTCATTCTAATGTTTATTTTTCCAGGTGTACATCCTCCTAGAGGAGGTATGCATTCGGATTACATCAATCACTTTCAAAGGCTTCAAATCAGTAGGTTTGACAAAAATTTTCAACAACAAAGATGAATGTTGTTGCACTGTAAGTAACGATTTTGACGTGAAGTATCCCCAAACTATTTTGTAAACCTCCTTAAAATAAAAACAAATAAAACAGATTTCAATGCTACCTATTAATGAATTATAGTAAGTAATTATCTTCTGTGGGCTTTAGTATCATTATCAGTAAAACTAACGAACTGTTCTGATTCTCTACCTTTAAAAAATTCTGGGAAATTTGATTACTATTTAATAGACTACTCTGTAAAGCAGTATCCTACAAGTGAATTGCATAAAGTTTATGGTAATAATGGTTGACTTAAATCTTGTTTTATGTTCCACATATTTACATATTTATATCCCTCCAATTTATTTTTAAAAATGGCTCAAGGCACTGTGTAGTAGTAGAGTTGTAAAGCAAGAAGTCTAAACGTGTTCACTTATGTGTGGAATATATTATGATTCGATTATTTATTTTTTCCTCAACTTTTTATTCTGAAAAATTTCAAATTTACAAAAAAGTTGCAATAATGCTATAGTGAACACTGATATTTTCTTCATGAATTGTGAATAGTTTGCAACAAGTGGTTTATTGCTGTTTATTTTATTTCTTTCCTAAAATGTTTGTGAGTTAGTTTTAGTCATCATGGCACTTTTTAAAGTAAGTTAGCATTTATCTCCTAAGAACTAGGACATGCTTTCCTATAACCACAAAAATGTTTTAGAACTCAGTAAATTTAAGATTGATATGATGCTATTATGTAATATATATCCATATTCAGATTTCCTATAAAACTTGTATAGCTGCTTATTTCTCAATCTTGGATCCAATCAAAAGTCACACATTAGGTCAGACGCAGTGGCTCATACCTTTAATTCAAGCATTTTGAGAGGCTGAGGTGGGCAGATCACCTAAGGTCAGGAGTTCAAGACCAGCCTGGCCAAAATAGTAAAACCGTGTCTCTACTAAAAACACAAAAATTAGCCAGCTATGGTGGCGCACACCTGTAGTCCCAGCTACTAAGGAGGCTGAGGCATGAGAATCACTTGAACCAGGGAGGCAAAAGTTGCAGTGAGCCGAGATCACACCACTGCACTCCAGCTTGGGTGGCAGAGTGAGACTCTGTCTTTAAAAAAAAAAAAAAAAGTTACACATTACATTTAGTTGGTCATGTTAAATATTATTTGCAAAACATGTAATCATATATTACTGTGGTCTGTAGATATTTTTCTAAAATAACAAATGTACTTGGGAATATCTTATATTTGATTGTACACTCATAATGCATGTTTTCATATAATTGAGGTAAAAACTCAAGTAAATTTCGTATTTCTGATATATAAACACACACACATTTTTCCACTGAAATGAGCATGTTTGGACATTTTTGGTTTGCATACACATTAAAATTGGCTGAAGATGCAAACTTGAAACTTGGCAAGACTGTAAGAAAATAAGGCCAGAGTTAGAAGAAAAACTCTTCAAGATTTAAATGACACAAATTATTAGAATTATGAGTATACAAAAATGAAAGAGAACATTGTCTACCTTTAAGGTCATTCTCACCAGTCATCTCTGATTGGGTGGCTAAAAGTCAAGATGAAGCTAAAGGGCTTATATAACATGCAAATCAATCCAATGTTTATGTTTCAGAAAAATCAAGCACTTCCAAAGTAAAGCATTCTGTGATGATTTTAATTTGGCCATAGTTTGCATTTCTGTTCCTGTTTTCATTGATATGTATAAACTTGGCCTTTCCCTTGGCCTTCCTCCCGTGGGCTCTCAGTGGTTGCCCTCGGAAGCGCTATTTTCTTTCTGTGTACATTATGGCCCTCCAGATGCACTGCATTTCCTTTGAATGTGCAAAGAAGATGAGGACTGTAAGCACACATTAGAGGATAAAGAATTAGCCAGCTGGACGCCGTGGCTCACATACGTAATCCCAGTACATTGGGAGGTTGAGGCGGGCGGATCACCTGACGTCAGGCATTCAAGACCAGCCTGGCCAACATGGTGAAACCCCGTCTCTACTAAAAATACAAAAATTAGCTGGGCATAGTGGCGAGGGCCTGTAATCCCAACTACTCAAGAGGCTGAGTCAGGAGAATCACTTGAACCAGGGAGGCAGAGGTTGCAGTGAGCTGGAATCATGTCACTGCATTCCAGCCTGGCAGAGAGAGACTCCATCACACACAAAAAGAATTAGCCGACCCTTCTTCCATCGTAGGCTAGCTTGGAATAATTTGTCTTGACACAGGATATTTCCCAATCCAAAGAGTTTATTCACAATGATCCTAAGGAAACAAATCAAGTCTGTGTTGCTAACTTATACTACACATTACCAAATGCAAAAATAAATATCACCATAGACCAGCTTCATTTGGAATGCCAAAGTCTTAAGTTTTCCAAGTTTAGTGTTAAGTGAGCATAGTTTAGGTTTACATTTCATTTTCATATGTGTAGATAAATCTGTATGTCCAAAGCTCAGACAGACACATGGCAAACATTTCTTGAATGCAATGAATGCAACACAAACATAATGAATTAAATATTTGTAAGGACCTATGCCCTGAGTTTGGAAATTTTCCTGAGTAGATGATGATTTTATCCTTTCGAGTGCCATTAAAACAAACATCTTTTTTTCCTCCTTATAGTCATGGTTTATAGAAGTTTAAAACTTTGATAGCAAGGAACTAAGCACTGTTTTTTTAAGCCCTTGTTTGAGCAAATTAACTCTACCTTGTTCCAAATTCTTTTACAATTAGTTTGAGTGACTTAAGAAGAGGGTGCACTGTAGATAGATTCTGACTTTGTCAGTTTTCATCAGTGTAACTTCGGGGAAGTTACTTTGTCTTGATATAGTTCAGTTTTTTCATCTGTAAAATAGAAATAAATTATCTACCTCAAGAGGTGATCAAATAAGTAAATGAGATAATGCTATGATACACTGACGTAGTACATTGTAAGAAATATTTAAAAATTAAGACATCATCCTATATAAAAATGTAAAACATAACCACTTGCAAAGCATTTATTTGTAAAAAGTGCTGAAATTCCAGTAATAGTGGGAATATGTGGCTTTAACGCCTGGGGTTCCTCCCATTTGTCCCTGCTCCCTTCCACTTTCCTCTGCTTGTCACTAAGACAATTCTATTATGTTGGGGAGCTCTCCCAACAGCAGCTCTCCTAGCCCAAGTTGTGGTCTTTTTAGCAGACGATATGACTATCCAGACATTTAACAGGGAGATCCGAAAAATGAGAGCACTATGGAAGGGCTTGCTAAACTCTACACATCCCTAGCCGACTGCAAGGTCACACAAAGGCAGAGGAGACCTGAGAGGGCCCAGACTTTCCATCCACCATTGACTGCCTGGAAGGCTGTGCATATGCAGGGGTGACCTGGAAGGGCCCAGAGGAAAGTAAAAGTTAGGACAGAATTGAAAACTGCCTGAATTTTGCCTATGTTTCTCAACCCATATATGTATCCATCAGCAGATGACATCATCAGGCATGACAGCAGCTGCATACTACAATAGAGATAGATTCTGCAAATTAAATCCAGGAAAAATACTTATAAACAAACCAAATAACAATGAAAAATAATAGAATCAATAATAGCTCTCAGGAAAAAAAAAATCCAATCCAGAGCTGCCACAATATATTATCTAAAATGTGAATTTGTCAACATAAAATTAGGGATAGGCAAAGAAACAAGAAAATATGAATTCTATTCAGGAAAAAAAGCATTCATTATAAACATGTTCAAGGAATAAAACAGTATTTAAAGAAACAGAAATTAGCTAGGCATGGTGGTGGGCACCTGTAATCCCAGCTACTTGGGAGGCTGAGACAGGAGAATGATGTGAACCCGGGAGGCGGAGGTTGCAGTGAGCCAAGATTGCACTACTGCACTCCAGCTGGGGTAACAGAGTGAGACTCCATCTCAAAAAAATAAAAATAAAAATAAAAAAGAAGAAAAATACATAGCATTGAATCAACAAATGGGGAATACAGATAAAGCAACTATTAAAAATGACCAGATGGAAATTTTTGTGTTTAAAGGTACAATAACAAAGATGAGAAATTTACTACATGGACTTAATGTATAATAACAGGTGTAAGAAGGAAGAGTCAGTGATTCAAAAGAGAGATCAACAGAAAATATTCAATCTTAAGAGCAGAGAATAAAAGACTGAATATAAATGAACATAGCTCCAGGGACCTGTGAGATAAAGCAAGTGTATTAACATACATGTAATATGAGTCCCAGAAGAAAAATACATAAAAGGAGCAGAAAATATTGAAGAAGTAATAGCTGAAACTTTATGATTTTGATGAAAACTATCAACAGATCCAGGAAGCTGAAGTACCCACAAGTAGAACAAGCACAAAGAGGGTCTCATCTAGAATAGGATGGTCACACAGTTGAAATCTTAAAAATAAAGAGAAAATCTTGAAAGCAGGAAGAGAAAAATGACTCACCACATAAAAGGAAGCAACAGCACAATTAATAGCTGACTTTTTATTACGAACAATGGGAGCCAGAAGACAGTAGAATGATGTAACGAAATGGCTGAAAAAATGTCTACCAAGACTTCAATATTCAGCAAAACTATCTTTCAAAAATGAAGGCAAAATAAAGACATTCTAAAATAAGGAAAGACTAAGATGTTTATTGCTAGCAGACTTGCATTGTAAGAAATACTAAAGGAATTTCATCAGACTGAAAGAAAATTACATTAATGAGTAGCTAAAATTCACAGGAAAAAATAAAGGTATTAAATTCAAAAGAATTGAAACCATTCAAAGTATGTTGTTCTATTACAATTAAATGAGAAATCAACAACAGAAAAAAATTGGGAGATACCCAAATATGCAGAAATTAAACAGCACATTTTAAAATAACCCGTGCGGTAAAGAAGAAATTTTAAAAAGAAATTAGAAAATATTTTGAACTGAATGAAAATAACAACACAACACACAAAACACTTAGGAGGAAGCCAAAGTAATGGTGGAGGCTGATTTATAGCTATAAACATCTATGTTAGAAAAGGAGAAAGGTCTCAAATCAATAACCTAAGTCTCCATCTTAAGAAACTAGAAAAAGAAGAACAAATTAAACTCCAAAACAAGCATAAGAAAGTAAATTGTAAAGATCAGCTTGGAAATTAAAGAAATATGAAAATAATAAAGAAAATTAATGAAACCAAAGTTGTTTCTTTGGAAGCAATAAGAAAACTGATAAACCTTTAACTAGATTATCCAAGAACAAAAGGGAGAAAGTAATTACTAAAATCAATACAGAAAGAAGACCTATCATTATTAATGCTACAGCCTCATAATTAAAAGGCTCATAATTTGACATAAACATGGAAATAATAAATTATATATAATTATGTATAATTACATATGATATAAAATATGTAATTATGGAAAACTTTAAAACAAATTATGCAACTTAGATGAAAAAGACAAACTTCAAGCAAGATACACATTAGCAAAACCGACTCAAAAAGAAAAACTTGAATAGACCTACAAAAAGAAAATAAATTTAGCTGGGAATTAAAAATCTTCTCATAAAGATAAGCCCAAGATCACATTGTTTCCCTAGTGAATTATGTCAATTCGCCATTTTTACATAAACTCCTTCAGAAAATAGAAGACAGAACACTCCCAAACTCATTCTATGATGCTGGCATTACACTGATACCAGAACCAAGCAAATACTTCACATAAAAATAAAACTTTAAAGCAATATTGCTTGTGGACATAGACACAACAATTTTTCACAAAATATTAGCAACCTAAATCTACCCACATAAATGAATTATATATTGAAATCTACCCACAAAAATGAATTATATATTGATCAAGTGAAATTTAACATACAAGGTTGGTTTAATTTTCTATATTCAATTAATGTGATAAGCCTTAACAGACAAAAGGGCAAAGCTATATGATCATTTCAATAAGTGTGAAAGAAGTTTTGACAAATCAAACACCCATTCCAGATACAAACATTCAACAAACTAAGCAAATAAGGATTTCATCACCACTGAAATATTTTCTGGGGTTACAGGCATGAGCCACTGCGCCCAGCCTTTATGTAGAAATTTAATCCCCAATGTGGCAGTATTGAGAGGTGGGGCCTTTAAGAGGTGATTGGGTCATGAAAGATCTGTACTCATAAATGGATTAATCTACTAATTAAAATTGGGTTAATGGATTAATGAGTTATCACCATGTGGAACTGGTGGCTTTACAAAAGAGGAAGAAGGCCGGGCGCGGTGACTCATACCTGTAATCCCAGCACTTTGGGAGGCCGAGGTGGGCGGATCACGAGGTCAGCAGACAGAGAATATCCTGGCTAACACGGTGAAACCCTATCTCTACTAAAAATACAAAAAAATTAGCTGGGCGTGGTGGCGGGCGCCTGTAGTCCCAGCTACTCGGAAGGCTGAGGCAGGAGAATGGTGTGAACCAGGGAGGTGGAGCTTGCAATGAGTCGAGATGGCGCCACTGCACTCCAGCCTGGGCGACAGAGCGAGACTCCGTTTCGGGAGGTGGGGGGGAAACAAGAGAGGGAGAGAGACCTGAGCTAGCATGTGATGCCCAGCACTGCCTTGGGACTCTACAGGAGGTCCCCACTAGCAAGAAGGCTTTCAGCAAATATACTCCCTCAACCTTGAACTTCCCAGCCTCCAGAACTGTAAGAAATAAATTTCATTTCTTATCAATTACCCAGTTTCAGATATTCTGTTACAAGCAAAAGAAAATGGACTAAGATAATCTACTAGAACTAGAAAATAAATTTATCAAGATTACATAATATAAAATCAAGATACAAAAATTAATTTTGTTTCTACGCATTAGCAATGAACAATCCAAAAGTGAAATTATGTAAAAATTATGTTCATAATAGGATAAAAACACTCAGAAATAAATTGAACAAAAGAAGTGCAAGCCTTGTACACAGAAGACTACAAAATATTGCTGAAAGATATTAAGAACATATAAATTAATGGAGAGACAGTCCATATTTGTGAATTAAAGACACTATTATTAAGATGGTCATTCTCCTTCAAACTCATCTGTGGATTCAACACAATCTGTCAAAATCCTGGCAGGCATGTTTTTGTACAATTTTTAAATTTATATGAATTCAAAGGATCTAGAATAGACAAAAAAATTGAAAAAGAACAACCAAGTTGAAGGATTTTCATTATTGATTTAAGAACTTGCTATAAACAATGTAGTATTGTCCTGAGAAGAGACATGTAGGCAATTAGAACCGAAGTGAGACTCCAGAGATAAACCCTTGCATTTAAGGTCAATTGATTTTTGACAAAAGTGCCAAGGCAATTCAGTTGGGAAAAGACGGTCCTTTCAACAAACGGGTTGGGAGAATTGGATGCCCATATGTGTGTGTGTGTGCATGCATGTGTGCGTGTGTGCGTGTGTGTGTGTGAGAGAGAGAGAGAGAGAATGAATGATGGCACTTTTGATATTTATCTCAAACTCCACACAAAAATTAACTCAAAATAAATCATAGACCCAAATGCAAGAGCTAAATTTATACTATTTTTAGAAGGAAACACAAGAGAAAATGTTTGTGATCATAGATTAGGTAAAGATTTCTTACATATGATACCAAAAACATGATCCAGAAAATTTTTTTAAAAACAATAGTTGAACTTGAGCAAAATTTAATTTTTTTCTGTTTAAAGGGTGGCATCAAGAAAGTGAAAAATGACCCACAAATGGAGAAAATATTTGCAAATTATATTTCTGATAGAGGAATTATATCCAAAAGATACAAATAACTCATAAACTTCAATAATAAGATAAACAACTCAATTAAAAATGAGCAAAAGGCTTGACTAGACATTTTATCAAAGAAGATATATGAATGAGCAATAAAAAAAGATGCTCACTTCATTAGTCATTAGATAAGTGCCAATTAAAACTACAATGAGATACAACCCTAGTCCCACTAGGATGACTATATTCAAAAAGACTAACAATAGCAAGTACTGGTAAGGATGTGGAGAGAGTGGAATACTCATACATTACTAGCGGTAATGAAAAATAACATACCACTTCAGAAAAACATTTTGGCAATTCTGCAAAATGTTAAACATAGACTTGCCAGATGACCCAGGAATTCCACTCTTAGGTGTTTACCCAAGAGAAACAAAAATATATGTCCATATAAAAATATGTATGTAAATTTTCATAGTAGCATTATTCTTTATAGACCCAATGGGAAACAAACCAAATGTCGATCAATTGGTGAATGGAGAAACAATACGTTATATATACTTGGAATAGAATAATATCGAGCAACGAAAAGAAACAAACCATTGATAAACCCTAAAATATGGATGAACTTCAGCGACATGAGAAGTGAAAGAAGCCAGACACAAACACAAAAATACTACACATTGTATGATTCAGTTTATATGAACTTTACAGAAAGGACAAACCTATAGAGACAGAAAGCAGATCTGAGGTTGTCTGGGACCAGGTTGAGAATGGGAACTGACTGAAAACAGGAACTTTTGGGCTGATAGGAATGCTACAAAATCTGATTGTGGTAATAGATACAGAAAACATTGAATTGTACACTTACAACGGTTAGATTGTATGGTATGTGAATTATACTCCTATAAAGCTATTAAAATTAGAGAAAAGGTTTTACTAAAAATAAAGACAATGGATTAATTCAGGAAATGTATATTTTTTTAAAAATGTATTCATTGTTTAGTTAAATAAAATGGAATTTAAATGTGGAGCTAAATTATCTGAGTTGAACTCATGGCTTGTTGAATTTCTGTAGAACCCTGGTAAAGTTGCCACAGTGAAATCTCAGGTTCCTAAATGGTAGAAACAGAGGTTTAAATACCTATATCCCTATCTGAAGTCACTGTTGTACAGTTCAAATGAGATATGAAAGTGCTTTGTGAGGCATAAAAAAACTACACAAATGTTAATTATGATGATGATGATTTTTCCCATTAATCTATTTTGAAAAGTCTTTTAGCTTCTTAAGCTTAACGATTTATGATTTTACACCCCGCCATTTCGAGAAGCTGAATAATATCACCTTTGTAATCCTCTTTTCTTCTCTTCAAAATAAATACCACAGAATTTTCTTTAAAAAAATTATGAACGTGAGTTGAACATTACATAGCACATGTAGTATAACTTTACTGTGTGTGTTTGCAATAATTGGCAATAGGATAAAAAAGAAAATACCATGTATTTCATAAATATTTGAAAGGTAAAATGTGAATATTCCTTGTTATAAGATAAAATGTGAGTATTCCTTGTTGTAAGATAAAATGTGAGTATTCCTTGTTGTAAGATATAATGTGAGTATTCCTTGCCTTTGGAGTTACTATTTTTAGAATCTACCTTTGTAAGGCATATTACTGAAGACATCTCTCTGTTGGATATTCACAAATATATCAAAGGTGAAAACCTACATAAGAAATAAATAAAGCATTTTGCAACATCAATTTGTTTATATCAAGCCTCAAAAATCAAGCAAAGTATATTATTTACACATGAGGGGTTCTATTCTGAGTCTGCATACATCTGGCATAGCTCATATTTTTTCTTAATTTAAATAAAAAAGTATTATAATGAGTGACTTCCATTTAATTGCTATACATTGGTATTCTGCCCTAAATTTAGGAATGTGTTTTGCAAGGATGAGCTTCTTATTAAGGCAAACTTTCCCTACCCCATTCCCCATACTTCACCTTACCTTTCCTGTCTTCCAAATGAAGAGTGACTAGAAAGAGTGAAGAAATTCATGCTATCAATATTCTGCAAATAAATGTATACTTATTAGTGGACAATGAAGAGGAGACTGGAAGTCAGTGAGGTATTGTGATGATGACCTGTTTTGGGGGTAGATAGGCTTGGATTAAATCCTGGCCCATCTAAGTATTACCTGTTCATTTATTTGTCTATTCAACAAATATTTACTAAGTGCTCACTTTTTGCTAGCATTGTGCTAGCTAGATTCTGCCAATGCAATGGTGAGTTAAAAGATAGATGGTGCTGTTATTCTTAGAGAAGGGTCAGTTTGGTCAGGGATTCAGAGATTAATTATACAATCAGACTAATGAATACAGACTAAAATTGAAAGTCAATGCTCTGAAGAAAAGAAGCATGATTCGTGTAGTGGCATGTCTAAGGATATGACATGTAGAGTGGATCATTTTAACACGTCTCTTCCATATGACAAAAGTGTTTTCAATACTTTTAATGTAATAATGATTAGCAATTACTATTTTAATTATTCTTTAATTTTAAAATAAGGAAAAATGCATTTGAATTGTGAAGATATTACTCAAATTAAGCAAAATATTTAGTGTGAACTAAAAGTTGTTCTTACCAAATAACAATATTACACTTTGCCATTTGTTCTGTTTTGCCATTTGAACTTTTAAACAGAAATAAAAACTCCAGGTGCTCATAAAGGATTGTAGAACTGAAGCAACTCAAATTATTTCTTTCACTTACAACTCTGCATTATGACTGTTTATTTAAAACTTACTCTTTAAGCTCAGAAATATGTAGAGTGATAGGGGTTGAGATAAATCTAGACCTGAAGCAAGCTGTAATGATTGTTAACTGTTATAGAATTATAACAGTTTGAACATATTTGAACAAATATGTGTAGGTGAGTCCATGTTGAGGGCTGACAATATAACTAGGAGTTCTACAAATTAACTTCCACATAGAATATAATGCTTATGAAAGCATAATTTTAAACAATGTGAAGTGTACAGGAATATTGAAACTCAATAGTTTAGGATTTAGACCAACAAAAGATTTATTCAGAAGAGACACCATTTAGAATTGATGATTTAAGGTACCAATAAATAGCAGACTAACATTTACTGGATTTTATTATTGTTTTTAGATCCTCTGCAGACAACGCACCCCTTTATTGCTTTACACCCTGGCAGACTACTTCTGCCATCCTGTCCTTAGTATACCAGATATATGATGAAAGCATATGAATAACGAAAGGAACTGAATCACAAAACATGTGCCCGAACGCTGAACGAGAAAACATGTTCAAGGAACTATAAAACATTTAGTGTGGTCAGTGCTAAGAAAGCTCTCTAAGAAAGGAAAATATGAAAGCAGTTTGAAGACATATATACACAAAACTATCCAGAGCCTCACATGTCATGTTCAGGATTTTCATTTTTATCCTAAAAACAATAGCCTTTGCAAGTTTTATGATGAAGAAAAAGGTGTGTGTGATGAGGAGGCATCATAGTGAGGTCGACGTTTTGAAGAATCCACTTCAACTAGCCACAGAGAATAGTTTAGATGAAAACCAGTGTCAATGAAGGTCAAAGATGCTACAACGTTAGTGTAAGTAAAAGATAGAACTCTGGTGGTGACCATTGAGTTGAGGTGATGTGATTTACAACAAGAGGCATGTATAGAAAGTAAGATCAACGGGGATTGTGGACCACTGCATGTATTAGTGGGGGTTCTCCAGAAGATTGGAACAGTAGGATATGTGTGTGTGTGCACATTCATGTGTGCGTGTATATACAAACGTATTTACAAGTATACACACACACACACATACATGTACATATATGTATATATTTCAAGATCTACAGCTGGCAAGCTAGAGACCTAGGTGAGCTGATGTGGCAACTGTAGTCTGAATGTCAGCAGGATTGAGACCAAGGAAGAAACGATGTTTCAGTTCAAGTCCGAAGGCAGAAAAAACCCAATGTTCCAGCTCCAGGCAATCAGGCAGGAAAAAATTTCCTCTTAGATGAGAAAGGGTCCACTTAGGCTTTCAAATGCTTGGATGAGGCACATCCACATTAGGAAGGGCAAGCTGCCAATTCAAATGTTAGCGTCATCTAATAAAAACAGCCTTAGATATTCACCCTGAATAATGCTTGACCCAATATCTGGGCATCTGGTGGCCAACTGGACATATATAATTAGTCATCACTTTGGACGCAGGAATGAAAGAGAAGAAGGTGTTTAGAAAGATCTCTATCTTTCTGATGTGAACAATTCGATAGCTGGTGGTTACATTCACTAAGCTGGAAAACACTAAGAAAGCACAAGGTTTTATATCAAAGATCAGAAATTTTATCCTGGATTTTCTGAGTTTGTGATGACTTAGTGACATCTAAGTGGAATTATCAGTGGATATACAGTCTGGGACTCAGAAGAGAAATTTGGTTTAGAAAGAATAATGTGGGAGTCAATAGCATGTAGATGTTAATGGAAGCCATCAGCACAGGTAGAGAGGGAAGGAAGAAGAGGGTTACAGCAGAGGAGAGACAGAGAGAGAAGTCCTAAAATCAATCATTGGACAATTATGACATTTACTAACTGGATCAGAAACATGACCCTGCCAACAAGTCTGAAAATCACAGTCAGAAAGTAGTGGATACACTGTGAGAATATTGTATAATAGAGCCTAAGGAGCGGATGGGGTGAATGGGGGCACTGAGGTAAGGGGTGTTCCCTAGAATATGGAATATGCGGAAGAGTAAATTAGTGATGATGAGCTGGAGGTAGTGTGTAGAGAGACCTTTTAGAAAAATTTGACTATGAAATAGAACAGAGAATTAGAGCTGCAGATTATAAAATTCTCAGTGATATAGTTGTAAAATTATCCTTCTTTACAAAACCCAGTGAAATCTACTGCATAATATAATCAAAAGTAGCAAGGTAGCTCACATAGTGCTCAAAAAATGCATTTGAATGAATAGTTCCTTGAGTGCCTGACATCATTCCCTCTAGAAAACCATTCACAACTCATGACTTTACTTTTTTTGTTTCAAATTGGAAACAATGAGCTATAAAATGAATTCTATTAAATGTAATGAATTACAAGAAATATTTACATATATCAATGCATGTAGCACATGATTAAATCTTTCTCATAAAACCTCCTGTGGTATCAAATATCCAAAGCAAACAGTGCACATAAACCACAGGGTTCAAGCAGCAAATTCTGCATATAATCGTGTTTTCTTTATGAGGCCTCATGGGATAAATGCCTCTCTTTTCTCTCTGCACAAAGACTTGTTTTTGACTTTTTTTTTTTTTTTTTTTTTTTACAATTCCCACTGTATAGGCAATGAGAATCACATAATAGATTGTTTCTTCTTCTTCTTCTTCTTTTTTTTTTTTTTTTTTTTTTGATAAAAAGTCTCACTGTGTCGCCCAGGCTGGAGTGCAGTGGCACGATCTCGGCTTGCTGCAACTTCTGCTTCCCAGGTTCAAGCGATTCTCCTGCCTCAGCCTCCCAAGTAGCTGGGATTACAGGTGCCCACCACCAGCCCAGCTAATTTTTTTTTTTTTTTTTTTTTTGGTATTTTTAGTTGAGACAGCATTTCACCATTTTGGCCAGGCTGGTCTCCAACTCCTGACCTCAGGTGATTCCCCCACCTCGGCCTTCCAAAGTGCTGGGATTACAAGTGTGAGCCACCGCACCCGGTCTACATAACAGATTATTTCTATTTTCCTCTTTGCTTTGGGGCAAGGAAGCACAGGTCTAAGCTGTGGTCTACTTGTAACAATCAGAAACAGGAAACTCAGAGCATGGTTTGTCTATATATCTCATCCCTGGTTTCTTTTTATTTTTCTCTCCTTTCTTTTTAATCACCCCAGTTTTCTTAGCCAATCTGGATTACTCTATGTATTTTTGTAATATGCCTTAATTTTTATGAATATAATGGAGTATAAATAGAAACAAATAATCCTAGCAGTCTATACCATTCTGAAGGACACACCTACAAATGTGTTGCACTGCTTTATTCCAGAACATAATTAAATGGAACATTTGCTAAAATGGCATGATTCAGACCTCAAGGTTTATTGCTAGAGACGATCTGATGGAAAGACAGTAAAGGACTTGCAGTTTCACTTTAAAAGTTTATTTTTCATGTGTTTGCATGTGCATGCCCACTCTCCCACCACACCTGTGTAACTGTTAAGCAAGTTTCTCTCTTCAAGGACAGGAGGTGTATTTTTAACAAGCAAGAGACATTAAGGGGAATTTGGGGCCTCAGAATCTACAGCGTCACAACAAGCTTTCAATTAAGGGGACATCTATTGAGAATACAGGGGAATCTCTACCCAAAGTCAGTTGCTAATCACATTCACCTGCTCGAGCAGCCAGACAGCCCTATGCACTGAGAAAGGTTGCTTATTTCCTCCATGCTCAATCACACTGCATTAAGTGGCCACCTGGGTAATGTGTTAGTGCACACCTGCTGACCTGCCCAGTCTAACAAAACGTACTGAAATCAAACTCTTAAAAGAGACAGAAAGCAGATCCTCCCTCGGCCTAGAAAGGGAGACAGAACAAGCAAATTAGAAAAGGCCCAAGACTGGAAGTACGCAATAAATTGTCAGGAAATTAGCAGTACCTTTGGAATTTTTTGTTAGCATGTTGCACTGTTTTTTAAACAGTGGATTTGAGGGATTTTTACCAGTAAAAAAATTCAACCCTTTCACTTTTAGAACATCAGCATTTAAATAACAGACCAAATAACAGCCTCGTCTGTAGAGAGTGATACTGAGCAGCACTGAATATGTGTGTGTGTGTGTGTGTGCACGCACGTGTGTGTATGTATGCATATATATTTAGTGATTACTTGTAGCCTATGTTAGAAAACATATTGCACACTTTCCTTCTCTGGATGCATAAAAGGTACTTTTCCTAAAAGGTACAATTTTTCTCAACTAAATACCAACTGTTGGGAAGACATGTTGTATATTTCAGATATTTCTATTCGGATACTTTAAATGAATCACCCAAAGGCTAGTTTATAACACAATATTGTGGACCAAACTTTCTCTAACAAGATGGATTGTATGACTATGGCCACTTGCATGGGCTATTTTTCTATCTAGTACAAGTCATATTTATTGCTTTTTGTTTGCTTGGTTTTTGTTTTTAATTAGGGATGGTCTGTTAACAAACCTCAGAACACCTGCAAAGTTCGACTGAAAAAGACCACACATTGTAGGGAACATAAGTTTATTTCTGAGGATTTCTAAACCCACAGGTGGATGTATGCAGATCCTTTTCATCACTTTATTATGCTCTTCTCTATAATACTGCAAAGTCAAGAAAGGATGAGAGCTGTTATCTAACTGCAGTTTAATAAATTTCAACATGTCATCCCAACACTTTGGGAGGATAAGGTGGGTGGATCACCTGAGGTCAGGAGTTCAAGGCCAGCCTGGTCAACATGGTGAAATCCTGTCTCTAGTAAAAATACAAAAATTAGTTGGGTGTGGTGGCGCACACCTGTAGTCCCAGCGGTTGGGAAGGCTGAGGCAGGAGAATTGCTTGAACCTAGGGGATGGAGGTTGCAGTGAGCCGAGAAGATGCCACTGGATTCCAGCCTGGGTGACAGAGTGAGACCCTGTCTCAAAAAAAAAAAAAAAGAAAAAGAAAAAAGAAATTTCAACCCGAATTATCCAATTTCTGTTGGCCAAACTCCATGTAGTATTTTTTTCTCTAGTTTATTTTGCTTGTTTAGATATAGACTTGCTGTATTATTATAGTTTTCATTCTAAAAATTAGCTTAGCAAAACCTGCTGATTAATGAGGGCATTGTGTGCACTGAGAATGCTGTGTCATGTAGAAATATCTCACTTTTCCTATTTTTTCCATACACAGATGTTCGTCTTAGGCATAATCACATTTATAGTGTTTTGGAATCATGAATGTGTACATATCTATACATGCATGTATACACGTATCCAACTGCAGTCATGCATGCATACGCACATGTATCCATATATGCATACATACATGCATCCATGTACAAATGCATATAGGCACACATGCATGCACACAAGTACACACACGACCCGTACATGCATGCAACATGCATACATACATGTATATATGCACACATGTATGTATACATGGATGCACATACATGCATATATAGATGCATGTATGTTTGCATGTACATGCATGCATGTATTGTTACAATCAGGAGTATATATATAATGTTAACAAAGCAACACATATGTATATACTTATATATTTTTAAAACGAGGCTGGGTGCAGTGACTCACACCTGTAATCCTAGCACTTTGGGAGACCGCAGTGGTCAGATTGCCTGAGCTGAGGAGTTTGAGACCACTCCAGGCAACATGGCAAATCCCCATCTCTACTAAACTACCAAAAATTAGCCAGGTGTGGTGGCAAACACCTGTAGTCCCAGCTACTTGGGAGGCTGGGGCAGGAGAATTGCTTGAACCCAGGAGGCAGAGGTCGCAGTGAGCCAAGATCGCACCACTGCACTTCAGCCTGGGCGACAGAGTGAGACTCCAAAAAAAAAATGTCAAGACAATATTTGTTCTTAAATATTAAGGAGGCAATGTATTTAGAATGAGGAAAAACATTGAAAATATCTATCGTGGTCATATTTTTATAGTTTGATCAAAATGATTAATAAACAAACCCAGCCCTTCCTCTAAGCCAGGAGTGTCCAATCTTTTGGCTTCCCTGGGCCACACTGGAAGAAGAAGAATTGTCTTGGGTCACACATAAAATACACTAACACTAATGACAGCTGATAAGCTAAAACAAAAAGTTGCAAAAAAATCTCACAATGTTTTAAGAGAGTTTACAAATTTGTGTTGGCCCACATTTAAAGCCATCCTGGACCACATGTGGCCCACGGGCCGTGGGTTGGACAAGCTTGTTCTAAGTATTTACAGGCAATTGATAGAATACTAAAACATGACACAACAGAGTCTGTTATTCCCAAGAAGCATCTCCATTTTCTATTATTTTATTTTATTTATTTTATTTTGAGACAGAGTCTCCCTCTGTTGCCCAGGCTATGGTGCAGTGACACAATCTCAGCTCACCACAACCTCCACCACCTGGGTTCAAGTGATTCTCCTGTCTCAGCCTCCTGGGTAGCTGGGATTACAGATGCACGCCACCATGCCAGGCTTACTTTGTATTTTTAGTCAAGACGGGGTATCGCCATGTTGGCCAGGCTGGTCTTGAACTCCTGACCTCAGGGCGATTCGCGTGCCTGGGCCTCCCAAAGTGTTGGGATTACAGGCGTGCCCTGCATCTGGCCAAAGTTACTCTTTTCTGTCTCAAACCAGGAAGGTTTAGAAAACCTGCCACTGGAATCTGTGAGGCTATTCACTGGCACATTAGAAGATAGTTGTACATCCAAAGTAGGAACAGAACTATCATCTACACCAGAAACATGAACTTGATTCTATTTTATGCAGTGATTCTTCCTGTGTTAAAGCTTCCTGAACTTGCTCTCACTCCTTCTCTCTCACAGACAGACATACCTCACATAGACGACTATCCAATGATTATTGTGCATATCTGCTCATCAGACTCACTTGGGAGGCTAAATGCTAATTCCCAGTACCTCTTTCTGGATTTACTAAATCTGAGCAGTTGGCTGTAGTGTTTTTTCAAAAGTTTTCCCGTGATTTTTTTTTCTTTCTTTTTTGAGACAGAGTCTCATTCTGTCACCCAGGCTGGAGCGCTGTGGCACAATCTTGGCTCACTGCAACCTCTGCCTCCCTGGTTAAAGTGATTCTCCCGACTTAACCTCCTGAGTAGCTGGGATTCCAGGTGTGTGCTACCACACTCAGCTAATTTTTGTATTTTTAGTAGAGACGGGGTTTCACCATGTTGGCCAGGCTAGTCTCGAACTCCCGACCTCAAGTGATCCACCCACCTCGACCTCCCAAAGTGTTGGGATTACAGGGGTGAGCCACCAGAGCTGGCCTCTCATGAAATTTTGATGTGGTGAGTCCAGCATAGTCTTAGGGAAGCCACTGCAATCAATATATCAGCTTCAGCAAATTTAAATAAACAGTCCAAAGTGCATTGGAATGGATGAGTGAGATCTAAAACTGGACAGAGAGGAAGAGGAGGCAAAATAAGAACAATAAAAGGGAAAGTTGGCCAGGAGCAAAGATAGAATCCTAGTCTCTCTTTACCCTGAAGAAGTTATTTTGCTAGTGAGAAGGGATTAGTGGTTAACATCAAATTCATACTGTTAACAGGCAGATAATTCACGTGTAGTTTACTCTTTTCAATCTTCATGTTAATACTTATTAAAAGGATGTATTTTGTGCCATTGTGTTTTTCTCAGCAAATTCTCTTGACTTTGTTTTTTTTCTCTATTAAGTCCAGTGTTAATATATATTTTTGTTGTTACAGAAATTTTTCTGAAATGGGTGAACCCAATTGATAATTTTCATCAATACCAGGACTTTCAGAAGAGAGCTCACTAGCATATTACTTACACAATTGCTCCTTATGAGGAATAGGCATTATTTTTATGCCAAATATCTACACATGCACATATACACACATCATGCTAAATGAACCATTACTCCATGGTTGTATCACTTACTTTCTATGAATATGAGAATACAAAGGTCATTAGGGAAGTTCTTACTTCCTTAACAATAGTCAAAATAACATTCCATGTCCTAGATGGCTCTTGTTTGTTGTCTTTGCCATCCATCTGCATAGGAACTGATTCAGAGGCCTAATAGGCAGGGATGCAGTTTGATTTAGAATGACCACTTCCATGTAGCTTTTTAATTTCTTCTAATTTTCTTTCCTTTTTTTTTTTTTTTTTGAGACGGAGTCTCGCTCTGTGTCGCTCTGATGCTCTGTCTGCACTGGAGTGCAGTGGCGCCATCTCAGCTCACCACAACCTCTGTCTCCTGGGTTCAAGCGATTCTCCTGTCTCAGCCTCCTGAGTAGCTGGGACTACAGGTGCGTGCCATCACGCCTGGCTATTTTTTTTTTTTTTTTTGTATTTTTAGCAGAGATGGGGTTTCACTGTTTTAGCCAGGATGGTCTCAATCTCCTGACCTTGTGATCCACTGCCTCGGCCTCCCAAAGTGTTGGGATTACCGGCGTGAGCCACTGCCCCGACCCAAAGATTTTTCTTTTTTTCTCTTTTCTTTTTTTTCTCTTCTCTTCTCTTCTCTTTTCTCTCTTTTTTCTTTTCTTCTCTTTTCTTTTCTTTTCTTTCTTTTTCTTTCTGTCTGTTTTCTTTTGTTGTTTTTGAGACTGAGTCTTGCTCTGTCATCTAGGCTGTAGCGCAATGGCGCGGTCTCAGCTCACTGAAACTTCCACTTCCTGGGTTCAAGTGATTCTCCTGCCTCAGCCTCCCAAGTAGCTGGGATTACAGGTGCCTGCCACCACACCCAGCTAATTTTTTTATTTTTAGTAGAGACAGGGTTTCACTATGTTGACCAGGCTGGTCTCGGACTCCTGACCTCAGGTGATCCGCCCACTTCGGCCTCCCAAAGTGCTGGGATTATAGACGTGAACCACCGCACCTGGCCAACTTCTACATACTTTTTTATTTTAGAAGTTACTCAGAGCCGAGAGCGAGCAATAAAACGAGTCACACTAAAAAGCTACATTGCTGTCTCCTAAGCCCCAACCACACTCCACTCCTGTGGCTAGTAGTCCAAACAGAAAATAACTGGAGAAGACGAGGAGGTCAAAGGATCAGGGAACCAAGTAAGCATGTGAAGTCACCAGCAAGATGTACAGAATGCTTGTGTTTACATTGTTTTTATGAAACTAGCAGAATAAAACTGATCTATTTTTAAAATGCAAAGTTAGAGCCTTTTAAATAATAAGTTAACAACCTTAAATATCTTTAAAAAATAACACAACTTAGGTAAATTATCCAAGTATTGTCCATTTCTTTGATATTCCGTTTATAAACACATACTACTTACCAAACAGCAATGAACACCAGGACATGTGACTCTACGTGCCAGATGGGGGTAACACACCTCCAATGTAATGACTTTGAAACAATGCAGTGAGTCGTATGTGATTTTAAGCCCTGCATTTTTGAGCAAAGCATTGTAAAAATTGGAAAATGCAGTCTATATTTGAAGCTTCCAATTGTTTTAATTTAAAAATCCTTTAAACTGTATTATACCATTTACATAGCTAAAAAGATTGAACTGCTTTACAAGCCATTATCATTTACAAAAAGAAGGCAGTCATTTTCTAAATTTAGAACAGTAGAAATATTTTAATTTTATTATTATGTCTACTATTTGTCTTCATAAGGCGCAGTCCCAGGGGCCGAAGCTACAATTTAATCCAGCACTCTCCTGCCACTCCTGTGATTCAGTGCTTCTGAGAAAGGGAGTTTAAATAAGTCTACAGTACTGAAAAAGGATCAGCTTGGCAAACTATCAACCCAAAATTTTTAATTCTTTATCTAATGCAAAAATATGGTTGATATTTTTTCCCTAACAAGCACTATTTCAATCAGGTATTTATTGAATTCTCAATAGTTCCTCAGCTCTCTACTTGGTACAAGAGAAGGTAGGAAGAAAAATACAAAACCTAGTCCTTGGTGGGACAGAAAGAGAAACCACTGAGTACTTGCAACATGTCAAATTTAAGCCTAGGTGCTCTTGGCATGTTGCATCAATTTGCAGAATTTAGAGTTTATTTGGGGAGGCAAATACTCTTCTTGTAACAATCAGGGAATCAAAGTGGTACTTGAATTTCACAGAAGCTGTCAACTCCTTTGTCTTGTCTTAGCATCTCCCCACCTCACCTCCCTAGACAAATGAGTCCATGGAGGCCTCCCCATCATTAGCAAACTCGCTAACTCCTCACTTCTACTCGCAGAACTGATCTTGTCTGTGGAAGGAAACTGTTAATGACTCTGCAGCGCTGTCTCATCATCCCTACCCCCATCAATTTCTGGCCATTCAGTAGGGCTTGGCATGAGTCAGCCACCCAGATGTGAACTAGGCTAGAACATATATTTCTTGGAATGTTTCTCTGATTTGCTTTTCTTGAAATGTGACAGTGCTTAGAATTCATGCAATTTCAAAGAGCTGCGTAATCAGAACAGGCCTATGAAGCCATCATTTACAACATGGTTGCCATTTGCTTATGCTGCTGCTGATTGTGGTGAAAATGAACATCATGACTTGCTTGGTCCCATATATTATATTCCCTAAATACTTTGAGAAGTCCTGAGAGCTCACGCAATAAAACTAAAGCAATTCTTCCTGCTCTTTTTACAACCATGTAAATGTTGGTACTCTCCCAGGTTTCTGTCCTTTGTCCGATTCTCTTCTTACACTACATTTCCTCTGTGTAATCCCATCTACTCCCTGACTCTAATTACTCCCTAAGTGACGACGCAGCCAACGTCTTGACTCCAGCCTGAGCATTTTTCTGGGTACTTGTGCCATTATATGCAGCTACTTTTTGGTCGCTTTCCTACATAAAAGGGTGCTCTTATAGGCAGGGATGGTGTAGGATGGCTCTGAGGCAGGGGATGTGGGGGAAGGTACATTCTCCTCTATATGGTCTCCCAGGTTTAAAATAATGCAGCTATAAGAAAGGTGGAAAATGTCAAAGGCGAGTAAGTTCACCTACATAATTTTAAAACATCAGACACAGCTGATTTGTTCTGACAGGACAAAGATTTCAATTCCCCGAAACAGAAAAATAAAACAAAGAAAACAAACAAAAAGCCACTACAAGTTGTTAAGCTGTGCCCTACGCCCGACCAAGATATTTTTCATCTTATAAGGATGGTTACTGCTACATGGAGATCCTCAAAAGACTAGATCAACATGATATAGTCTAAGCCAATATCTTGGATGCCATCCTCAACTTTTCCTTTACACCACACCTTTAGGCACTGAGTACTGTTCTTTTCAGCTATAAACACCTCTTGTCTCCTTTCTCCCCCGGCCCGCCCCCCCACCCAGCCATCACTATTAGAGAACTACTATACTTAGTTCAAGAAGAACTTATTTCAATGCTTCTCAATTTGTCAGCTGGACTATAGCAAACATTTTTTTTTTTTTTTTTTTTTTTTTACTGATCTCTTGCTTTCAAGTTTGTCCTTATTAATTAAGTACATTTTCCTTTGTATAGAGTTAATATTTCTCTTGTTAACCATCTTTCATCAATTCTCTCCTTTTCAAACCAGAACCCAAACTATTTAAAATAACATGAAATGGTCTTTAGGTCTAGCCCTGGTATTTATAGAAAGTACCACCTGTTGCCATGCCTCATCACACAATTTCTAGTCATTCCCAAGCTTCTTGTAGGCCCTTAACATGGTGTGCCCTCTTCCATCATACTCCATTTGCCCAAACTGCATCCTTTGACTGGAATACCTTTTCTTTTTCCTGCTGCTAAGGTTTTAACAACTCAGCTTTTACTTATCCTTCAAAACTTATTTCAGATGTTACCTCCTCTCAGAAGCTTTCCTTGATCAACACAATCTGTATGGGTTGCCCATTACACAATATGCTGTAGTATCTTATGCTTACCTCAATAAAAATGACAATAGGAGCAAAACATAATAATGTTTATTAGGTAAATACTAGGTCCTAGGCACTGTGATAGCATTTTAATAAATTTTACCTTGTAGAGTTTTCTAATACTTTATGATAAGCATCTGTCCACTTGATGGTTTCTCCTACGTGATCCTGAACTCTAGAAAGGAAAGTTCTGTGTTTTAACTGAAAAGTTCTTATTCACAGAGCCCGGTTCACTGAATGGTTTAAAGTCTGGAAAAGCTGTGACTGTGTGTTCTCCATGGAAAATTTCCTAATTCTTTCCACGGGAAATAATCAATCCCATGTCTCAATTCCACTCTGTCAGGATTTGTATTTCTTCCTTGCTCATTTTAAATATTTTTATGTCTATAACTTGGCTGCCCTTCAGGCAGTCTATGCAGTTACTAAGTGACCTCTTCTTGATAATTCTTTTTTTTTTTTTTTTTTTTTTTTTTTTTTGAGACGGAGTCTCGCTCTGCCGCCCAGGCTGGAGTGCAGTGGCCGGATCTCGGCTCACTGCAAGCTCCGCCTCCCGGGTTCACGCCATTCTCCTGCCTCAGCCTCCGGAGTAGCTGGGACTACAGGCGCCCGCCACCTCGCCCGGCTAGATTTTTGTATTTTTTTTTAGTAGAGACGGGGTTTCACCGTGTTAGCCAGGATGGTCTTGATCTCCTGACCTCGTGATCCACCCGCCTCAGCCTCCCAAAGTGCTGGGATTACAGGCTTGAGCCACCGCGCCCGGCCTGATAATTCTTTCTAAAAACATCTCTAAACATCTTCTAAAACATTTGAAATTCAATTTGTAAAAATTCAAATCTTCCCATTCTTATATTTAAATTTTTTAAGTATCAGGACAATCTAAGGCAGAAAACATCATTTGAGCCCAGGGAATAATGATGAGTCAGTTTACATTTCTTTCTTTTAGCGTGTGGAATTTTTGAGCTCAAAGGTAACTACAAAATCATGCCATCCAATTGCAACCTTTTGACAGAGGAGGAGACTGAGGTCCAGACACTGAATGATTTGTTTAAGGTCACAGAGCAAGTTCGTAGTTACATTTTCACTAGCTCTTAAGAACACACCCACAAAGGCAAAATTCTAATTTAACAGCTTGAAATAAGAGTCCTACCTGTACACCTTCTCTTTTCTAAGACATGCTTAAATATTGACTATTTTTTTTCCTATTTATTTATTTATTTTTATTATACTTTGAGTTCTGGGATACATGTGCAGAATGTGCAGGTTTGTAACATAGGTATACATGTGCGATGGTGGTTTGCTGCACCCATCAACCCATCATCTACATTAGGTATTTCTCCTAATGCTATTCCCTCCTACACCCCCACCCCACGACAGACCCTGGTGTGTGTTGTTCCCCTCCCTGTGTCCATGTGTTTTCATTGTTCAACTCCCACTTATGAGTGAGAACATGCGGTGTTTGGTTTTCTGTTCTCGTGTTAGTTTGCTGAGAATGATGGTTTCCAGCTTCTTCCATGTCCTTGCAAAGGACATGAACTGATTCCTTTTTTATGACTGCATAGTATCCCATGGTGTAGATATGCCACATTTTCTTTATCAAGTCTATCACTGATGGGCACTTGGGTTGGTTCCAAGTCTTTGCATTTGTGAACAGTGCTGCAATAAACATATGTGCACATGTGTCTTTATAGTAGAATGATTTATAATCCTTTGGATATATACCCAGTAATGGGATTGCTGGGTCAAATGGTATTTCTGGTTCTAGATCCTTGAGGAATTGCCAGATTGTCTTCCACAATGGTTGAACTAATTTACACTCCCACCAACAGTGTAAAAGCATTCCTATTTCTCTACATCCTCTCAGGCATCTGTTGTTTCTTGACTTTTTAATGATAGCCATTCTAACTGGCATGAGGTGGTATCTCATTGTGGTTTTGATTTGCATTTCTCTAATGACTAGTGATGATGAGCTTTTTTTCATATGTTTGTTGGCCACATAAGTGTCTTCTTTTGAGGATTGTCTGTTCATGTCCCTTGCCCACATTTTGATGAGGTTGTTTGTTTTTTCCTTATAAATTTGTTAAAGTTCTTTGTAGCTTCTACATATTAGCCCTTTGTCAGATGGATAGATTGCAAAAATTTTCTCCCATTCTGTAGGTTTCCTGTTTACTCTGATGATAGTTCCTTTTGCTGTTCAGCAGCTCTTTAGTTTAATTAAATCCCATTTGTCAATTCTGGCTTTTGTTGCCATTGTTTTTGATATTTTAGTCAAGTCTTTGCCTATGCCTGTGTCCTGAATGGGATTGCCTAGGTTTTGTTCTAGGGTTTTTATGGTTTTAGGTCTTAACATTTAAGTCTTTAATCCATCTTTCGTTAATTTTTGCATAAGGTGTAAGGAAGGGGTCCAGTTTCAGTTTTTTGCATATGGCTAGCCAGTTTTCCAAACACCATTTATTAAATAGGGAATCCTTTCTCCATTGCTTATTTTTGTCAGCTTTGTCAAAGATCAGATGGTTGTAGATGTGTAGCATTATTTCTGAGGCCTCTGTTCTGTTCCATTGTTCTATATATCTGTTTTGGTACCAGTACCATGCTGTTTTGGTTACTCTAGCCTTGTAGTACAGTTTGAAGTCAGGTAGCATGATGCCTCCGGCTTTGTTCTTTTTGCTTAGGATTATCTTGGCTATACGGGCTCTTTTTTGGTTTCATATGAAACTTAAAGTAGCTTTTTCTAATTCTGTGAAGAGAGTCAATGGTAGCTTCAAGAGGATAGCATTGAATCTATAAATTACTTTAGGCAATATGGCCATTTTCATGATATTGATTCTTCCTATCCATGAGGATGGAATGTTTTTCAATTTGTTTGTGTCCTCACTTATTTCCTTGAGCAGTGGTCTGTAGTTCTCCTTGAAGAGGTCCTTCACATCCCTTGTAAGTTGGATTACTAGGTATTTTATTCTCTTTGTAGCAATTGTGAATGAGAGTTCACTCATGATTTGACTCTCTGTTTGTCTATTATTGCTGTATAGGAATGCTTGTGATTTTTGCATGTTGATTTTGTATCCTGAGACTTTGCTGAAGTTGCTTATCAGCTTGAGGAGATTTTGGGCTGAGACAATGGGGTTTTCTAAATATACAACCATGTCATCTGCAAACAGAGACAATTTGACTTCCTCTTTTCCTAAATGAATACGCTTTATTTCTTTCTCTTGCCTGATTGCCCTGGGCAGAACTTTCAATACTATGTTGAATAGGAGTAGTGAGAGAGGGCATCCTTGTCTTGTGCCGGTTTTCAAAGGGAATGCTTTCAGCTTTTGCCAATTCAGTATGATATTGGCTGTGGGTTTGTCATAAATACCTTTTATTATTTTGAGATACATTCCATCAATACCTAGGTTATTGAGAGTTTTTAGCATGAAGGTGTATTGAATTTTATCACAGGCCTTTTTTGCATCTATTGAGATAATCATGTGGTTTTTGTCATTGGCTCTGTTTATGTGATGGATTACCTTTATTGATTTGCATATGTTGAACCCGCCTTGCATCCCAGGTATGAAGCCAACTTGATCATCGTGGATAAGTTTTTTGATGTGCTGCTGGATTCTGTTTGCCAGTATTTTATTGAGGAGTCTTGTATTAATGTTCATCAGGGATATTGGGCTGAAATTTTCTTTTCTGTGTGTGTCTCTGCCAGGTTTTCATATCATGATGATGCTGGTCTCATAAAATGAGTTAGGGAGGAGTCCCTCTTTTTCTATTGTTTGGAATAGTTTCAGAAGGAATGGTACCAGCTCCTCTTTGTACCTGTGGTAAAATTCGGCTGTGAATTTGTCTGGTCCTGGGCTTTTTATGGTTGACAGGCTATTAATTGCTGCCTTTATTTCAGAACTTGTTATTGGTTTGTTCAGGGATTCTACTTCTTCCTGGTTTAGCCTTAGGAGGGTGTATGTGTCCCAATTTATCCATTTCTTCTAGATTTTCTAGTTTATTTGCATAGTTGTGTTTACAGTAGGCCGGGTACGGTGGCTCACGCCTGTAATCCCAGCACTTTGGGAGGCCAAGGTGGGCGGATCATGAGGTCAGGAGATTGAGACCATCCTGGCTAACACAGTGAAACCCCACCTCTAATAAAAATACAAAAAAATTAGCCAGACGTGGTGGTGGGCGCCTGTAGTCCCAGCTACTCGGGAGGCTGAAGCAGGAAAATGTCATGAACCTGGGGGGCGGAGCTTGCAGTGAGCGGAGATCGCGCCACTGCACTCCAGCCTGGGTGACATAGTGAGACTCTGCCTCAAAAAAAGAAACAGTGTTTATAGTATTCTCTGATGGTAGTTTGTATTTCTTTGGGATCAGTGGTGATATCCCCTTTACCATTTTTTAGTGTGCTCATTTGATTCTTCTCTGTTTTCTTCGTTAGTAGTCTATTTTGTTAATCTTTCCAGAAAACCAGCTCCCGGATTCATTGATTTTTTGAAGAGTTTTTCGTGTCTCTGTCTTCTTCAGTTCTGCTCTGATCTTAATTATTTCTTGTCTTCTGCGAGGTTTTGAATTTGTTTGCTCTTGCTCTCTGGTCCTTTTAATTGTGATGTTAGGGTGTCGATTTAAGATCTTTCCTGCTTTTTCCTGTGGGCATTTAGTGCAATAATTTTTCCTCTAAACCCTGCTTTAGCTGTGTCCCAGAGATTCTGGTAGGTTGTGTCTTTGTTCTCATTGGTTTCAAAGAATATCTTTATTTTTCCCTTCATTTCATTATTTACCAGTAGTCATTCAGGAGCAGATTGTTCAGTTTCCATGTAGTTGTGCTCCCACAGCTACCCTTTCCCCAGGTGCTCTGCTGCAGGGAGATGGAAGTTTGATCTATAAGTCCCCGACTGGGGCTGCTGCCTTTCTTTTAGAGATGTCATTCCCAGAGAGGAGGAATCTGGAGATACAGTCTGACTACAGCAGCTTTGCCAAGTTGCAGTGGGCTCTGCCCAGTCCGAACTTCCTGGTGGCTTTGTTTACTGTGAGGGGAAAACCACCTACTCAAGCCTCAGTAATGACAGACTCCCCTCCCCCAATTAAGTTCGAGCATCCCAGGTCGACTTCAGATTGCTGTGCTGGCAGCGAGAATTTCAAGCCCATGGATCTTAGCCTGCTGGGCTCCGTGGGGGTGGGATCAGCTGAGCTAGACCACTTGGCTCCCTGGCTTCAGCCACCTTTCCAGGGGAGTGAAAGGTTCTGTCTTGCTGGCATTCCAGGCACCACTGAGGTATGAAAAAACTCCTGCAGCTAGCTCGGTGT
The DNA here is from genome assembly GCF_003255815.1 of Theropithecus gelada. NCBI lineage: Eukaryota > Metazoa > Chordata > Mammalia > Primates > Cercopithecidae > Theropithecus > Theropithecus gelada. The sequence goes on along the minus strand of NC_037683.1, from coordinate 72,816,098 downwards.
CTGCCTAAATGGCTGTCCAATTTTGTGCTTAAAACCCAAGGCCCTGGTGGTGTAGGCACCAGAGAGAATCTCCTGGTCTGCGGGTTGCAAAGATGATGGGAAAAGCATAATATCTGGGCCAGAGTGCACCATTCCTCACTGCACAGTCTTTCATGGCTCCCCTTAGCTAGCAGAGGGAATTCCCTAACCCCTTGTGCTTTCCGGGTGAGGCAAGGCCCCACCCTGCTTCTGCTCACCCTTCATGGGCTATCCCCCCTGTCTAACCAGTCCCAGTGAGATAAGCAAGGTACCTCGGTTGGAAATGCAGAAATCACCTGTTTTCTTCATTGGTATAGCTGGGAGTTGCAGACCAGAGCTGTTCCTATTTGTCCATCTTGCCATCCACAACCTTGACTGTTTCTTTGTTTTTTTTGTTTTTAACGTAAAAGGACTCTAGTATAACAAACAGATGATAATTTATCCCTTTGTTATACCAAGTTTAAGCATTTGTTCTGAATGATTTTAAAGGGATTGGCTGTAGCTTACATGAGTACATTTTATCATGGATGCCAATAACATGCTTCTTAAGTCCACAGCCAAAGAATGAATTGAATCAATTTTCTAATGCATGTGACTGATTTTCATTCAGTGAGCTAATGGATACTTGATATATTTATTCTAACCTAATATGGTTTTTCCAGTGAATATAAAGTATTTTAATGCTTCTAACTGTAGAAATATTTGACTCAGTGCCATCACCTGATGTACTACTTCTTAGTCTTTCAGCCAAGTCTATTTTGGGGTTCAGTTGACATCAGAAAATTTCAGAGGTATACAGAGGGACAAGAACATGTTTGGTAGCATTTTGACCAACTTTAATAGTAAAAATTATGATGCAAGATTATATCTTAATCTTTCCTACTATTAATGGTCAAAAGTTTAACAGACTTTAATAAATCACAAATCTAGGATTCCTTCTGGCAAGTTCTCGATATAGAACTCCTTTCCCAGCACCAAAACATAATTACCAACCCTAAAATATATTTCATTTTGGGGCTGGGAAAGGAGATGAAAGATTGGGCCCTAAAACTTCAAATGCTTAAGGAAGGTGACTGATTCTACTCCTCAGGACTCCTTTGGCCTCAGTCACCATCTAGCTTCCTTCTCTCAACTCCAGATGTGCAAATGACTAGTGCCTAACTGATAAGAGAGGAAGAGAGAACTGGTAACAAATAAATGCTTGTTGATTGAGAAGATGTGATAATATGGAAAAAAGAATGGAAAGGTAGGAAGTGGTTTGGTACCTAAACAATTTACATGAAAATAACCTAAAATTAAGTGAAGGCCCATCCTCCTAAATTCAGTTCCAACTTGAACTACCCACATCAAGCCCTGCAGACACCAGGTTTAGCTGGTACCTACATTCTCCTTTCCAGCTTTATTGAAGTGTAATTGACAAATACTAATTATATATATATATATTTAAGGAAATATATATATTTAAGGAAATATACATATATTTAAGGAAATATATATATATTTATGGAAAAATATATATATATTTAAGGAAAACCATACGATGTTTTGATAAACATTGTGAAATGATTACCAGCATCAAGCTAATTAATATATCCATCACCTCACATTGTTTGTGGTAACAATGCTTAAGATCTACCTTCTTATTTCTGGTATACCCTAGAGTATTATTATAGTCACCATGCTATACATGAGATATTCAGAATGTATTCATCCTGCATAACTGAAACATTTTATCATTCTTCTAACATCTCACCATTTCTCCCACTCTCTAGCCCCTGGCAATCACCATCCTACTCTCTGCATCTGTAAGTTCAACTTTTTAGATTCCATACATAAGTGAGATCAAGTAGTATTTGTCTTTCTGTACCTGCTTATTTCCCTTAGCATAACATCCTCCAGTTTCATCCACGTAGTCGTACATGACAGGATTTTCTTCCCTTTTTAAAGCTGAATAATATTCCATTGTGTGTATAAATATGTCTCTCTGTGTATATATATTTATATATACACACACATGGAGACATATGTATCACATTTTCTTTATCCATTTATCTGTTGATAAACACATACTGATTTCATATATTGGCTATTGTGAATAATGCTGCAGTGAACATAGGTACACAGATACCTTGAAAAGGAAGAAGTAAAATTGCCTCTGTTGCATATGACACAATCTTACATATAGAATACCCTAAAGACTTCACCAAAAAACTGTTAGAAGTAATAAACAAATTCAATAAAGTTGCAGAATACAAAATCAACATTAAAAATCAATTACATTTCTATATACTAACAATTATAAAAAAAAGAAATTAGGAAAGTGATCTATTTACAATAGCATCTCAAGAACAAAGAAACAAACACTATAACCTTAAGGATAAATTTAACCAGTGAGTCAAAAGTACATTGGAAAACTAGTACACTGAAAACTAGAAAACACTGTGGTGCCTACCTTTAAAGTAATGTGCTTTGGGGATTTAAAATAACAGCAAACAAGAGATTCTTAAAATATCATCCAAAGAGAAAGTCTACTTACTACTTTTTTTTCATGCCTTCACAAACATACTGAATAGATCCTGAGGAAGCCTAAAGAATGAATGCTTCATTCACGTAACTAGTTTTATCTTTACTGGAAGCCCTGGAGGAGAAGGCATCTGAAAGTGTGCAGTTTGCTTCACTGGGGAAAGTCCCCCACAGTGGGAAATTACATGAGGCTTAATGCTGTATGAAATGAGAAAGCAGAAAAAGATATTTTTCAAAAGGCATGACAAAGAACAGGATAGTAAGTCTTACTATGAGTAATTACATTCTCTTCTCATAATCGCTCTTTCCCTTTCCATCCAAGAGTGGATATACAATTTCCTTTTGGGGTTACATCACCAATTTGAAAAATGATTCACAATCCCTGTGTCTCCAAATATTGCTGGAAGTCCCTATGCATGAAGTGAATCTTGAACCTTTCCCCTCAGTTTTAATACAGCTTTGGTGGGGACTAGGGTGCTCTTGGCTACATGGCTTGACATTTGTTCCATCAACCTCCAGAGAGGTGTTTATTTCCTCTGCTCTGACACATTATCTCGGATGATGGAAGACATCTTCAAATCAATTGATGGAAGATTGAGAGAAAGAGAACTTCAGGGCCGGGTGCTGTGACTCATGCCTGTAATCCCAGCACTTTGAGAGGCCAAGGTGAGTGGATCGCTTGAGCTCAGGGGTTTGAGACCAGCCTGGGCAATGTAGCAACACCCCATCTCTACAAAAAAATACAAAAATTAGCCAGGTGCAGTGGCATATGCCTGTAGTCCCAGCTACTGGTGGCGGAGGGGGAGGGGTGCGGTGGGAGGATTGCTTGAGCCTGGGAGGCAGAGGTTATACAGTGACCTTAGATTGCACCACTGCACTCTAGCCTAGGTGACAGAGCAAGACCCTGCCTCAAAAAAAAAAAAAAAAAAAAAAAAAAAAAAAAAGGAAAGGAAAGAAAAGAATTTTGAGCTACCCAATCCTTATTGTGAAAGACAAGCAATTTAGTGTTTAGTATATGTGGCAACTGTAATTGGTTTAGTTTTCAGTAGTTCATCTCTAAGGCAGTCTTGCTTTGAGGAACTGGAAACTTCAACTGACTATTTACAGGGAATAGAAACAATCACTAGGTAGGAATGAAAATGTTAAGCTTAGTTTGCCTGTGGTAAAACACTCATAATCATTTGATTTCACGGGCTTAATTTTATAAGCCTGTTCTACCACTGAGTGATTCTGTTTTCTTACTGGATTTCGGCTATCATAAATGTATTGCTAGATATTCAGAGGATAAAGGTTTATATGTTGAACATGGAATAATTCAGAATGGTTTCTTATACAGAATTCACTCTGAGATTTACATTAATTGAATGCAATAGAAACATAATAATATTTCTGAGTAATTTGGATTTTGCTTACTAATCCATTCTTATCAACTCATCTAGTAAGAGGAGCACATTTTTTGGTTTACTTGTTTTTGGTAACAAGTAAGAAATAAAGTATTTGGATACATGTTACAGACATTAAAATAAAGTATTTGGATACATGTTACAGACATTACCACTTTCTGATGGCATATATTCCTTCTAATATTAAAGAATAGAAATGGTAGTTTTTTTTACTGCATCATAATGTATTGACTATCTGAGAAAAATGTTGATTAGCTATATTGTGTTGAGTAACGTTTTCTTAAAAAGTCTCCAAACAGTTTGAGACAGTCACAGTAACATTACTATTATCACCTGATGAGCATCACAGGAGGCATGAAAAAATAGATAAGACAGTCAGGAATCAAAGAACGTGCATGGGATTTACAGTTAGTCACACACAGAGAAATGTTTAATTTCACATCAGTTCACATCTGACTCCCTTTCTTATAAAGCCACATTTTCAGAATCACAGTTGAGTATGGTGAAAATAAGCAGAGATTAGGTTTTCAAATTACCTATAATCTGCATTCATAAGTACTCTAGTTCACCCAGAAAGAAAACACTTGGATGACTGTCATAAATCAGTTCCAATGTTGTTCATCATGCCTCTCCATTCTCTCCTCTGTGCACCCCATAGTCTAGCATGTTAGCAATCTTCGTCCTTCAGAGAGGCCCTGTTCCTTTTCAGCTCTACAGCTTTGTACTGCAGCTTGGAATGTTTTTCTCTAACCTTGACTTTTTCACCCTTGCTCATCATTCAAGATTCAAAGTGCAATATATAAATGCTTGAACTTTGGAGCCTTCCTCCTCCTTCTTACAAAAGCTTACAATTAAGCAACTGTGTGGTTTTCTTTAATCTTTGGCATTTTATTCTATCCATTATTGTTTTAGAACACTCAGAGAGGAGAATTAAAGGGTCAAGAATCTTGTGGCTACATTTTGTTAACCGATTCCCTGATTCAAAGTATAAACTGAAATATGTATTTTCACTGAAAATTAGGTCAATATGCAATCTGTTTTTTATTCATTTATTCCTGAGTACCCACTATGTGCCAATTTCTGTGATGGCACTAGAAAATAAACACAATTTAGTCTTACTAAACAGACCTAGTTTTATATGGTTCTCAACAAGTTTACAGTTTAGAAAAGGGACACAGACAAATGAACAATTTTAATAATATGAAGTATTGCGAAAGGAACTACTGTAGGCAAGTAGAGGTTTTGTAATAATTTACAAAGTACAGGGTAACCAATTTATTGATGGCAAGATGCTTGAAGTATGTGGATGGTAGAGCTATTAAAAGTGCATTATCTATAGGAGTTGGCAATTGATTGGATTTTAGGGGAGAGAAACAGAGAGGTGAGAAGAAGAGATGAGAAGAGAGGAGGGAGAAGAGAGAAGAGGAGAGAACACAAGATGACACAAATGAATTCAAAACACAGCCAGGATTGCTGAGCTGAGTGAAAATGCCATTTAATATAAGAGATGTGACATATAATCACATAATAAATATAGCAATCATATGACCAAAATATACCGCATTAATTCACCTTGTTGGCTCTTGAGTATGTTTGAGCTTGTCAGGGTATGTCTTGATTTCTGGTTTGGGAATACATTTACCATAATACTTAGTATAGCACAGAGAGTATTTAGGTTCACACCTCCTCATAATTGCAGGTTGGTAAAATGCCACTGTTCAATCTGATAGCATTTAAGAGAAGGACACAAATGAAGATTCCTGATGACCCTTCTTAGGGGACAAATTCTTTTAGTACAAAGGGTCCACTAAAAGGCCAAAAAAAAAAAAAAAAAAAAAAGTCATTACCATTACTCTGAAGATTCTAACCTCTCCCTAAGACACTGTCTTTGTGGACACATTTTCTACAAAGCAAATTTGAGTTAAGCTTCTCTAAGCTTTCAGTAAAGACATTAGCTTAGTTAGCATATTAATTAAGACAAGTTCAAATGCCCTCTTCCCTTCATTGCCATGTAATAATTATATGCTCAGCATTTGTCCAGCACAGTTCCATTATGTAAAAGCTGTCTGTCTGAGCTTGCTGGCACTCATAGTCCTGCCCTAAAATTACTGAAGTATGTTAAAGATTCCTGGCCATTGGATGTTTTATTTATTTTTTATACTATGTAATTGAATTTTGAATGTACATTATGTGATTAAGGATTTAGAATACTGCAAGGTCTGTCAGAATCTCTTAATGTGAATGATAATGTTGTACCATTCATGCTGATAATTTAAGTCTATTGTTTATTGCCACTGAAACTCTTTCTCATCCCCTTAGAATGGAGATACTTTCCATTACAACCACTGATGTTTATTTGAACAGCTCATTTAAGTTCTGTGTTCTGAATTGCTTGCAAGGAAGAAAATATCTAGAATATTTTTAAAGACTCTGGAGTCATTCTAAAGTCTTTTTAGATTGAGATGGGGAATAAGTACATAAAGCATACAGACAGATGCATACTCTTAACTTCGTTTTGAAAGATACAAAGTTCTGTAATATTTACTGTGACTTTATCGTTTATTAGAATAAAGTAACTTTTTTCTCCACCAAAGAGCTATGTAAATAAAATGCATAGCATTGCCGCAGACAGTATTTATTTCAGCTTTTCATGTATGTGTATGTTGATATATACATAACACACACACACACATCAGCTTATTTCTAAATGTGCTCTGCACTGCAAATCTTTCCAAAACTAATTTAAAAGGCAATCCGAAAAAGAATATCTTTAACTATTTCTTTCCTTTTATAAAGAGTTCTGGGAGAGAGCTAAGGATATTTTTATCTTTCCTTCTAAAGTATTCAACTATTTGAACAGGTTAAATAGAAACTAAAGCAAATCAATGTAATAAATACTGATGATAATACAGACATGGAGGGTCACTTAGTGGTAAACTCGGTGATAGTTTTCTTAAACTCTTTATTTATCCTTTATTTATTTATTTTAAAACTAAAGTTTTCTTGAGAAAAACATATAAATTAACATGTATATTTTTGGTCTTTTTAAACTCAGTTATTCTTTTTTTAACCACAGTAGCAAGGCATAAAATTAGAATAGGTTCAAATATTAGCATTTTTATTGTAGGTTATTTCTGTATTTAATTACAAATAAATTTGAAAAAAAAAAAAAAGAAGACTTATATGCTTGTGAAGGCAAAGGTTTTCAGACTATAGAATGTCCTATATTTCATTCCGTCAAGACCTGAGGCTCTGAACTCAGACTTCAGGCTACATGGTTCTATCCCTGATACCTTGTTTGCACCTGCTAAATTCTTTCCCCAGAAGACTAAACTGACTAAGGCATTTTGCACATCTCTCTCTCTCTCTCTCTTTCTCTCTCTCCTTTTTTTTTTTTTTTTTTAGATGGAGTCTTCCTCTGTTGCCGAGGCTGGAGTGCAGTGGCGCAATCTCGGCTCACTACAACCTCCGCTTCCTGGGTTCAAGCAATTCTCCTGCCTCAGCCTCCCGAGAAGCTGGGATTACAGGCACCTATCACCATGCCCAGATTTTTTTTGTATTTTTAGTAGAGATGGGGTTTCACCAAGTTGGCCAGGCCGGTCTTGAACTTCTGACCTCAGGTGATCCACCTGCCTCGGCCTCCCAAAGTGCTGGGATTACATGTGTGAGCCACCGCGCCTGGCCTGCACATCTCTTTAACAGGTTATACCTAGTACATCAATATTTGACCCTAAATTAGGAATTTTTACCTCCCACCTGGGAACTTTCTAATGTAATGGCTGACCTGCTGGTTGGAGACACTCTCCATCTTTCCCAGGCCAGTAATTCTCTGAGATACATTTGACTTCATTACCCCTTTCAGTACTGTTCCTTGGGTAGATCCTATTCTCTTCTCAAAACTACCATTGCAAAACATTAGTGATGATGATGATGACGATGATGATGTCCACAAGGTCAACCATACCTTTCAGACTTATTTTATGCCTAGATTTATCATGCCTTGAGCCCAAGTTGCACCACTTAAAATACTTAGTTCAAAGCAATAACTGAAATGAATGCTTATAGACTAAAGGCATGGCTTCCAGCTTGAAGATTTAGACATTATCATGGCACAGCAGTAATAACGCATCAGGAACTCCTGATAAACCCATCTCAAGAAGTCATTTGTGATATTTTTCCTGACCCTCTCACCAAGTCAGGTAAATGAACTTTATGCTCTCTTTGCTCATAAACACCTCTATTATTCTAAAATCAAGTTTAAAAAGTAAAATAAAATGAAAAGATTGGGTAAATTTATCTCCTCAACCTTGCCAAATCAATAAGGAAGTATTTACTAAAATACTAAAGCAAAAGCTTTACTAAACAAGAGGAGTGTATTTGCAACTACTTTCAGGCAGTTTATGAACAAAATTACATACATATGTGAAATACACACATATACATATATATAATTTTGAATTGTATATATATAATTTTATAATATATGTGTGTGTATATATATAATGATTTTAAAAATATTTCTTAGAAAAAGAGCAGTATTTGGGTCCTGGCTCCGCTAATCCTAGCTGTGAGACCTTGGGTAAGTAACTTAACCTCACTTAATAGCCTAGTTTCCTTTTTTATAAGATGAGGAAATAATTCCTTGGAGTATTATTGGGTGGAGTTTAAATAAGCACATGTAAATTTAAAGTACTACATCCATGAAAAGTCAAAATATTATATTACACAAAGTAAAGTTAAAACAATTTTGAGAGAAAGCTGTCAGTGAGTTAAAGTGGCTGAAACAGATTTGACAAAAATCCAGCAAAAATATGACTTTCATAAAGGGCTTTAAGTAGTTGGTTAATGTAAAACAGATAATAAAGATCTTGCGGGGTTTTTTTTGTTTTTTTTTTTGTTTTTTGACAGAGTTTTGCTCTTGTTGCCCAGGCTGGAGTGCAATGGCACTGTCTTGGCTCAGTGTTACCTCCACCTCCTGGGTTCAAGCGATTCTCCTGCCTTAGCCTCCCAAGTAGCTGGGACTACAGGTGCCCACCACCACGCCCAGCTAATTTTTGTATTTTTAGTAGCGACAGAGTTTCACCATGTTGTCCAGGCTGGTCTCCAATTCATGATCTCAGGTGATCCATCTGCCTCAGCTTTCCAAAGTACTGGGATTACAGGTGTGAGCCACTGTGCCTGGCCTATAATAAAGGTCTTAATGCAACCTACTGGCATAATTTTGATCATTTGCTGAAATTAGAGTTTGCTGTATACTTTACCCATTGCCAGCAACTATTTTTTTTCTTTTTTTCCCCCCTCTCTATCATCTTGTAACTAGCAAGCATTTTAACGATATATTTTTTTTTCTGGTGCAATTGCTAGGTTTAAATTCTTTTATTAAGCTGGTCTAAAATAAAAAAGATGCAAGTTATCACTTCTGGCCAGTTTTACTGCCTCCCGTTTTATGTGATGAGGTGTACTGTTTCACCGTGTAGTTGACATGGCCATTACAATTAGATCCAGTGCACAGGAGAGAGGAAAACAAGACAAACTTCATCAGCAACTGGACTTGCAGTTAGTGAGGAGATCAAACACTTCACTGAGTGTGGCCAGGGAAAAAATCCTACTCAAAGATAAATTAAAATAACAGCAGTTAAGGGTTAACAGTGGGGGAAGGCAAGGCAAGAAATTCCACTGCAGTTATTAAAAGACTTCCAATTTGATTAAACATGACAACACTACACAAGGGTCAAAGCTAATATTTTTTTTTAAAGGGAAGAATAAAACACCAGAATGCAATGGACTTGGATGACTGATTTCCTTTCTATGCTTGTTCTTGATCAGCTTGTGTATTTGAATTCTGGTCTTCAGCTTTATTATAAATAATTCCTCAGTCACAATTTTTTAAAAAAATTCTTTGCAGAAGAAGCCAAATTATCCTTGTTTGCAGATGGTATTATCTTATATTTGGAAAAACCTAAAGACTCCACCAAAAAATTATTGGATAAGTTTAGATTGATAAACAAATTCAGTAAGGTTGCAGGATACAAAATCAACATACAGAAATTAGTAGCACTTCTATATGCCAATAGCAAATAATCTGAAAAAGAAATCAAGAAAGTAACCCTATTTACAACGTTACAAATAAAATTTGTAGGAATTAACCAAAGAAACGAAAAATCACTACAAGGAAAACTATAAAATACTGATGCAAGAAACTGAAGAGGGCACAAAAGATGGAAAGATATTCTATGTTAACAGATTGAAAGTATCAATGTTCTTAAACTGTCCATACTACCCAAAGCAATCTAAAGATTCAATCTCTATCAAAATACCAATGATATTCTTCATAGAAATATAAAAATAATCCTAAAATTTTTATGGAAAACAAAAGACTCAGAATAGCCAAAGCTACCCTGAGCAAAAAGAAGAAAATTAGAAGAATCACATAACCTGATTTAAAATTATACTATAGAGCTATATTACCCAAAACAGCATGGTTCTGGGATAAAAAGAGACAAATAGGTCAATGGATCAGAACAGAGAACCCAGAAATAAATCCATACATCTACAGTGAACTTTTTGACAAAGGTGCCAAGAACATACATCGGGGAAAGGACAGTTTCTTCAATAAATAATAAATCGTTTTAATAATTTTATTTATTTATTTTTATTTTTATTATTTTTAACCAATTTTATTTAATAATTTATTTTCATAATTTATCCTGGGAAATAATTTATTATTTATATTTATGATTCTGGGAAAACTAGATAACTACATGTAGAAGAATGAAACTAGACCCCCATCTCTTGACATAAAAAAAAATCAAATCTAAATTGGTTAAAAACTTAAATCTAAGACTTCAAACTATGAAACCACTAAAAAACAATGGGAGAAACTCAAAGTCTTTGGACTAAGTAAAGATTTCTTAATACTCCAAAGCACAAGCAACCGAAACAAAAAGGGGCAACAAAAAGGATCACATCAAATTAAAAAGCTTCTGCACAGCAAAGGGACCAATCAACAAAGTGAAGAGACAACACATGGAATGGGAGAAAATATTTGCAAACTGTTCATCTGACAAGGGATTAATAACCAGAATATGTAAGGAGCTCAAACAACTAAGTAGGAAAAAAAATCTAATAATCTGATTTAAAAATGGGCAAAAGATCTTAATAGGTGGTTCTCAAAAAAAGATACACAAATGGCAAGAAGGAATATGGAAAGATGCTCAACATCACTGATCATCAGAGAAATGTAAATCAACACTACAATGAGATATCATCTCACTCCCGTTAAAATGGCTTTTATCCAAAATACAGGAAATAGTGAATGCTGGCAAAGAGATGGAGACAGGGGAATGCTCATACACTGTTGGTGTGATTGTAAATTAGTACACTCACTATGGACAACAGTAGGGGGACTCCGAAAAAATTAAACATAGAACTATCATATGATCCAGCAATTCCAGTGCTAAGTATGTACCCCAAATAAAGGAAATCAGTATATCAAAGAAATATCTGCACTTCCATGTTTACTGCAGCACTATGAACAATAGCCAAGATTTGGAAGCAACCTGTGTCCATCCACAGATGAATGGATAAAGAAAATGTGGTACATATACACCTTGAAGTACTATTCAGCTATAAAAGAGCATGAGATCCTGTCATTTGCAACAACAAGGATGAAACTAAACAACATTATATTACTTGAAATAAGCCTGCCACAGAAAGATAAATTTTGTATGTTCTCATTCAATTGTAGAGGTAAAAATTAAAACAATTAAATTCATAGAGATAGGATGATGGTTACCATAGGCTGGGAAGAGTCATGGGGTTGGGGTGAAATGGGGAAGATTAATGGGTACAAAAATACAGTTAGATAGAATGAATAAGATCTAGGATTTGATAGCACACCAGAATGACTACAGTCAGCGATAATTTGTTGTACATTTTAGAATACATGAGGGAGTATAATACAACTGGAATGTTCATAACACAAAGAAATGATAAATGCTTGAGGTGGTAGATACCCCATTTACCCTGATGTGATTATAACACATTGTATGCCTCTATCAAAATATCTTATACCCCCATAAACATATGTACTTACTATGTACTCATGAAAATTTAAAAATCCTTAAAAAAGAAAATTACAAAAAGGGAAAGAAAACCATAGCAATCTGAAATCAGGCAAACAATTTACTTTGCTAAATTAAATTTTAAGATTGAACTCTGGATCAGTTTGTATTGCTGTAGTCTCTCTTGAATTTATCAAACAGAAAATCATTCATGGTAATTTAATTATGATGGAGATGGAAGGCATAGATACTTGTGAATCTCCTACTTAAGACCTAAATTATTAATATGTTCCTTTATTTAGAATAAAATATATATTTGGGAAAAAAAATCTCTTTCCTTCATTGACTCTCACCTCCTGCCTGTATCAGAGCAGTCACCAAGACTTGTCTTTTCATTTCCTTCTTTTCTGTTTTTACTGTATTTCAAATTCTTTTCTTCCTCTTCACTTCTACTGCTGTCATTACTTTATTAATTTGCACCTGACCATCCACTGCAATTCATCTTGCTCACTAGAATCTTCCTAAAGCATCTATAAAGATACTCTGCTCTCACTCAATTGTAGAGGTAAAAATTAAAACAATTAAATTCATGGAGATAGGATGATGGTTACCATAGGCTGGGAAGAGTCATGGGGTTGGGGTGAAATGGGGATGATACTCTCTCGAAAAAAGACACAATAAACTCTTCACTGGCAATTGATTCAGATTCATGCTCTACACCCTGGTGTTCAAGGCCTCTCTCAGTTTACCTCACTGTCTTTTTCCTGTTTTATCATCGATTATTTGGCAATGGATTCCACAATCCCATCTGCACTAGTATCTATGCATACCACACTCATCTTTGCCTGTGTACCTTTGGACATAGTGTCCCATCCACCTAAGATGCATCTTGCTTTTCATCAGCTAAACCAAATTCTATACTTCAAGTCTCTGTTTAAAATCCAATTCCTTCATGAAACCTTCCTTAAATAAGCCAGTGAACAACTACAGGTTTTCAGTAAAGTCATATTCCAGTTCTTAATTCCTGTAATATATTCTCCTCACCTCGAAACACTTCAGGGATTCTCAAACTTGTTCCCCTAGAAAAGTTCTCCTAAGCCATGTTACTCTTGTAGAAAGAGCATGAGATATTGATTTAATTCACTCATACAAAACTAGAAACATCCTTGCTAGCAAAATGTAAATACACACATGTCTATTACACAATATAAAATGGTAACCAAGAGCATTTGTGTTCAAGAAAAAGATAACCAGTTATTAACATCACTTGATAGCTATTCCTAAATTTTTACATTGACAATTACTTGTTTTTTGTTCCTTCATCTTAGTGTCAGTTTGTATTCTATGAGAAAACTGATAGTAGCCATCATGGCTTGAGATAAAATTAATAAAATAAAAGTCTGATCACGAGGTCAGGAGATCGAAACCATCCTGGTGAACACGGTGAAACCCCATCTCTACTAAACATACAAAAAATTAGCCAGGTGTGGTGGCGGGCGCCTGTAGTACCAGCTACTTGGGATGTTGAGGCAGGAAAATGGCATGAACCTGAGAGACAGAGCTTGCAGTGAGCGGAGATCGCGCCACTGTGCTCCAGTCTGGGCGACAGAGTGAGACTCCGCCTCAAAAAAAAAAAAAAAAAAAAAAGAAAAAAAAATATGGAGACCGCCTGCCACCACCCCAAGCAGACAGCAGTATATAGGTTTGGAGGGTTTTGTTGGAGTGCTGGCTCCTCTTTGTGTGCTTGGAAATTTACTTTACCTCTACGAGCCTCATTTTATTTATGGGAGTAATAGGAGGTTAATAATACTGGACTTGGGAAAGGATTAAGTGATATATGAAAATCCCTTATTAGTTAGCATAGCCTTGGTGGCTGTAGCTGATGGGCTTTAGTAGAAGTGCACAGGTCTCTGTTCACCACTCTTGCATTCTTCTATCCCCAAGGAAGTGGAGTGCTGCTAATGGGGGATGTTTCTTTGTCTGATGTAAATGCCAAGGATCAGGGAGTGCAGTCTCTTTGTTTTCTTTTATCTTCCTTCAGAGTCAAATGTTAACAGATCCTCAGGTTGCTCTCTTCCAGGAGCCTGGAGAAGGAAAGTATCATCCAGGGTCTTCTCAGCCCTGTCTCTTGCTCAATTACTATGACCCTTTGTCCCTGTTTTTCCCCCCCATAATTTCTATTTTTATAATTTTCTCTTTGTCTCCATCCTACTTCTTAAGTCTCTCTCTTTTTCTGTTGGGCTCTTTATTTCTGTCTCTAACTCTGTCTCTTTATGTCTGTCTCCCTCTGCATCTCTCTTCCTATTTCTGACTTTTTTGTTTGTTTTTCTTTCGCTAGCTTTCTATCTCTGTCTCTCTCTATTTTTTCCTTTTTTGTGTGTTTGTCTCTATCTTCCTCCAGTTTTATGTATCTCTTACTCCTTTAAATGTTCTTTATTATATTATTTGTTATTCTCTTCTACTCTTTCCTAATTTCAATGCAGCTTTATTTTATTTTTTAAAATTACTATGGTAGGCTGGGCGTGGTGGCTCATGCCTGTAATCCCAGCACTTTGGGAGGCTGAGGTGGGTGGATCACGAGGTCAGGAGATTGAGACCATCCTGGCTAACATGGTGAAACCCTGTCTCTACTAAAAATACAAAAAATTAGCTGGGCATGGTGGTGTGTGCCTGTAGTCCCAGCTATTCAGGAGACTGAGGCAGGAGAATCACTTGAACCCAGGAGGAGGAGGTTGCTGTGAGCCAAGATTGTGCCACTGAACTCCAGCCTGGGCAACAGAGCGAGCCTCTGTCTAATAAATAAATAAATAAATAAATAAATAAATAAATAAATAACTATGGTAAGGTCTGAGTGTTAGGTTCAGCCTTAGAAAAAGTAACCAATACTGATGTTCATCCTCCTGTGTTTCAAGGACATTCACTCTGCCCTTGGATAGGAAATAAATTCTTCTTAGGGACCAGATGAACTCCTAGAGTTCTGTGCTTTTGTTTTGTTTTGTTTCTGTTGATGGGTAGGTGGTACAATATCTCAGCAAATACTTCATGTTTAGTTTGCTTTATGTACATGTTCTATATTCCTTCTATGGATCTCAAGGAAAGATTACTGTGACAGGATACAACAGATGTGTTTTTGGCAAAATAATGGTGATAGCTTATATTTATGAAACAAAATGTGCCAGACACTTTTTAAGTATTTTCCTTTTATCAACTCATGTAATCCTCACAAATACACCATGAATTGGTATTACTAGGACCATTGCATCGAGGTTCAGTGTGTTGCCTAAGATCATACACTAGTAAGTTATGTCCAGACCTTATATCCAGAGTCTGGCTCTTTTTTTTTGAGATGGAGTCTTGCTCTGTTACCAGGCTGAAATGCAGTGGTGTGATCTCTGCTCAGTGCAATCTGTGCCTTCCGGGTTCGAGTGATTCTCCTGCCTCAGCTTCCTGAGTAGCTGGGACTACAGGCATGTGCCACCACACCCAGCTAATGTTTGTATTTTTAGTAGGGACGGGGTTTCACCATGTTGGCCAGGATGGTCTCCATCTCTTGACCTTGTGATCCGCCTGCCTCAGCCTCTCAAAGTGCTGGGATTACAGGTGTGAGTCACCACGCCCGGCCGAGTCTGGGCTCTTAACCACTATGCCCATGCATCTTCAACGGTATTTATTGGTGGTTATTGGTATGTCCAGTATTTGTTGGTATGATTATTGGTGTATATATATATATATACACACACACACAATGAAATGACATAGCTGTTATTCAATTTTAGGAGTGGGACATTTTCAGATATACTTTATAGAATACCTCTGTAGTGATACAAATTAAGTTATAAAATATGATTTTATTAATAGGACACATAATTTTTTTATCCATCACAATTCCTGCTAGATTAGATGCTCCCTGCTTATGGAGTGAGTGACTCAAGAAACACAAAAGGATGGGTAAAGCCATAATTCTGGAATATTTGGAAGGTAACAGATGATGTGATAGAAGTAATTTAGGCCACAGAAGATTGACTAGACAGGGGTTTCCAGTTATTTTTTTCTCAGCCTGAACAGTAGTGAGAGTTGTTTCTATTGGCTGGGTGAGGTGGCTCACGCCTGTAATCCCAGCACTTTGGGATCCCAGCACTGAGGCAGGTGGATCACCTGAGGATAGGAGTTTGAGACCAGCCTGCCTAACATGGTGAAACCCCGTCTATTCTAAAAATACAAATATTAGCTGGGCATAGTGGCAGGCACCTGTAATCCCAGCTACTCAGGAGGCTGAGGCAGGAGAATCGCTTGAACCCAGGAGGTGGAGGTTGCAGTGAGCCAAGATTGTGCCATTGCACTCCAGCCTGGGCAACAGAGCAAGACTTTATCTCAAAAAAAAAAAAAAAAAAAAGGACTTGTTTCTCTCATGAAATAAAACTAATTGGTAGATAAAACATGTGAAGAGTGGTAAAAATAATTTATGATAATGTCTTATTATTTTTAAAGACAACATTTTACCTAAAAATCACTTCCTTTCACTTACATGAACACAGTATCATTGCTACTGCTTGGTTCGTAGCTTAATCTGCATGAAAACCCTTAGTAGGAAAAACAGTAAAAATGCAGCTGCATTAGTCATAAATAATAATCACTTCCATTTACATAACGCCTTTGGAAAGGTCTCTAGAAACTAGCTAACTTTTGAAGTCATGCATCAGATTACAAAAGCAAAACATTCTGCTAATGTGATGTTGAGGTTATAAATTTAAATACATTGAGGTCACCAAATGCAAGAGGTATGGTTCTCATTATGACATCTCGCCCACATAAGCATGCTATTTTTCTTAATATTCTTTATTTAAGAATTCAACTGCTACTGAAAATATTTTGTCTTTCTAAGTATTTAGCACAACAAAATGTAAACATTGTGGGATTGTTGTTTTCTATGTGTTGCGTTTTAAAATTATAGCATAAAATTGGTCCAATTTGAATTTTGATTGTTGCCTAGAGTCATGAACGAAATGAAAATGCTGATTCAGAAGACAAATAGAAATTTTATCTGTTCACTTCAGTTACTTTTATTTGCCTATTCCCTGCATTCAAGAATGAAGGAGGCACAGAAGGGAGAGTAGTATAGGAGGATTGTCTATCATGTTTGAAATACTGTGTTAGGTGCTTTGCCCATGTTAATTCATCAATTGTGCTGCAATTCAACAAAATAGGTATTGGAATGTCTATTTTACAAGTGAGAAAATGGAGGCTTAGATTAAGTGACTTGGCCAACATGAAAATACTAAGGGAATGCAAATCTAAATTTGTTAGTTTCTAATGTTGTCTCCCACTCCTCTCACTAGATGGGGTAGGGGGAACAACCTACTAAGTATCTCTACCTACTACCTGCCAATTTCTCAAATCAGGGTTGTAATTTAGAAATTAGGCATGGTTGTGAGATAGGTCATAGGAAAAATGCAAGGGCAAAATTTTAAGCACAAAGTTAAAATTTTCCAACATATTCCTCACAATTGACATCCAACATTTTAATTTAGGAACATATGGAGAAGGGTATGTGAGTCCAGTTGAGAAGAAAGCTGTGGGGTAAGACCATCTGCTTATGTGCACCAATTCAGTCACCTTCTGAAAAAATAATAAGCATGATGCAGTTTATCCAACAAGTTCACATAGCACTGGGTTAAGAAGGTTTCTCAAATAACACAGCACTCTATAATGAAAACATATTTTCAGATGTTATAACATTGTATACAATGATATATAGGACTCTGTATATAATAGAGCAAGTATCCATTTTTTCCAATAGATAGAACTTCCCGGAATCCTATATACCCATTTTATGCTATTAAGACTTAGAATTATGTCTCTCTCTCTTTTTTTTTTAATAGAGCTTGAAAGAATCTAATAACAATTCCTTTCCCACTCTGAATCTTTCAGAAATGTGAACACTAAGGTCAGAGAGCTTAGTTGAATGGTTAAGCTACTACGTGTCAGAGCCAAGACTAGAACCTGGGTCCACCTACTCTACTTGTTCAGATTTTATTGCCAGTTTCTGACCACTGCAAATATACTTTGCAAGGCCATTTCAGAGTTCCAGCATGCTTTACAACAGAAAAGTATTTCAGAAAAGTTTTGATAGTTGAATCCTACTTGGGATAGGCTGGAAGAGTTCATTATTTAAAGATATGTTTTTGGAATCCTTTCAGTAAGTAAAGAGTCTTACATAACGTGAATATTATCTTTCTTATTTTAAGGCTAAAAGTTTATGTGGTTGTGTTAAGCCATTTGTTTAGGAAAAAGACGAGAGAGAGAGAGAGTGTGTGTGTGTGTGTGTGTGTGTGTGTGTGAGAGAGAGAGAGAGAGAGAGAGAGGAAGAGGAGAAACAGAAAGCAAGTGTTGGTAGACATCAACTACTTGAAACTGTTTTTCCACAGTCTTTCTTGTATACTACACTTCTCTAGTTTTTTTCTTACCATATGGGCCACTCCTTCTTAACTATTTCTCTGCTGGATCCTCTTTTTTTTTTTTTTTTTCAGTCCCCTAAACATAGGAATATGCCAGGACTCAGACTTCAGTCTTTCTTCTTTTTCCTCCTTAACATGTAGGTTATCTGATTGAACCCAGTATAATCTGTAGGCTGTTAACTTCAAGCACTGAACTTTCTACTGAAATCTCGATTCATGTAGCTGACAATATACTTGATATTTCTACTTTGTTACCTAGTAGCTGTTTCACATTCAGCATATCACAACCAAATTCTTGATCTTCCATCTCCCATCTCCTGTGTCTAATGTTCTTTATTGCACTGCTAGTCACCCAGTTGCTCAGGCCAGAAACCTTGAAATTATTCTTGACTCCATTCTTTCATTCAGGCAATTAAGGAATCTTGTCTGATTTACTTTCAGATACAATACATCTAGGGTCTAACTTCCCAACACTATCACCACAGCACCCAAGTTCACCCCAAGTTCTTGTGTGGAAAATGACAAGAATCATTTTGTTTCTCTAATTCCACGTTTGTCCTGTATTCTCCATTCACACAGCAGTGAAAATTGTCTCCTGCTCAAAATTCTCCAATGAGTTTCTAATCACACTTGAAATGAATTCCAAAGAACTTACTATGGTGTACAACGCTGCTTCCCTAATTCATTCGTTGGTCTCTGCTCAATTGATTTCTGAAAGGCCATTCATGAATATATATATATATTTTATATATATATATTTACACACATATACAACAATATATATGAAAGAGTAGTCTTCCCTTACTTGACTGTAACTATTTACCTTATTTCTCTCTGATTAATGTTCTCTCTCTATAATTCTGAATTGCCTCCCCCACTAAAATAATGTGAGCTTCATGAGGGCAGGGACTTTATTTTGCTCACTTCTTTGTTTTGTTTTGTTCACTTCTACACATTAAGTACCAACCTCTAATAGATACTTGTTGAAGAAACAAACTGATAATTAATGCATGTTCTTATATGTCAAATCTCATGGACCTTGGAACACACAGCTAAAAATTCAGCATATTAATATAAGTAATTGTCATCAAAGTGCTGCATTTTATTTGCAGTATTCTAAAAAGGAACGCACAGGGCAACTTTTCTTGAATTAACCATATAATCAATATGTTTTACCTCTACTCTTAAACCATATCAACTAAACATAACTATAAATGTTGGGCTGATGTTTAACATGTGCATACATACACATAGTCACACATTATCCCAAATCAATAAGCATGGGGAAATGAAGCTTTCTTTGATCCCAGTGGTTTCTGATTAACTTTAAATGGTAATGATGGAGATTCTATAATCCAGGAGCTTCAAGAAAATTAATTCAACAGGTTGTAGGTAACCAGTCAAGCAGGGGGCAGAGGTATCTTTACAGAAAGAAAAAAATATTTATTTGGTTCTTAAAGGTATTGAAAAATTAAGATTTTCATGAAAGATTGAATTCTAGGTAGAAGTGGTCATGTGGCAAAAAATAATAAAAAGGTGAAAGAAAATAAAGGAATTTAAACAGTTTATGATTTTTTTTTTTGCTCACTCTTAATATGATATAACCTGAAGTCCCAAGATTCATATAAGCAATAAAAGCATAACAAAGAAGAATCAATTGATCTTTCACTGACTTCTGTTTCAAAACAACTTTTAGTATATGTTAGGTTGTACCTACTGCAATAAAATGTTTGCAGACCCAGAAATCTGTGGCTGTTTTTTGTTCCTCCATTCCAACAATTTTATAATATAAAGCAATGAATTATATTTTAGAATAGTTTTTTTCAGATAAAATATATGCTTTTGGTTACTGTAGGAGATGTGCAGGATGCTATGGGAGCTCATAACAAGGGTGACTATGCAGTTTCCTGTGGCACATTTGTACAAAAGTGTGAGTGAAACGTGGGAGTTTCAGAAAGGTACATCCCAGGAGAAGGGCTGTTACAGCTGAGAAATGAGAAACGCCCAGATAGATAACTGGCTATCCATATGCAGAAGAATGAAACTGGATCTCTACCTATCACCATATGCAAAAATTAACTAAGGATGGATTAAAGACCTCACACTATAAACATCTTCACACAAAACCTAGGAATAAATACCCTTCTTGATGTCAGTCTTGGCAAAGAATTTATAGCTAAGCCCTCAAAAGCAACTGCAACAAAAACAAAAATTGATAAGTGGGGACCTAATTAAAGAGCTTCAGCACAGCAAGAGAAATCATCAAGGGAGTAAACAGACAACCTACAGAGTGGGAGAAAAAGTTCACAAACTAGGCATCTCTCAAAGGTCTAATATCCAGAATGTATAAGGAACTTAAATACATCAAAAAGTCAAAAACAAATAACTCAATTAAAATGTAGGCAAAGGACATGGACACTTCTTAACAGAAGACATACAAGCAACCCACAAACATATGAAAAAATGTTCCACATCACCAATCATCAGAGAAATGCAACTCAAAACCACAATGACATGCCATCTCATACCAATCAGAATGGCTTTTATTAAAAAATCAGAAATTACAGATATTGGCAAGGCTGCAAAGAGAAGGGGACACTTATACACTGGTGGGAATGTAATTAGTCCTGCCACTGTGGAAAGCAGTTTGGGGACTTCTTAGAGAACTTTAAACATTGCTATAATTCGACCCAGCAATCCCATTACTAGTTATATACCCGAAGTAAAAGAAATCATTCTACCAAAAGGACACATGCACTCACATGTTCATTGCAGTGCTGTTCACAATAGGAAAAACTTGGAATCAATCCAGGCGCTCATTCATGATGGAATGGCTAAAGAAAATGCAGTACTTATATACCATGGAATACAATGCAGCCATTAAAAAGAACAAAATCATGTTCTTCACAGCAACATAAATGCAGCTGAAGGCCATTATCCTAAATGAACTAATGCAGAAACAGAAAACCAAATACTACATGTTCTCACCTATAGGTGGGAGTTAAACACTAAGTACACATGGACATAAAAAAAAAGGAGCAGAAGACACCGGGGACTACTACATGGGAGAAAGGGAGGAGGCAAGGGCTGAAAAACTACCTATTGGGTACTATGCTTACTACCTGGGTTACAATTTCAATCATATCCCAAACTTCAGCATCACAAAATATACCTTTGTAACAAACCTGCACATATTCCTCACAATTCTAAGGTAAAAGTCAAAAAAGAGAGAAAGAAGAAAGTGGTAAACATGGGGAAAAAGAATCATAGTACAATAATGCAAAACAGCAAAAACAAAAAACCACCCAGCTAAAGAGGCTGACTAGTGGGCTTGCGCTTTGGAGAGCTGTTCCAGTGAGAAGTAACAGGATGAGTTTCAAAACCAACATATTAGTATGCAAAGAAGTCCTTGGGTCCAGTTTTGATTCCATTGCTTTCTGTTTTCTTGGGCATTTAGATAAATGATAATGGTTTTCTCTTTAGGTATACAACGTAGATAAAAACAATGGACTCAAGGTCTCAATGTAAAGATTGCATTGAAGAAAAATGAACAATATGAGTAAATAATGAAAATAATCTGTGCAAAAACTGTAACTTATTTTAAAGAAACCTACCAAAGTTGATTATCACTACAGATGCAGAATATAGACAACCATGTTCTTTCTCAGATTCATCTTCTGTAGTCTTGTGAAACATTTGTGTTCACTCCAGGCTATTGTACTTTTAAAACAATATTGAAAAATTAGGCAGCATCTAAGAAAAAAGCAATAAATTGATGGAGAGGAAACTTGATAGAAGACGAAAGAGTTGACATTATTTGGTCTGGAAGAGAGATAGCTGAAGTGGGCTATAATAATACTCTTAAAAAATATGAAGAGCTATTATTAGGAAAATGTAGGCCAGCTGTTCTTTAGCTCCAGTGAGGTCAGAATATGAAAAAGTTGGCTAGGTTTGTTAAAACATTTGAGAGAAAGCCTTGAAAGTAAAGGATACTTATGGATTCCCGGAGACAGGAGATCTTGAGATACCATCTGCTTGGATGGATAGAGATAGTCCTACTCAGGGGTGTCCCTTTGTGCTCAGACTATAAGCTCTTAGACTCAATTATTCCGGTATCACAGCTATCAGTAATGGGGAAAGGACAGGGGCAGAGCTCATTTGAAAGACAATCACCAGCATAAATGCTCCGCTCTCAGGGAAATGGAAGTGCCCCTTCCTAAGTTGCTCTTCCTTATAAGCTTCCCTTGAGCCTTGAACAGAATGACGCTTCCTCTGATAGGCTATTTCTGTTTTTTTTTGTTTTTTGTTTTTTGTTTTAAAATTATCTTCCATAGAAGCTTATTTTCAAAACACAAGGCAAAAAGACAGAAGTCTTTAAAATTCTTTATCACATTTTGAAACATCAGAATTTGAAATCTAAAATGTATGCCTTTTAATTAAAAAAAGTATTTCACACACAACTAACTCCTGTAACATATATAGTGCTAACTCATTAAATCATCTTAAATGTAACTGTCCTTTGCTAAAGAAGAAAAGAAACTCATGCCTTAGACCTACATATAGCATTCATTTGCATATCTATGCATATACACACACCTTATTTTACATTAAATCTGTCTCCATACTATTTATATTTATACCCATTTGCTGAGTCCAAATATATCTGGCCGTTTTTGAATTCCATCAAGTATCCTTTAGAAAGTATTCTTAAGAAGTTATACTTGGTAAGACTTTGCAACAAAGCTGAATTATGGTGGAAATCCTATACAAATGCTCAATCTTTCCAGCAGCAATAAATTACAATGTCAGAAACATAAGGTGCTGACCTCCCAGCGTGAACAAAGAGTGTGAGGAGAGTAAAAGGGATAAAGCTCTTGATTATAAATGTTTTTCTTGAAGAATACAGCATTTATGCAGAGAAACAGCCATGAATAAAGTCTATCACCTCCTGATGTTTATCCATATAAAGCACAAGATGATTTTTCTTCAAAGAAAGAAAAAAGAAAAATAAAAACCATACACTTTGGACTAATACTTAACGTTATTCATGTTTAATACACCTGATGACTATAATTTTACATTTTCTTTTTTCCTGTAAACAAATGAATACATAATCTGTTTTTCTTTTTCCTTCTTTCTTTCTTTTTTTTTTTTTTTTTAACAAAGAAGAAGCAAATGAACAATCCTCTGAGTGAGAAACTGTTCTGTAAGTTTAGAATATAGAAGTGACTAGTGGGCTATATGCAAATTTCTTTGAAAAACAACAGCACACTGCTTGTGCTGGATTGTATTTTTAAAAGTCAGGATCAAGGATTGGAGCTATGTAACATGCTTCACAATAGGGGAGCAGTTATCAAGCTCCTGAACTCCACCAACCATGACAGAAGCAGAATATTTCTTTCCTTCTGTTCCTGCCTCCCTACCTCTAAAAAATCCCGATAAAATATATCTGCAATAGGAGAGGATTTTCACAGAAACTGAACCCACCCTCATCTGTCTCAGTGTATCTTAACCCTTGATGCAGTTTGCTTTTATAAACTACCAATTACCCAGGCCCCACTCAAGACTAATTATTTGGGAGGCCTAAACATTGCTATCTTTCAAAACTCTGCAGATGATTCTAATGTGAAGCCAGGCTTGGGAATTCCTTTGACACCCACTTTCATGTCCCTGCATTAATGACAATAAGGATAACTCGGTGATGTAAGCTAACTATTTAAATCCTGTTGTGAGATTCTTTTCTTTCTTTACCACTGACTAGTCCCTTTACTACATCAATAGTCAAATCCTTTCCTTGACAAAGCTGCACTATGACAATAGATGAATCTTGACTCTCTCCCAGCTAGGTTTCATCACAAACAGGGATTTTCCTTTCATATAACTTTCACGTAACTTTCATCCTTTTATTATCTAAATATAGTCCCCATATTTTCTGGGGCTCCCTACTCCTCCAGGAAAACATTCAAATTTTTAAAATAGAGTGTTCTAGGCCCTCTGTAATCTGGTTTAGAGTTTCTTTCCAAGTTGAGAATGCTTTATTCCACAGCAGGGATCTTCATTTTTTTTCTAGCCTTTCTACATTCAGTATTTCCTTACTGAATACCTTACTCAAGCCTACTTTCTTTAATGTTTCCTTCTGTTCTGTTTTTGAAATGCTGACTCTGCTCAGCCAAAATCAAACCCTGTCCACTATAAGTCCTAGTTCAAGTATTCTGTCCTGAAGCACTTCTCAACCATGCAAGCAACCTCTCATCAAATCACTGTCTTTAGTACTTATTTTGGGGCACCATACGATTTGCATTTATTGCACAATTCCTTGTATCTTTAGTCAGTTTTGCTCCTGATGCTATTATAAGCTCTTCAAAGACAAGATGTATATCTCATCTGCAGCTCAAAGCACCTGGCACAGTGTCTCACACATAGTAGGCACTCAATACTCATTTGTTAAAGGAATATAAAGTGATTAAATGGCACAGAGCTTACATGATCTCATATCTTAGTGGCCTAATGCTGAGTATGCAAGTGCTGGGAAGTGCTGTCTGAATTCCAGTGCCAGAATTATATTTATGAGGACATATGGAGGACAAAACAGAAAGGAAAGCTATAGTCCCAAATGAAAAAAATATATATATATCATTCTCAGAAAAAGAAGACCATTCTTTACCTTAGAGTGCATTTAGATCTTCAGAAGATCACAAAAAGAAGTGATGAAAAGTAATACCTTAGCAGGGGAAGAACCATTCATTATATGCTCCTTCAAATGTAATGCTAATCATTTGTTCTGTAAATGAAACTTTAAATATCTTTATTTTAATTCCAGTACCCCAAGTGACTGGTCAAGATCCCTCCATCTTGCAGGTGCTAAATGTGTGCTTTTAAATATGAGACGGGTGCCAGAATTTGCTCTCAAAACAGAAGTTATGTATCTGGAGACTCATAATGCCTCATTTGCTTCCTTGTGTCCTGCTTGCCACTTCTCTCTCTGCCTGAACACGGAAGATGTGGGGATACAAATGTTCCATACACTTCTCCCTCATAAGAATAATTTCTACTTTCCTCCCAGAATGAATTTTGATTTTGATATAGCATCTGACTGAACTTTGATGTTTAGCCTTTTCAAAAAAAAAATCAAAGTGATGAGCATAATATTGGTACAGTTTTGAGAAGATGATAGTAGTAGACATTTTGCCCTAATCTCTAGCCATTTAGAATTCAGCAATGTGATGGCCCAAGAGCAGACCAAGGAAACCAATCATGGTAAACCCATTATCCATGTCGATGACTGACTCAGAAACCAAGGCCTGAGCCACTGAGCCTTCCTAAATGATAGTAAATATTTGAGAAACAGACACGTAGCTGGATTTGAGCCAATAAGGTACAGAAGGAATGGAGCCTAGTTATTTCTCAAACAAGTGTTTTTCTTTTTTTCCAAACTTTTATAAGAGATTCAGAAGAGAAAGTGTCTCTCAGCGTCTCTCACTGGACATGCCTGAAGAAGCATGCAGTCTTAACTGCTACTGACATCATCACACAACCACAATGGAAAAGGACTGGAGATATTGTCTGAGAGGTAAGATCATAGGGATCAGCCACTTGATCAAATTCCCTGAAAGTCCACACCTCCTTCTAGTCTTCCTACTATGTGAGCCAATGAATTTTGTTTTAAGTTAGTTAGAGTTGAGTTTCTTATCACTTTCAGCCCAATGTACCTTATATGATCACGGCAACTGAGACAGGTCCTCAAGGAAGCACATATCTGATTCCAAATGCCCAATACACTCACTAAGTCAAGACATACTTGCTTTCATATTATCTTGTTGTGACAATGGCTATTGACACAACACCTGCTTTAGCACAGGAATGCCTTCATTCATTCATTTATCAAATATTCATTGAGCAGCCATCACATGCAAGACATGGTGAAAGATGCCAGAAGATGAACCCCGGAAAAGTTTTTATGGGTGCTATGAGTGTTTAGAAGAACAGCAGATGCTACGGAAACATGTAACGGGGAAAAAACTTACAGTGAGGGCTCAGGAGAAGGGATCCCTGAGAAATGGACTTTTACTTCAAGATTTGATATATGAGTCGAGGAGAGCAAGGAAAATAGTGGGGGAAGAAGAAACAATACATGTAAGTCCTGGGCAAAACATGGAGTGTAACATTTTGGAGAATTTGAAGAGCTCAAATGGAGAAAGAGGGAGAGGAGGAGAGCAGCGATCAGAAATCAAAAGCCTTGAGAATCACCATGGTAGGCATTTTGGGCTTCATCCAAAGTCTTGAAACATCACAAGTACAAGTATCAGATGCTATGTTAGAAGATTAACATGATTTTAACCATTTGCGTTTAGTAGTTGTTTAAAATAAAGTCTATATTTAGGTGCAGTAAGTTGGGAATTAATTTTAATGAAAGAATCATTGAGTATTTCCTTTGGAAAGCAGCTATATTTCTTATCAAATCCTCCACTAAGCCAAATGGATAAAGTTTCATGATCTTGAAAACTTTTGAGTGCTTTAGAATATTTAAAAACAAATATTTTCCTCCAGGGCATGTAGATGGAGCTGCTAAAACATTCTCAGTTTTATAACATTAACTAAATTAGAGCTTGGGCATGAAAATGTTATTCCAGCAGTATTTATCGAGTACCTCACCTATCAGGTGACAAGTGTACAACATCATCTTTCTTTCCCCAGTCACATTATGCACACGTTCATTTATTTACCCAGTATAATGGTTGATTTTACAGAAATTTACCAATATTGTAGGGTTAAAAGGAATGCTTTCAGAAATTAGATGCCTTTTAGTTCATATTTCCTTGGAAATTTACTAGCTGTGTCACCTGGGGCATGTCACATAACTTCTCTAAGCCTCAATTTCCTTCTTTGTACAATGGTGATAGTATTAGTTCTAGGTCATGAGTTTTGTCCTCAGGAACAGATAAGGTAGTACGTATTGAACACTGTGTGTGGAACAAGGCAAACACTGAGAAATATTAGTTATTATCATTAGTTATCATGATTGCTAATTCATGATACAGTTAGAAATGTGTGGAGCTGCAGTGTAATGGTAGGATCACTGGGCTGCCATACTTAGGAACCTCTGGTATATTCACAGAGAGAGGTGGTCCCAGTAACAGGGATGTGTACTAGGACACTGGGCTTTGCATAGGCAGCAGGATCAGTAAAAGAAATCCAGGCCACATTCTGACATGGGTACCCAGAAATCTGATATCCAAGGTTCAAAGTGCAGTTGGAAGATAGAAGAAGATGTTGTGTATTAAAAACAGAGCTGAAGATCACATATTGAAGTATTGAAGAAAGCATTCTAGCTGCCCTAGCTCCATTTTAAAGATCTGTTAGCCCTGAGGCAGTGACTCTTTAGTCTGTGGGAAAACTAAAGGCTCAACATAGACTCTGGCTGAAGCCAGAGACCTGCTTTCTAGCTTAATTTTGACATTCATAAACTATTGAAGCTAGCAAATTATGTGTCATTTTGATGATTCAGTTTCCTAATCAGTAAAATGGTGATAATTATATGTGATTTGTGTATCACACAGCATTGTTGAGTTATTAAATGAGGTACTGGATAAGAAAGCACTTGGAAAACTCCAAGGTACTATATGAAATCATTAATAAATCTATTCAGTAATATTTATAAAGTTTTATCTTGTTCCTGGGATTGCAGTACAAAGACGAAAAGAAAAATTCTATTGCTTTAAGGCACTCATTGTCCACTAGAGAGTCAAATATCAACAATCAATTACAATTAATATATAATAAGTAGTATATAATATAATGAAATACCAGCTGCCAAAAAGACATGCATAAGGTTCAGTAAAATCCAGAGTGGAAGGAACACCTAAGTTGCCTAGCGTGACGGGGAAAGACTTCAGAGAGGAGATACATTGCAAGCTTATATTTGATATATGACTGCGAGCTTTCCAGGTGGACAATGAAAAGAAAGGCTGTTTCAGGGACAAAGGGCAGATGTACATAAAACACAACAGTATCTTTGTGGATTGAATTAGAAACAAAAGTTGCAAGAAAATCAAGCCAAAGGCCACTTGAGGTCTTACATTCTTTTCCAGTGTCATCACGGTCATTTCAGTTGCAGAACATGTTGGGAAATGACTGACCTTGATCCTGGAATACTCCTCCCATTTGGCCTAGTTCTGTAATTCTTTCAACTAGGTCAGAATCAGCCTTGCACCTGCAAGTATCACTGTCTCTAGTAGTCAACAGTAAGCATGCCCTGTGCTCTGACTTCCACCAGGCACATGTTTTACATTCATCAAGGCAGCCCTTCTGCATCAAGGTTGAGGACATTAACTAAGCAACCACTGTGGCTGATTTCATCATTTGTGCCCCATAGCTGAACAGAAGGTTTTAGTTTCCACTGCCTGCTAGGCTACTTAACCCTTCTAAGCAGAAATATTCAGACAAAGAAGCCCAACTGTTACTATAATTTTGTCGATATAAAGACATCTGCATATGACTTCACAGCATCTGGCACTGTTTGAAACACAGAATCCAGGACTGCAGTTTCCATTTCTCTAAGTACCCCATGTGACAGTTTAGAAAACATTCACTCACCATGACAGCATGAAAACCCTGCTTCCAAACAAAGCAAAATAAGAAAAAGTATGTATTCTGCAGCAATAATTATATAGTAATATATATGAAATTTACTGTATGTGGAAAAATCCAGTCAATGCGATGTCATTTTATGTATTTTTAAATCATCTCCCCTTTATGTCAACATCGGTTCTCATAAAGTATCTTTTACATTGGAGTATGTAAAAAGAGCCATTTCTTCTTTCTAATTCATTTAACAAACTTTTATTTAGCTCCTTTTATGTGCTAACCATCCTGTTGGACAATGGGAACAAAGATATGAAAGACTCCTTCAAGGAAGGTAAGATATAAGTGAACAAATAATTACTTGGTGAGAACAAGTCATATACACACATGGGCATCATTTCCTTTGCAGAACCACTCTGTGTGGTTTTGATGAGGTGGTCAGTCTAGGTGCTCTGCCCTCTGAACAACCCTGACAGAGAAGGCACATGATTCAGCGAGGCTAATATGTGCCACCTTGGGACTTTCCTATGAAAACATGCAGGACAGATTGTCTCTTTTCACATGGATTGGAAGGTGGGAAGATGGTACTTTGGATGTCATCTTCCCTACCAAATGACTAAAGATAAGACATGGGGGAGGGAATAAAAACAGGAGGAAGAGAAGAAGAGAGAAAGAAAGAGAGAGAGAGAGAGAGCTCTTAGGACATCATTTAAGCTCTGTATCAAGGGTGCCCATTTTAAAAGTTGATTTGTCACTTAATTAGAAATTTGTTTCTTTAACTGATATCTGAATGTGGGGTTCTAAAATTACCATATTCTAAAATAACAAATTAGCTGAGTCAAGGAGGGCTGAAGAGAAAATTTATCTCTTCTACGGGGAATTTGATTAGGATGAAGAAAAGAAACTGGTTAATCCACATGCATTACATTTTAGGACTCAAGCTACCAAAGGTAAAGCTTTGAAAAACTGTTACAAGCATTTCTTGAAAGCAGTATGGAATCATCTGGTAACACTGAAGTGATATGAATACTCCATTAACCAGCAATGCAGCTCTTAGGAAATGATGGACATACACATCAGGATATACACAAAAGATTTCCCAGCAGCACTGTTTGTAATAGACTTGAGCTAGAGACAATAAATGTCCACCAAGAGTAAAATATGTAAAATATACAATGGAATACTAGACATCAATGAAAATGAATAAACTATAACTACATTTACATGGTAATCTTACTGTCATAATGTCGAATGATAGAAGCTAGATATAGGAAATGCATAAAATATGATTCCATTCATTTACAGTATAAAAAAGAAAACTGAGATATGTAATTTGTGAATACTTGATGAAAGTGAAGAGAAACAAGGAAATGATTATCAGAAAAGCTAGGATATAGTTACTTTTCGGAGGACATTAGTGGTTTGGAATCAGGAAGTAATACATGGGAGGCTTTTAGGTATTATTATAGTAAGGTTTAATTTTCAACTGGGTGGTGATATGGGTGTTCACATACAGTTATTCATGGAATTACATTTACACATGTTTTATGCATTTTGTATGTGTTATATTTCACAGAAAAAAACATATAAACAAAACATGAAGGGATGTTGGATTCTATCGAAAACTTTTTCCATGTCTACTGAGATGATCATATGGTTTTTGTTTTTTAATTCTGTTTATGTAGTGAATCACATTTATTGATTTGAATATGTTGAACAAACTTGAATCCCAGAAATAAAGCCTACATGATCACAATTAACTTTTTTTTTTTTTGAGACGTGGTCTTGCACTGTTGCCCAGACTGAAGTGCAGTGGTATGATCATGGCTCACTGCAGCCTCAGCCTCCTGGGCTCAAACCATCCTCCCACCTCAGCCTTCTGAGTAGGTGGGACTACAGGCACACACCACTATACCTGGCTAATTATTTTTTGGAGAGATGGGGTCTCCCTATGTTGCCCAGGCTGGTCCCAAACTCCTGGGTTCAATGGGTCCTCCTGCCTCAGTCTTCCAAAGTGCTGGGATTACAGGCATGAGCCACTGCACCCAGCCTAAATTAAGTTTTTGATGTGCTGTTGAATTTGGTTTGCTTGTGTTTTGTTGAGGATTTTTGTGTTTATGTTTATCAGGGATATTGGCTTGTAGTTTTCTTTTTCGTTGTTTCTTTGCCATGTTTTCATATCAGAGTGATGCTGGCTTCATAGAATGAGTCACAGAGGAGTCCCTCCTCCTTGATTTTATTTTTTGGAATTGTTTCAGTAGAATTGGTACTAGCTCTTCTTTGTACATCTGGTAGAATTTGGCTGTGAATCTATCTGGTTCAGGGCTGTTTTTGGTTGATAGGTTTTTTTAATTACTGATTCAATTTTGGAACTTGATATTGGTCTGTTCAGTGTTTCAACTTCTTTCTAATTCAATCTTGGGAGATTGTGTACTTCCAGGAATTTATAAATTTCCTCCCTATTTTCTACTGGATGTCCACAGAGGTGTTCATAATAGTTTCTGAGGATATTTTCTATTTCTGTGGGATCAGTTGTAATGTCACTGTTGTTGTTTCTGATCATGCTTATTTAGACCTTCTCTCTTTTTGTCTTTGTTAATCTAGTTAGTGACCTATCGATCTTGTTTATCCTTTTAATGAACCAATTTTTGGTTTCATTGATTCTTTGTATGTATTTTTGGTCTCAATTTTATTCAGTTTAGCTCTGATTTTAGTTATTTCTTTTATTCTGCTAGTTTGGAGTTAGTTTTGTCTTGTTTTTCTAGTTCCTCCAGATGTGATGCTAAATCATTAATTTAAGATCTCTCTGACTTTTTGAAGTAGACATTTAGTGCTATAAACTTTCCTCTTGACACTGCTTTTGCTGCATCCCAGAGATCTTGTTTTGTTGTGCCTCTGTTTTCACTTACTTCAAATAATTTTATTTTATTTCTACCTTGATTTCATTGTTTATCCAAAAGTCATTCGGGAGAAATTCATTTGCATACAATTGTGTGGTTTTGAGAAAACTTCTTGGTATTGATTTCTATTCTTATTCCACTGTTGTCCAAGAGTATGGATGGTATAGTTTTGATTTTTAAAAAAGTTTATTGAGACTTACTTTACAACCAAGCATGTGGTTGATCTTGGGGTATGTTCCTTGTGAAGATGAGAATATATATTCTGTGGTTGGTGGGTGCATATAGGTGTCTATAAGTCCAGTTGGTCAAGTGTCAAGTTTAAGTTCAGGATTTCTTTGTTAGGCTGGGCACAGTAGTTCATGTCTGTAATCCCAGCAGTTTGAGAGGCCGAGGCAGGCAGATCACCTGAGGTCAGGAGTTCGAGACCAGCCTGGCTAACATGGTGAAAGCCCTTATCTACTAAAAATAATGAAAAAAAAAAAATAGCCAGTTGTGGTGGCACATGCCTATAATCTCAGCTTCTAGAGAGGCTGAGGCAGGAGAATCACTTGAACCCGGGAGGTGGAGGTTACAGTGAGCCGAGATCATGCTACTGCACTCCAGCCTGGGTGACAGAGCAATACTCTGTTTCAGGGAAAAAAAAAAAAGAATTTGTTAGTTTTCTGCCTCAGTGATCTGTCAGTGAAGTGCTGAAGTCCTCCACTCTTATTGTGTGGCTGTCTAAATCTTCTTGTATTTCTAGAAATACTTATTTTATGAATCTGGGAGCTCCAATGTTAGATGTGTATATATTTAGGATGGTTAAGTCTTCTTGTTGATATGAATCCTTTACCATTATGTAATGCCCTTCTTTGTCTTCTTTACTGTTGTTGGTTTAAAGTAAGGAAGATTCCTTAAAATAGTAATTGTCATCTATGACAAGCCTACAGCTAACATTACACCAAATGGGCAAACACTGGAAGCATTCCCCTTGAGAACTGGAACAAAACAAGGATGTCCATTCTCACCATCTCTATCTAACAAAGCATTAGAAGTTCTAGCCAGAGCAATTAGGCAAGAGAAAGAAATAAAAGGCATCCAAATAGGAAAAGAAGTCAAATTATTTCTCTTCACTGACAATATGATCCTATAGTTAGAAAACCCTAAGGACTCTGACAAAAGACTATGAGAACTGATAAAAAATTTTAGCAAGGTTTCAGAATACAAAATCAATGTACAGAAATCAGCAACATTTCTTTTTTATTATTACACTTTAAGTTCTAGGGTACATGTGCACAACATGCAGGTTTGTTACATATGTACACATGTGCCATATTGGTGTGCTGCACCCATTAACTCGTCATTTACATTAGGTATATCTCCCAACGCTATCCCTCCACCCTCCCCCCACCCTACAACAGGCCCCAGTGTGTGATGTTCCCCTTCCTGTGTCCAAGTGTTCTTATTGTTCAATTCCCACCTATGAGTGAGAACATGCGGTATTTGGTTTTTTTGTCCTTGCAATAGTTTGCTAAGAATGATGGTTTCCAGCTTCATCCATGTCCCTACAAAGGACATGAACTCATCCTTTTTTATGGCTGCATAGTATTCCATGGTGTATATGTGCCACATTTTCTTAATCCAGTCTATCATTGATGGACATTTGGGTTGGTTCCAACTCCTTGCTATTGTGAATAGTGCCACAATAAACATATGTGTGCATGTGTCTTTATAGCAGCATGATTTATAATCCTTTGGGTATATACCCAGTAATGGGATGGCTGGGTCAAATGGTATTTCTAGTTCTAGATCCTTGAGGAATTGCCACACTGTCTTCCACAATGGTTGAACTAGTTTACAGTCCCACCAACAGTGTAAAAGCATTCCTAGTTCTCCACATCGTCTCCAGCACCTGTTGTTTCCTGACTTTTTAATGATTGCCATTCTAACTGGTGTGAGATGGTATCTTATTATGGTTTTGATTTGCATTTCTCAATCAGCAACATTTCTATATGCCAGTAGTGCTCAAGCTAAGATAAATCAAGAATACAATCCCATTTACAATAGCTGCACATACACAAAAATACCTAAGGATACATATAACCAAGGAGGTGAAAGATCTTTTGAAGAACTTCAAAATACTGCTAAAAGACATCATAAATGACACAAATAACAGTCCATGCATATGGATTGGAAGAATCAATATCATTAAAAGCAATCTACAGATTCTATGCTATTCCTATCAAATTTCCAACATCATTTTTCACAGAATTGGAAAAAAAGGGACTGCTAATTTTCATACTGAAAAACAAAGATCCCAAATAGCCAAAGCAATCCTAAGCAAAAAGAACCAAACCAGAGGCATCACATTACCTGACTTCAAACTACACTATAAGTCTACAGTAACCAAAACAACATGGTACTGGCACAAAAACAGACACATAGAGCAATGGAAGAGAAAAAACAAACAAACAAACAAAAAACAGAAATAAAGCCACATACCTACATCCATCTGATATTCAACAAAGTTGTCAAAAAATGAGCAATGGGGAAAGGACTCCTTCTTTAATAAATGGTACTAAGACAACTGGCCAGCCATATCCAGAAGAATGAAACTAGACTCCTACCTTTCACTGTATACAAAAATTAACTCAAGATGGATTAATGATTTAAATGTAAGACCTCAAACTATAAGAATCCTAGAAAAAAAAACAGGAAATACCCTTCTCAATATCAGCCTTGGAAAAGAATTTATTACTAAGTCCTTAAAAACAATTGCAACAAAACCAAAACATGACAAATTAGACCTATTAAACTAAAGAGCTTCTACACAGCAAAAGAAACTATCAATAGGGTAAACAGACAACCTGCAGAACGGGAGAAAATATTCACAAACTGTGCATCTGACAAAGATCTAATATCCGAATCTATAAGGAACTTAAATAATTGAACAAGCAAAACAAAATAAAACAAACAAACAAGAAACAAATAACCCCATTAAAAAATGGACAAAAGATATGAACAGACACTTCTTAAAAGAAGACATACAGATGGCCAATAAACACACGAAAAAATGCTATTATCACTAACATAAGAGAAAGGCAAATCAAAACCACAGTGAGATACCATCTCACACTAGTCAGAATGGCAATTATTAAAGTAAAAAAAACAATAGATGTTGGTTAGGCAGTGGAGAAAAGGGAATGCTTATACACTGTTGGTGGGAATGTAAATTCATCTTGCCACTATGGAAAGCAGTTTGGAGATTTCTCAAAGAACTTGAAGCAGAACTGCTATATGACTCAGCAATCCCATTATTTGATTGGATATGAAATGAAAACAAATCATCCTACTAAATGGAAACACATCATCCTACCAAAAAGACACATGCACTTCCATATCCACTGTGGCACTATCCACAACGGCAAAAACATGGGATCAGCACAGATGCCCCATTAACAGTGGATTGGATAAAGAAAAAGTGGTACATATATACCATGGAATACTACATAGCCATAAAAAATGAAAAACCATGTCCTTTGCAATAACACAGATGAAGCTGGAGGCCATTATCCTAAGCAAATTAACACACCAAACCAATCTTGGAGGTCAATAACTAAGAACCTGGTATCAAAAAGCAATAGGAAATGAATGAGTCACTTAGTATATGGTATTGAAAATGATTCATAACATGCAAAAAATAAAACTGAATTCTTACTGAAATATACATATGTTATTTATTATAACAGCAACATTTACACAATGCTCAGTATGTACAGGCAGGCACTTAGTTCTAAGTGTTTTTTACGTATTAGCTCATTCAGTTCTTACCATAATCCTATTGCATTAATTAGTACTACCAACCCCATTTTACAGACAAAGGAAAAGTTATTTAAATATTAAGTTATCCAAATTCACTGGATTAGTAAGTGAAGGAGCCAAGACTGTAAATCTAAATAGTGTGATTTCAGTATCCCTTGTCTTAATTACTATACTGTCAATGCAAAACTATAAATGAAACAGTAAGTTTGTGTGATATAGATATAAGAAAATACCTTCCAAACAAAATCCAAAAAGCAAAATTATTGAGACAAAGAAAGAATGGATTTTGTAAAATAAGAATTAAAGATTTTTATTCACTGAAGATTGAATGGAAAAAGTTCACAAAAATCAGATGATAGCTTGGTAGAGAAAATTTAATTTGTAGTGTCTAAAACTGACAAGAGATTTATAATTAGATTATTAAGCAAGTCCTATTAATTAACAAGAAGATAGCAACTCGATTAAAAAAATAAGCAAAAGATAAAGGACATTCAATAAATGAAAGGAACCACTCCTCCTCCTCAACCCATTCCTCCCTCTAAAACCATTTATAATGAAATCATGCCCAAATCCATATCATTAGAGAAACAGAAACTAAAACACTGACATCACTTTTCACTCATGGTACTAACAAAAATGAAAACGCTGAATCGTGCCAAGTGTTGGCAGGGTTACAGGTGCCCTCATCAAATTCCTGAAGATGTTATAGACTGAGACAACCATCATGGAGAATGATCTGGCAAATTCAGAACATGCACAGACTATGACCATCAAAGCCACTCCTGAGCATATATGCCATATAAACTTTTCCTCAAATATGAAAGGATTCATATGCACAGAAGTTCATTAGTAGATTGTTTGTGTTATTGAAGAGTTAGAGGTTGCTAGGTAAATGTAATAGTTTCATATTATATAAGACTGTAAATCAGATAGAAGCAAAGATAATAGACATCCAGCAACATGGACGAAATTTTAAAACAATGCTGAATAAAAATAAGATACAGAATGAGTTATATGTTTTATAAAAAGGTATGCAAATAAAACATATTGGAATATTGTCTATTAGGGGAGAGAAATGGGAATGGGGAATGAAGAAAAAAGAGAATAAATAAATGGATGGATGGATGGGTAAATAAAATTGACCAACATTGATAGTGAGCCATCAGAATAAGGAGTCTGATGTCATACTTTTGCCCCTGAGGTCAAGAAAAGTATAGAAAATTAATAAGAAAGCAAAACCAACAAAGATCCAGACTTTATAATAGAGTTTACATTCTAAAGCAGGAGAAAGATATCCAACTACTAATTACAACATTGCCTTTTAAATTACTATTTTGATTAGTGTCATGATAGATAAAAGCATGGTGTGTTATGAGAATGTAATAAGATGTAAAAGAAAATCAGTATTTCTCTCAAGTAGAAACCACTAGATGAGTGTTTGTGAGATACAAGAAATTGGACTAGGAGTTAGGTACTTATTCTATCCAATTTTAAAACTGAAGGGTATGTGGAGTTGCCATGTGTTCAGTTCTTAACTAGAAATTCTAGACTCATTTATTATTTTTGTCTAGAAACTTAATATATATTATGCAAATTTGAGCATGAGTGTTCTTGCTCATTCTCCAGGCTAGTGCTATGGGCTTATCACCATAATTTACATATTAAATAAAAGAGCATAAGCCTTATCATCTGTATATCTGCAGAAACACTATGACAGCCCTTCACAGTAGAGCTGAAAATAGCATCTTTTCAAAAATAGTGGGTTCTAAATAACCTCTGTTTAAAGATGAATAACCAGAAAGAAACTTGGTCTTGACTTGTGAAAAAATTCTGCAAAACCAAAGAAAGAGTCCATCATCCAAAAGATTATAAAAAAAAATCAACCATCTAAAACTTATTTATTTAACGAAACAGTAGAAAATTACTTCTAAAAGTGATAATCTAATACAAGAATTCATGAATTCTATGAGACAGCAAAAAGGAGACAAGGAAACAATAGGCTATTAAAAAAGACATAGAAGTGGAGATGTAAACAACAACAACAACAACAACAACAAACCACTAAAAACCCCAAATTACAACAACTAAAAATCTGCTTCAGAGGACATAAAATTAACATTACAAAAGCTCAAATCAGTGAAGTCAACACCTTAGAAACTCTTTCAAAATCACCCTAACAAACAGAAAACCTAAGTTCAAGGAAAATTTTCAGTTGTTTTTGATAAAGTAGGGCAAAATAAAACCATAACACATGGAAGAAAACTAAAAGATGCAATAATGTAGCTCATCTGAAGACATATTTCTGAGTTGAAGAGAGCTTTGAGTATGCATTTTACAAAAAATAAAACAACAACAAACAAAAAAACAAACACACAGAATCAATCAGAGATAAGTTCTAATAAAATTTTTAAGTTATCAAAGTTTTTAAAAAGCCTAAAAGCGTTTTCATAGAAATTCAGGATATCAACAAAGAAACAAATATCAAACTGTCAAAATTCTTTTCTTCTATAACTTTAAAATGTTAGAAGACAATGCTTCAAATGTGTCATATTATTTGCAAATATATGTAATTTTCAATGAATATTTTAACCCAAGTACTTTATATTGAGTCAAATTGTTATTATGTATAAAAACAAGAAATACTTTATTAGATATAAGTTAACTTAGAATTTACGTCTTTACTGAAGGTCATGAGTCAAAGACATACTTCAGCTGGCCAAGATTCAGACACATATAATCCACAATTGAGAAAAATGATAAATTTTTAAAAACCCCAAACCTCCCTGCCTGTTCAAAGTCAATATAATACAGTGGTTAAGTACTGGCTTGAGCTTGAGTTCACAGCCTGACTCCTGTAATTACTTGATTTCTTTGTATTTCATTTTCTTTATCTGTGAGGTGGGAAGGACAGTTATGCCTAATTCACAAAGTTACTGTGAATATTAAATGAACTGATATAGGTAAGTGTTTAGGATGGGGTCTGCTACATAGTAAAAGTTCAATGAATATGATCTATAATTACATGTTTAGATTCTAGGGAAAAACTATAGAAGTTTCCTGCTTTGTCAAATTTGTATGGGGGAATCATCTTATCTAACGAGGTGACAGAAAATGAAGTCAAACAATCATAATATTAATAATAATTAAATATTTATTGAACATTTAATATGTGGCAAGAATTATATTACTTTATTTAATCTTCATAATAAATCTGAAAACTGCTGTTATTATTCCCATTTTATAAATAAGAAAAATAAGGACAGAAGAATAAGCCATTTCTAAAGTCACACAGCTTGCAAGTGGCAGAGCTAGGATAATTCATCAAAGTATATTATTCCTATTTTCCTACACGAGATTTGAATCAAGCTATCCTATCTCATTGCATACCTCTTTTTCTTTAAATACTCTTATCACAAAATTGAAATTATTTAAAATAGCATACAATTCTGTGGCAGGTTAGCTCAGAGGGAAAAAGATATTTAAATGGCCTAACATGGAAGAACTCAATCCAGGAGACAGTTCTGATAGCATTATCTCACCCAATGACCAACTAACCTCACATATGCATCTACGATATTATACCTTATCATACGCATTCTTGATATGTCTCTCTCTTTCAGTGGACTAATACAGGACTGGTGTTCAATAAATGCACGTTAAAATTTTAGCTGAGAGCCACTGATAACATTTCCTAAAGAAACTTGTCAATAACTCTATTAGACATGAATAAAATACAAAAGAATGACAAAAATATCACAAAGAAGAAGTTAACACATTCTGATTCAAAGGACTTTTCCCCAAAAGTCACATTTAACATTTCCCCAAAAGTGACATTTAAATGAAGTCAAACATACATACTAATTGTCTTAGAATACATTTACAATTAGGAAGAATTAATGTAGAAGAAAGAAAAGGAAGAAAGGGAAGAGGAGAGGGAAGGAGGGAAGGAAAGGAGATAGGAAGGGAAGAATGAAGGAAAAGAACAAATGAAATGGAAGTGAATATTTACTGAGGACTGTTAGTCAATAACCTTGATATTAATATGCATTATCTCATTTTATTCTTATAAAAACACTTCATGGATCCAAAGGATTTCCTTTTTTCAGTAAGAAAACTGAAAACCAAGACAAGTTGAAAACTTCCTAGTGATTTTTATAACCAAGTACAGACTTTGGTTTTAATCTACGTATTTCCCAAGAGCATTTAATGAATGGAAATCTACCAAGGTTTGCAGACTGACCTGAGAAATAAATATGTGCCGTAGATAAATGGTGACGACGTTCAACTAGGAAACACATTCCTATTCTAGTTAACTTGTTTTTGGGTGGATCAATGTTTTAGAGATGTTTAATAGACTAGTAGATAAAATTTAAGTTTCTTTCTGCTTTCATTTGCAGGCATATTATTCTTCATTGACTACCCCTAGGGAGAAAAAAAAAAAAAACTTTGATAGTTGAAAGATATTGAGAAGTATGTGCATCATTATTCAAATTAAAGAAATTGCCTTTTAAAAATATTCAGCTTTGATTTTAGACACAGGGGGCAAATGTTTAGATTTATTACATGAATATATTGGACCCGGGGGTGAGCAGAGTA
Organism: Theropithecus gelada; assembly: GCF_003255815.1. Taxonomy (NCBI): domain Eukaryota; kingdom Metazoa; phylum Chordata; class Mammalia; order Primates; family Cercopithecidae; genus Theropithecus; species Theropithecus gelada. The sequence continues at coordinate 72,775,758 of NC_037683.1, read as the reverse complement.
CCTAATAGGTAGTTTTTCAACCCACTCCCTCCTCTTTCCCTCCTCCCTCTAATCATCTGCTATGTCTATTTTTTTCCATGTTTATGTCCCTGCATGCTCAATGTTTAGCTCCCACTTATAAACGAACACACAGGATTTAGTTTTCTGTTCCTCCATTAATTTGCTTAGGATAATGATCTCTAGCTTTAACCACGTTGCTGCAAAGGACATGATTTCATTCTTTTTTATGGCTGTTTAATATTTCACAGTATATATGTATCACAATTTCTTTATCCAATTCATGGTTGATAGGTACTATGTCTTTGCCATTATGAATTGTGTTGTGATGAACGTATGAGTGCATGTGTCTTTTTGGTATAATGATCTATATTCCTTTGGGTGTATACCAGTAATGGGTTTGCTGGGTTGAATGGTAGCTCTGTTTTAAGTTCTTTGAGAAATCTCCGAAATGCTTTCTACAGTGGCTGAACTAATTAACATTCCCACCAACAGTGTATAAGCATTCCCATTTCTCCATAGCCTCACCAGCATTTGGTGTTTTTTGACTTTTAATAATCACCATTCTGAGTGATGTGAAATGGTATCTCATTGTGGTTTTGATTTGCATTTCTCTGATGATTAGTGAAGTAGAGCATTTTTTCATGTTTGTTGGCTGCTTGTATGTCTTCTTTTAAGAAACACTTGTTTGTGTCTTTTGCCCATTTATAATGGGGTTATTTGGTTTTTTTTTTGTCTTTTGTTTAATTGTTTATGTTCCATATAGATTCTAGACATTAGACCTTTGTGAGATTCATTGTTTGTAAGTATTTTCTCCCATACTGTGCTTACTCTGTCCATAGTTTCTTTTGTTGTGCAGAAGTTCTTTAGGTCCCATTTGCCAACTTTTGTTTTTGTTGCAATTACTTTTGGGGACTTGGCCATACATTCTTTGCCAAGGCTGATGTTGAGAAGGGTATTTCCTAGGTTTTCCTTTAGAATTTTTATAGTTTGAGGTATTACATTTAAATCTTACACCCACTCTGAGTTAATTTTTGTACATAGTGAAAGGTAAAGATCTAATTTCATTCTTCTGCATATGGCTAGCCAGTTATCCTAGTACCTTTTATTGAATAGGGAATCTTTTCCTTATTGTTTGTTTTTGTCAGAAATTGCCTTTAAAAAAATTACAGTTCTACTAGCATACTAACTCTTGGGTATACTCCTTTATTTTATTTTATTTATGATACTTTAAGTTCTGGGATACATGCATAGAACGTGCAGCTTTGTTACATAGGTATATATGTGCCATGGCGGTTTGCTGCACCCATCAACCTGTCATCTAGGACATCTAGGATATACTCCTTTTAATGTGCTACTTTTCGAAGACCAGAGGAGTTATTTTCAGGATGGCATCTGTTGCCATCAGTAGAGGAATGGCCATTTCCCTTCACTGGATTACCTGAATTGACCATGTACACTGCTTACGTGTATTAATCCTCTTTAAGCCTTTGCTTTATAGATGGCATACATCTATAACCAACTTTAGAATCACATTAAAAGAATAAAGATGTAAACAGCATACATAACAGATATATGTTAATATACAATAACATACCCTATGTACCAAGAAAGATTTTTGGGCAAGGAGTGGTGGCTAATACCTTTAATCCTAGCACTTTGGGAGGCTGAGTGGGGTGGATCACCTGAAGTCAGGAGTTTGAGATCAGCCTGGCCAACATGGTGAAACCCCGGCTCTACTAAAAATATAAAAATTACCCAGTCGTGGTGGTGAGTGACTGTATTCCTAGCTACTTGGGAGGCTGAGGCAGGAGAATCACTTGAACCGAGGAGGTGGAGATTACGGTGAGCCAAGTTCATGCCATTGCACTCCAGCCTGGGTGACAAGAGCAAAACTCTGTCTCAAAAAAATAAAATAAAATAAAAATAAGATTTTCAGAGGCTATTCATCAAAACAGTTGGAAGGAAAACATGATGAAGGGAATGAATACATACTGAATATATTCTTGTGTATAAATAAACTTCTACTTTACCCATGTAAACAATTTTAGTCATTAGGAGATACCAAAAAGTAAAACTACTGATGGTATTACTGATTCCTAATAATCATTAAACAATCACTTTGTTTCAAGAACAGTTCTATGTACTCCTAACTCTACTTTTCAGTTGAAAAAACTGAGGCCTAGGGAGATTAGGTAACTTGTGTAAAGCTGGTAATATATTATTCCATTGAAAAGAAATAATTGATTCATTTTATCTCTATGTACATATAATTCCAAAAGAAAGATCTACCTTGTCTATTTAATTACATGGTATATAGTAAAAATATTCAAAATGTTTAGATATATTTTTTGAAATCTGAAATTAATGTTATATTAATGACAATTTCAGAAAAGGAGTGAGTTTTTCCCTACCTGCAAAGAATAAACATTGAACTATGAGTAAGCCTCATAAAATGACTTATCTTGATGTATGTATTTATTCAGTGTAATAAACATTTTGGATAAATGTGTAACTCTGATACTTTTTAGATATATTAAGACATTTTAAATCTCACATATTTCCTGAAGAAAAGATGGAAATTACAGAAGCGTATATTGAGAAGACATACATATATTTATATATATACACATTCAAAATTGATATTAAATGATAAATTTTCTCTATACTAACTTTCTTTACTTAGCATTATATCATGACAACATTTGTACTTCAAAAACATGAGTTTCATTCATTGTTTAATAATACATAGATATGTTGTAATCAATTTAAGTAATCCCTTATAGTTGTACGTTTAATTTGCTTCCACTTTGCCGTTACTGTAAAACATTTGTAAGATGATACGTTTTTGCCTTCACTTCGAATTATTTCCTCAGGATACAACTTAAGTATTTTTCTGGGGAGTCCTCATAAATGCAGGATTTACGTGGATGTCATTATATCTCACTTCACTTCCCTTCTTTTTCTGCACCCTTGCTATCTTTTGCCCTATCTGGGGAAAGTTCACCGTATTGTTTGTGTTTAAGTTCTTTGATAGTTACGGTAATTACTACTATTAGTTTTGAATCTTTCTCTTGTAATTAGTACAGTGTTTTGCACATAGTTATTAAGAAATGTTTGTGGAATAAGTGACCTATTTCATGATAGAACTAGGACCTAATTCATACTTCCAGATATGACTTAGTAATCACTATCAAACACTAGGCTTCATATGTTCTTTTGCTGTGCCAAGTTAATAAGCAAAAGGATTATTTGAGCGATAATAATTAGGAGTGCATTTTAGCAACTCTTCTAGTAAATAAAATGGAAAAACATATATATAAAGTTTGTGCTTCCACAGCCAGTGCAAGTATTTGTTTAATCTGGACTACATCAAGTATTTCCTAGACTTAAAACAATTGCATAAGATTGTCGGTGTGAAGAAAAGTTTTGTCTAATTCAATTTTGGCCTTGTGTTCTTTCTTCTTCTCTACTGGGAAATCTAACCATTGATAACATTTGATTAATATTTTGCTTACATCCTCTCTACAGTCTGATTTTTAAGAGCCAAATATGAATTTTGAATATTTTCCTCTCAGAGTAATGGAATTGGAGAGTATTCCTAAATGGAAGTGGATATTGTTGATTTTTTGGAGTGGTTAAAGCAGTACACTGTACTTACCTGTTAAGGTGAAGGAAAAGATGCTGTTTTTACTATGAGAATGATGTTCCCATTTTTATCTCTAACCCTGACTTTTCTTCAAAGCTTTAATTCTACTTCTCCATTTGTCTGTTGGACATTTCTACCAAGATGGCCATTTGACTCTGCAAAAAAGAGCCATCCAAAAATGAACTCTTTAAATCACTTCCCAAACTTGCTTCTCCTGAGATATCTTCTGTTACGTGTCCTCTTAACCATCCATCAATGATCAGTTACCAAGTCCTGTTGATTCTGTATTGGCAATATCTCTGATAACTATTCTCTCTTCTCCATTTTCCCAGCAACTTCAAAAACTCTGGCCTCGATTACCCTCTGCTGGTTTAACTGACTAGTTTACCCTCTTCAAATTTTAACCTTTTGCAAAACTTATCCCACTAACTCTTGTCAGACTCACAGTTTCAAAGCATAACTTGGATCCTATCACTCCCTAATCAAAATACTTTAAAGGCTTCCAAGATCTCTTAAAGTCCTGACCTGAGATATTCTGCCCTCTGTGATCTGGTTCTATTTGGTATTTCTAAATGATCTTGTTCTAGTCTCTTCATATGTTAGTTAACCTATGCCCCATTTAAACTAAATTATTGGCTGTTTCCCATAAGGGCTTTATGTGCTGTTGCTGAAACTATCAATTCTTTACGAAAAGTTCTCTTTCATTCTATCTTGTCATACAGTCATCGTCTTGAACCCTTGAAGTTCTGTTGAAATGTCATCCCAAGTAAATTTTACTCTCTATTTTAATAATTCATAAAAATTTATTTATACTATTCTGTAACAAGGAGAATTTTTTTAAATTTTTATTTATTTATTTATTTATTTTTGCTAGTCCTCAATTGTCTCTTTGTTTAGAAGAATGCCCTGGTACACAACTTAGAGATAGATAGAAAGTGAGGCACCAAGGGCATATCTTGGAAGGAGACAGTAAAAAGAGGTTTAAATTAACTTATCAAAGAAATGAGGAGAAATTTAGGGCTGGGAAATACTGAGGGAGGTAGACAATGAGATGGAAAAACGTAATATAGCAGGTCTTACAGAGAAAAGTGGCCAGTAAAATACTCTCAGTTACAAATATCCAATATTCAATTTTAAATTGTTTACACTGTTGTCTTTCACATGCATAAATGCCTTGGGGTGTTTCATTTTGTTTGGATTTAAAGTAATCCAAGCAAAGTGTTGGCATGGAGAAGAAAGAAGAAAAGCATTCTAGGAGATGAGATAAGTAGGAGATGAAATTCCAAGGAAGCAGAAACTGGGAGCCAGAGTGAATTTGAATCCATAAGCCTTGAGTAATTAACTTAAATTTTGGGGAAGGGAGATCCTTGCCATTTCCACACAATGTGGAATAAGAAGCCTAAGCTGGATTTGTCTCAGTCTCAAAGGGTAGCAAGGCCTTAGCTGACACATGGACAACATTCTTCTTCACCAACTTACTTTCTGCTGGCATTAGGATCGTTCCTGTGTAAGTCCCTTATCAGTTCTGCTAGAGCACAAATGCTCTGCACTAAGTACTCACCTTTGTACTTTGTAAAGCTTAGCCTGGTAGTTTTCATATATTAGGCTCTCAATAAATATCCACGGAATGAACTATTGGGAAACTATGAGGGAGATTAAGGTATATGGAGCCAGCTTCATTAGGGTGCCTCTATGAAAAATTGAGAAAGGCGCCCTCTTTAGGCAGACCCAGACCTATCAGCGTTAGCTGGTGAAATGACCAAGTGCACATAGCCTTGAATCAGGGTAAGGGTTTCGTGGATGCAGCATAAGCTGGAGCTGAAGCTTACTCCCCACCACCCCACCTCTCCATCTTGGCTTGTGCCAGGCACAAGTATAACCTACACAGCCTTAGATGGCAGTACTGCTTTGGAGGGAGAGACAAAAGGAACAATGGAGGAAATAGTAGTTGCCACATGGAGGCTGAAGTAATGCTGCTAAGTGAGGCTCAGAAAATGAAAAGGACCTGCTTTTAGAGAAGCCAAAGCTACTATATCTTACCTGCTTCACTTTACTGCTAATGATTCCTGAAAATGTCACTTTGCAAGGCAATGCACATGTAGTTATTTAGAGTTGACTTTGAAAGACATTCATTTGAATCCAATGAGGCTGCCATCTTTTTTATTTTTCTATCCTTTACAGTCATGGTTACTTTAAAGATTCTTGTGAAGTTAAAAAATCTCAACTTTGGCAACAAACCCAGACTTGTAATTCATTTCCTGTATGTTTCTTTTTAAAGGTTAAAAGCAGTTCAGTTGCTTATGTACAGGCACACACCAGGCAAGCCTGAAGTTGTTTAAATTCAAAAGATTATTGTTCAGATTTAGATAATTTTAGAGAATTCTTAAAAGCACTTATTGCTAACAAAATTATTATGAAATATTCAGAGGTTTTCTGAAGTATTCCTAAAAAACTGAACAAGAAACCTAACAGATAATATCATGATATAAAAGTCTATTGGACATTGGGCTTGGCAATAATTTTTTTTGGATATCACACCAAAGGCTTAGTCTACAAAAGCAAAAATAAATGAAACTACTTCAAACTGAGAAGTTTCTTCATAGCAAAGAAAATAATCAACAAATGAAAAGGTAACCTTTGGACTGGAAAAAAGTATTTTTAAACCACATATCTGATAAGGGACTACTATCCAAAATTTATAAAGAACTCTTCAACGCAATAGAATAAGAACAAATAACTCCACTTAAAAATGGGCAAAGGACCTGAACAGACATTTCTCCAAAGGAGACATAAAACTGGCCAACAATTATATGAAAAGGTGCTCAACATCACTAATTATCAGGGAAGTGCAAATTAAAACCACTATCAGATATCACCTCACAACCATAAGGATGGCTTTTATCAATAAGACAAGAGATAACAGATGTTGGTGACTGGAGAAAAAGGAACATTAGTACACTGTTGGTGGGAACAGAGATTGGATACAGCCATTATGGAAAAAAGTATGAACCTTCCTAAAGAAATTACAGCAATTCCTCTTTTGGATATATACCCAAAGAAGATGCAATCACCACTTTGAAAAGATATCTGCGTTCCCATCACTGCAGTAATATTCATAGTAGCCAAAGTATGGAAACAACCTAAATGTCTGTTGATGAGCAAATGGATACAGAAAATGTAGTGTGTGTTCACACACACACACACACACACGCATAGGAATGTCATTCAACCTTAAAAAAAGAAGGAAATCCTGCCATTTGCCATAACTTGGATGGACCTGAAGGACATTGCATTAAGTGAAATAAGCCAGACACAGAAATAAAAATATTGCATGATCTCATGATCTCACATATGTGATTTCTTTTTTAAAGGAAGTCAAATACACAGAGATAGAGAACGAAACCATGTTTACCATCAGTGGGGTTAGGGGCAAGGAAATGAGGAGATGTGGGTCAAAGGATACAAAGTAGCAGTTATGTGGATGAACAAGTTTAGAGATTTAATTTACAACATGTGGCCTAAAGTTAATAAAATTGTATTATATTAGGGATTTTAAAAACTAAGTAGATTTTAGCTGCTTTTGTCATAAAAACAGAAACTATGTAAGATGATAGATATGTTAATCTGCTTCACTATAGTAACCATTTTACTATCTATACGTATCCATAATATTGTATTGTAAACCTTAAATAAACACAATAAAATTTATTTTTAAAAAGTCTATTGGAAAATAACGTTAGGTTTCTAGAAATTTTATCAACATTCTCAAGGATATTAAAGTTATCTCAGAAAATTCCCCATGGACAAACTGAGAATTATGTTTTCCTAAACAAATGGAATTTTTTCCATTAGAGAAATGGCTCTGACATTCCATTAGGAAGAGACTGAACAATGTGATCATAAATATATGTAGCTCCAAATCCCTACCTTGAATGATAGAGGCTAAACTTTCCAAAAGTGAATTCTGTGCTTATAGTATATTTCTCAGAGCCAATCCCTGGGGACGCATGGTGTAGATTTATGAATCATGTAGGGCAAAGGGTGGTTCCAGACAGGAAATAAAAGAGACCATGAACGGATAACATATGCATTTTTTCAGGCCAAAATTCCATTGTTTAGATTTGCATGAACATAATGGGTATAAAACTGACATTGACATCAACCTCAGCATTATGAGCATGGGCCTCCCAGGAGTAGAAGCTGAAAGCTCCCCATAATCTTTGAGCAGCATGCGGAATTACTTGTCTCCGGCACCTTGCTAAAGGAATTTCTTATCTTTCTTTTATTTTCAAGAGCTCAGTGCTTTCAGGATGCTGATCTAATATTGGGGTTATTTGTCACCAAAATCAGTTTATAAAATGTATCTTGTTCTTCAATGAAAACACATCTGCTGGATACTTAATAAAGAGCTCAGCATTAGAGATTAAAAAAAGAAGCTAGTACTACTTATTTCACTGCTTTCATTAGTGGGATCATAATTATTTTTAGGAAAAGTTTTTAATTTAAGGGGATGTCTACACACTAAATAAAGACTTGTTAGTGTGCTAGAAATTATTCTAAAACATATGTTGCCATTTGATTCAGTTCTTTAGTCTGATTTTTTTTTTTTTTTAAAGCAGGTATTGTTTAGTAAAGTCAAGTGTTGATACTGAAGGGAGTTCCACGGAGCCACTGGATTTAGATTTTCAATAAGTTGAAAAGAATCATTAAAACACTTGCAAATCATCCACTTGGCTGGGAATCTTTGTGGAGTGAAAGTGGTGCAACTATATGTGGCAACCCAGTGCTTATTTTTTCTATTAATACAATAAATAATAGCTAATCTAGAAAAACAAATGTATGAGCAAAAAAGGAGACTGGGCTGGGCACACAGAATTCCATTTCTGAACTTCAGTTTCTTTTTCTCTCCCTTATAGGATTTTTTTTGAAGATTAAATGAGATAATATATGTGACTATACACAATATAATTGCAAAATACTATGCCAAAAGGCAATGTGATTATTTGGCTTTCTAATTTTCTACAGATTTGAAAAACAAAATTCTCTTGCTAGAAGGAAGAAATGGGAATGGCAAACTAATGTTAAAAATCATTTGTCTTTTTGTTGTTTGGAATCTCTTTTTCTGTTGATTTTCTGCTGACTCTCTAGGATGATTTATCTCGTCAGAGCAAAGGGTAGAGCACTTTTTAAAAGACTTAATATAAATGAAAGTTAAGGTATGGGTAAGAAAATTTGTAACTTAATAGGGACAAAAATAAGAAAAAGTTCAAGAAGTGAATGGCAGTGAAAATAGAGTTATTTCAAAGTGAAATTAATATGCTGAATTTAATAATTTCACATTGTTAAGAGGAGAAAATATTACTACATAATTATCAAATTACACATGTGATCTGATTGGCTTAGTATTGAATAGTATTTCATTGAAATGCATGTATTCCAATGGCTTATTGTAGAAATTATATAAACTTTCTTTCCATTGTATGTTCTGGGTTTGTTCCAAAGACCATGCGTTAGCTTCTTTTAGGGCATAAACTATACAGATTTTAAACTTCATTTATTTCCCTCTATCAGTCTCATAAGGGAAGTCCTTCGCTCTGTTTTCCTGACAAGAATAACTTTTTATCTTAAGTGAATACTTCCCCAGCAATTCAATACTGAACTCAGCATTTTTATCATTGTAAATGGATTCTTCCACATTTGTACCATAGTTTTCAAATATGACATTTAAGTATGAATCTTACTTAAAAAAAAGAGAATGAAAATATGACCTAAAGGGAAAGGTCAGAAAAAAATAAACAAAAAACTACACAATCATCATCTTATTATAAATTCATTTTTATAACTTCTGGGATAAAGTGTTTCTAAAATACTTCTATCTCACCTATCTAGTTCATTCCTATCTGCGAGTTCACTATTTTCTTTTTCTAGATTATCAATTCATATTTAGCAGCCTCCATGTCTTTGGACTATAAATATAGCAAATATTATTTATTTTCCTTATTTTTACAATATTCAGAACTGCTTATATTCAGAAGCTCCTTTTTGGGACTATTCACATGCAAATCACTACCCAGCAAACATTATGTTTCTGGCTAATAATGTAGCTTCCAGAGAGAATGTGATATCTCTGTATAGGGATACACTCTAGGGCTGACATTTGAGATTGTTGAAGTGGATCATCAATTAACCTCACTTAGAATGAATTGAATCATACCATGTTCTATTACTCTATAATGTACTGTGGAAAAAAATTTATTTGATGTGATACAATTTTTCTTTTTTTCATAAATTATTTTTTTCTTTTCTCTAGTCTGTTTTCATCATGAGTTATTTAATATTTTAGTGGCTTTTCATCACACTAGTAATATTGTGATTAGCAATAATTAGAATGGCCAAAATTAACCTACCTGGCTGTGAATGAAATCAACCTTCTTTATATCATGAAAATTTCATTGAGTTATTCTAGCCTGGAGAGATACTGATGAATATAAAATGCATCATTAGAAATTATAATAAATGACAATGTCAAATAAGTAGGGGAAAAAAAACCTCTGATGCCAGTCGAAAACATACTCAATTTATAATTTTCTACCCTTACCTCTTATGTTTTCCTGTAGTAATATTAAGAGTCTCAACCCGAGTTGTTACTGTTCAATATGTTTTCTCTTAAGTGACTCTTTTGTGTTTAGGAAATGTGTTATTTATTTTATACATTTTCTTCCCCCCCCGACCCCCCCTTTTTTTTTGGAGAAAGCGTCTCACTCTCTCACCTAGGTGGGAGTGTAATCACATGTCACTGCAACCTTGAACTTCTGGGCTCAAGCAATCCTCCTGCCTCAGCCTCCAGGGAAGCTAGGACTGCATGTGTGCTCCACCATGACTGGCTAATTTTTTTATTTTTTACTTTCTGTAGAGACAGGGTTTCATTATGTTGCCAAGGCTGAGCTCAAACTCCTGACCTCAAAGATCCTCCCACCTTAGCCTCCCAAAGCACTGGGATTACAGGCATGAGACACTGTGTCTAGCTAATTTTATATACTTTCTTAATTTCATCTTGACCATAACTATCTAATCTAGGTATTATCATTGCTTTTTTACATGTGAAAAAGAGGTTCAAAGAAATTAATTCATATTATTCGTAAGTCTTATATCTGAGTCACACACTCAGATCCAAAGACCAATATTTTACAATTCCAAATGAACTTCTTACACTGCAAATATATTTTTTAAATAGTGGCAATTTCTATACTATAACATATATTTAGTATATGTCTGTCCTACTTAATATAGAATATCGTTTAAAAACTGCATGTGTATATGGGAAGAGCCTATTTTTTTAAGTACTAATTGCAGCAACATCATAAAAACAATACAAAGAAATGCAATTTTTATTGAATGAGATATTAAATGTATTCAATACAGTTTTTATTTAAGTTAAAATTTTAATTTACTGATCTGCTTTCAAACATTTTATAAATTTTTACTACAATTACTGATATTTAATGAGACCTGGATCATAAAATGTGCCCTAAGTGGAAAGGTAAAGAACAGAAATGAATTGTTTTTTTAAAAAAATAAATAAGTACAATGAATCTTTAACAACAAGAACCTCCAATTTTGATAGCTATGCTTCCTCTCCACATATATCAATATAAAAAAATCATTTAAGTTATTTGAAGTTTAACACAAAATGATAAATCATCATACTGATGGAAATTGAAACCTAAATTATGAGCTGTTCTGAAACATACAATAAATTCCTTGGGATGAGAAGACTTCTAGAAGCATAAGCAAGGAAGCAGTGGTAAAATCTATTTTTCTTCTGACTTCTCAGGCACATTAGGCTAATTCCAGAAATAAATTCAGTCAGTTGGCAAGTTAACCTCTCACTCTTGTCTCGGAAGTCATTTGCAGCCTGGAGTTTAACTGTTTTCTTTCTCCTTGGTCTTGGTCCTTTATGTAGTAGCCCTGTATTTATGGTGCCACTTGGGAAATTTATCTATGATAAGAATGTACCTCTGAAGAGCATTTATTTTACAAAAGCTTGGATGAGGGAATCATATATTACATAAAATCTCTTTAATTCTTTTAACATGGATTCTTTTTTTCTGCTGTGGAGTACACTAAGTCACTCATTTGATGGTTTTGTGTTTTCAGTCTTATTTGCTCAGGACTCATTTTATTTGGGCTTTGGAAATGATTGAATCAAGTTGGATGAAAATTTACTTTTGATCCATTTAATTCTAACCTTTCTTGCAAGCTCAATTTTTAGAATCTTGTTCAATGGGCTGAAAGAAAAACATCTTGCAATAGAGAGTTTATTTCTTGTGCCATCAGAAATGCTAATAGTAAATATGAGCATATTTGCTTTAAAAATTTAGATTTGAAATACATTTTGCTTAGACTTTCAGAAGTTTTTAGAAGAACAACTATCTTACATACCAAAAATATACTAGGCATATATACGCATTTATAAATGTTGTTGATAAATACTATTTTGTGGCAGAACTAGATGATTGGATGCTTTATTCAATATAAAAAATTTTATGTCTTATATACTGCAGTGAAGCTACAACTTATTTAAAACACATTCTGATACTTAACCTTTAGCAAATTATTGAATAACCATGACCAACATAGATCGGTTAATACAGGTTATAATAGCTAAAAGCAATGACAGGTAACATTCATGTGGAATTTACTGTGGGTCCTACTTCATTCTAAGAACCTGACTAATTTAAATAGCTTAATCTTCCAACAATTCTAAATACAGCATGGTTGAGCAATTTGTTCAAGATTATACATGCAGGGATAATCACTCAGTGGTTCCTTCCTTGGACATGTAAATAAAATTTGTATGCCTTTTACCAAAGAAAAAAATAAATAAATAAAAAATAGATTCTGCAGGTGTTAGGTGGTAAAGCTGGGATACATTTCCTGCTGTGTCCAGAACTCAACAACTATAAGAAGTTATATATGCTTTGATTAAATTTCCTATTCAACAATATATTGTGCACCTATAGCCTGAGGTTAATGAAGTTATTGAATGCCTATTCTAAATAAAATACTGGTTAGAACATTATGTTCATGCACACCTAATTAAAGCAAACTCTCATGAAAATATCCACTGAAAAACAAAATTACTTTTCTTCCTTTCCATTAGCTAAAATATGCATTTTTGCTGTATCATTTCTATTATTTCTTTCACTCTACTGTGTTCATCAAATATTAGCTATAAAAGCTTTTTTATGGTAGTTGATTTAAATTATAAAACTAACTTTTTGAGTCTGCTGGTAGAAGCTTGGAAGGGCCTTGATAATTCAGTTGCACATGGATTAGTGTGCAGTAATACCAACCTTCAGAGCGAGCTCTGCACTTAAACTAGATTTTCCAGCATGGGTTGGGTGCAGAACAGTTTTTGATTTTGCTACAGATATCTGTTTCTCAACTTTCTATGAAGTCTCCAAAAGAAATCCAAACGTTATTATTTTTTGATGGTTCATATCCACACTTTGACTTCAGTTCCAATCTAAATAGATATTATTTTTAATTTATGTAAGTGATATAGAATCATTGCGGAAGAGTTAAAAATATAGAGAAGAAAACAGAACCACTAAAATACAAATCAAGAGTTAATAGTTGTTTTCATTTTGTATAATTTTTTTGTGTTTAAAAAATATACATTATATGCATATATATGTCATATACTTTTTTCTTATTTTATATACCTCATAAACAGTTTAATATCTTCATTTATCATTCAGCAGTTTATCATAAAAATCTACCTTTAATTAAAAATATATAGAGTTATATAATATCCCTTGTTATGTTTTGACAGTTTTTAATACTTAGAAGCATTCCTATATTTAGCCCTCATAAATAATTGCGGGGAACATCATAGAACACAAATTTTGTAAAAACTTTAAAAACTATATGCTCACTTTTTAGCCTGAATAACTAGATTGGGAAGTGCCAGATACAAATGTGTAAGCATTTTAAATGTTTTTGCATGCTAATATCAAATGAATATTTCTACTGGCAGAGTTTCAGAATGCCCATCTCAAGTCACTCTTGCAGTTATTGAAGTTTTTTTCAGTTGTCATTATTTGATGTTTGAAAGTGACATACTACTTTAAAAATTGTCTGTCTCTGAGGACTAAAGAGGCTGATTATTTTTACATATTAATATTTCGTTTCCTGTGACTTGCTTGCTTCCTGGTTTATATTTGTTATTTGCAACCCAAAAATGATCACTAATAAATAAACCATAAACACATTCTCTTAGAAGTTTAAGACATCACTGGAATTCATCCAACTCTAGCATGTTGTCAAAATAACCTAAGCTCGAAGTTTATTCCCCATTTACTAAAAGGACTATCACAGGAAAGATATTTATTAGATATTTATTTGTCATTAGTAGCATTAGGTTTCTGCTGACCTGTTTCACCGGATGTGAGATGACTGGCCATGGTGAAAGGTATGTGTGAGGGTGTGGGTGGGTATGTGTGGTGGGTAGAGAATGAACCTCATTAGGGTTCAGGATTTTGGGTTTCTTAACAGCTTCCTTTAACACAAATATTTCCAGCAGGAGTATGCATTTCAATACATTAACACAATGATTACTATACTAATGCAGCTCCATCTTAGCTTTCCTCATTCCTTTTAGCAGTTTTAAAACAGGCATAAAGACATTAGGTGGTGGTAATCATTTGGAGAGAAGAGAAAGAAAAGTGTTGTGTTCGTGTGTGTTTTACCCAATCACCAAAATTTTTGATCATGTGATGTGGGCCAAGTGAAATATTAAGTGCTAATGTGTGAACGCATATGTGGGTCTTTATGTATGTGTTTGTTTATGTGAACTATCGGTTTAGATTTGGGGTGATATATACAATAAGACAATGATTGCGGAGGTCATTTAACACAGGTAGCACCAAATCAGCCTTTAAGAAGGAAGTTGAATGAATTTGAAATTGTGCAACAGAGAGAAGTTGCAAGGAAGAAGATAAAATTTAAATAGCTCTGATAAATATATTTAATTGGAAATGTCTAATAGAAAGGAGAGATATCTTAGGTAAATCAGGCCTGAAGGTCTAATTTGGGAATCCTCAGTTTGGAGGCAATAGTTAAAGCCATATGGCTGAATGACCCTTGTAAAGAGTACTGTGGAGAGGGACAGGCAGCTGAAGATGGAGCAATAATGGTAGAAATATGAGGGGGGTGGAGTGAAAGCAAAAGGGAGAGAGAGGCAGGAGGAGGGGGTGAGGAGAAAGGCGGAGGGGGTGAAGAGGAAGGCGGGGAGAGAGAGAGATTAGAAATGTAGATGCTTTCCAAAAATAGTACAGGTATATGACAGCTAAGATAAGAAGACATTTCAATGAGGTAGTTGTAGTTCATATTATAAAATAAAAATCAAAGGTACCACCCACACCCTCCTCCTGGACTGAAGAAAGTGTGACTATTGGTGGCTGAGTAAAGGGATAAAAAACTCAATTTCAGGTCATTTAATATTGAAATAAGATGATTAACCTACCACTGGCCCTGCATAATTATATTTAAGATGTTTAAATAGAGAAATATGGAGTCCAATTAATCTGTTTCTTTAACTCTCATCGATTCTTGCAGTGACATCTATTAGGGCTATTTTTCTTTAAGAAAAACCGTAAGAAATCTTGGCTTTAACAATCAAAGCTATGGGTGGTATCTTTGATTAGCGTTCATTATTTAGGGTCAGATAATAAAATGCTTGATTTAATGACTTTATTTGTTGGTGTGACCTGAAATGTTATGTTACTGGAGATAAAAACAGGTTTTAGCAGTTCCTCTGATGATGGGCTTTATTTCCAGAAAGAAATCCGTTCTATTAATTTACATAGAAATGATTTAACAGTGTAATCCCTCCATTTTCATTAACATTACAATTTTTTAGGCCCTTCTTCAACACATTGTTTTATGGGAAGAATTAAATTTTGCTCCCATGTCTCTTTCATTACACGAAGTTTGTTTTCATTTGTTTGTGTTGTGGTCTTAATTGGAAATTTAATGTGTTTTTCTCTTGAAAACAAGGAGAAACCAATCTTTTCTTCTACACAGAATTGTTCCAGAGAAGTAATGTCAGTCCTTAGAGATATAAATTCAGAAGAAAATTGGCATGAATGAATGGAAATTGCTGCATTCAGAATTGGGAAAGCTAGATTCAGTTTATTCTTTACTATACAAATATTTACATAAGTTCTTTTCATAATATTCTGATGAATTTCATAATTAATATTAGTAGTTGTTTTGATTCACAATTAGGATTTCAACTAGCTACATCTCAGTTTTTTTTATTATTGCTATATGATAGTTGTATATATTTTGTGGGGGCACATATGATATTTTAATACATATACACAATGTGTAATGATCAAATCAGGGTAGGGATATTCATTACCTCAAACATTTATCTTTTCTTTATGTTGGAATCATTGTCATTCTCTTCTACTTGTTTTGAAATATACAATACATTACTTTAACTATAACTTCCCTACTCTACTATTGAATACTAGAACTGATCCCCTCTAACTGTATTTTCATACCCCTTAACCAATTTCTCTTCATTCCTCCTTCCCCTTTTGCTTCTCAGCCTCTAGTAATCACCATTCTATTCTCTATCTCTATGAAGTCTATTTTAGCTCCCACATACAAGTAAGAATATGTGATATTTGTTTTACTGTGCCTGGTTTATTTCACTTACTATAATGACATCCAGTTCCATCAATGTTGCTGGAAATGACAGGATTTAATTCCTCTTATGGCTGAATAATATTCCATTGTGTATATATCCAACATTTCCTTATACATTCATCCATTGATAGTTACTGAATCTCAGTTTTTTCATCTGTAAAGTTATGTGACTAAATCCCACCCTATGATTTTAAAGGGTTCGGAAAGGCATGACCAATATTTAAGATATAGAAAGTTCACTCTTTAAAAAAAATTATAAGCAATTCTTACTTATATTATGTCTTTATTTGTTTTATGCTCAAAAGATAGATAAAGTGCTCCTGAGAATTAAGAGGCACAGTGCCAGCAACCGTGAAGGTTTGCAAAAGAAACATTAAGGAAATTAAAAAGAAATCATGATTTAATCTTAAAGTGAAATAAAAGTGCCAATATAAGTTTATGTCTGCATTTTAAATTACAATATTTACTCAGACACTTCTCTGTATAAGGGCCATAAAGAAACTTATTTGGAAATGAACTACAATAAAACCACAATAATCTAGACCTCATTTAATCAGAATTTGGGATAACATGGATAAGTTTGGACTTGTCTTTTCCCATTATTTGTAAAGAAGGTATTTGTTAAGCAAACTTAACAGTGCCACAAAACTTTAACATCTCCAAGTACTTTCATGCACACTAAGGGTACAAGATTACATGGAAAACCTGTGTCCAAATTCAGCTGGCCTCTGCACTTAAAGATCTATTGAAAGAAGAGAGATTGCAACACGCTACAGGAGCAAGGTCCCACTTAGAAATAGTCATTGTTAAATGATTCTGCATCAGTTATATGGAATATGGTGAGATATTATCCATTTGATGAAAAAGGTCACAGGTTTACAGAATATGTGCATCTGCTTGTACCTAACATGTAATTCACAGAGAGCACGGGCTGAACTTATCAACCGTGTAGGTGGCACATAGTAGGTTGTTGGGGCTCAGAAAACAAAATCCCAAAGTGAAAGCCTCAGAAGTGGCCTCAGAAGCTCTTTCTCTCTGACCTTCCCCAGCCCTCCTGTCCCTGGCCTCTCATTCTGCCCCATGGCAAGTCACGGAAACGAGAATACCTCTTCCGTCAGCTGAGTCATAGAAACCAGAACCCCTTTTTCCCAAAGCCAGCCAAAAAAACTAAAAATATTGTTCTCGCCTTCCCCTGCCTGTTGTGTAGGAGCTGGCCAAAAAGAAATTCTCTGTTCTACCTTGTTTGATAGTAGTCATAAGACCCCCACTCCAGAGAGAGGCTGCCCCATATCCAGAAGGAAGGAATGCTTCAGAGAAAGGACAGGAAGGAGCTGAACAGACAAGCCTTTCTGGGTTTCCTCACTCAGTCTACTGACATAAGATTATACTCTTTTGGTCCAAGCACATTGCTACATGGCTCTCTATACTTCATTGAACCTAAGCATAAAAATTGACTGATAGTCCAGGCACAGTGACTCCCATCTACAGTCCCAGCCCTTTGGGAGGTCAAGGCGGGAGGATCACTTGAAGCTAGAAGTTTGCGACCAGCCTGGCCAACATGGTGAAACCTCATCTCCACTAAAAATAAAAAAATTAGCCAGGCATGGTGGTGCATACCTGTAGTCCCAGCTACTCGGGAGGCTGAGGCAGGAGAATCACTTGAATCCAGGAGGCAGAGGCTGCAGTGAGCTGAGACTGTGCCACTGCACTCCAGCCTGGGTGACAGAGTGAGACTCTGTCTCAAAAAAAAGAAAAAAGAAAAAAAACAAAGTTGGTTGATAGTTCTCCCTGGGTCATTTGGTCTTCATCCTGAAAGCTCCCATGTCATATAAAACTATGATTAAATCAATTTGTTGTGCTTTTCTCTTGTTAACCTGTCTTTTGTTATAGGAGTATCAGCTGTGACCCTTATAATGGGTAAGATTTTCTTTTCAATCCCTACAAGGCGCTCAGTAAATATTTTTATGAATAAATCCCTTGCTTTATGTAATTTCCCTTAACTCTAATCTATTAATGCTTATTGAGGACTTGATTAGCACCAGATACCCTCAGTCCTGTATGAAGGACTTGTGTACCTACACATTTCTAGTTCATTTGTGTGAGAGTAAGATGAAAAACACAGGTAAATAGAGGCTTAGATTTTCCTCAAAATGGATCAGGAAAACTATTTTCCTTAATTTTTTTTCTAATTGAAAGGCTTTGAGTAACACATTAGTTCTGTGCAATTTGCTTCTTAGGGTAATTTTAATTAGAAGGTAAGTTTGCCCTGTCCATCAGATCAACAGTATTTTTAAATAGCTAATTATATATTTACTAGTTTATAATTAAGATTTGGAAATCTGCCTATATGTCTTAATTCAGAGAAATGCTAAATTAAATACATCCCTCAATGCCTAATTTGTTAGAATACTTCTAAAGAAATAGCAATTAGCTAGGACTGAAAAGTAAATTTTAAAGTTATTTTATAAAAGACATTTGCAATAGTAATATAGAATTGTGGTCTTCAGAATGGAAACATGAAGTAAGAAAAAATGTTCTAGAAAGAGTTTGAGAGAGAGAAGGATGGTGAATTTATAGCCCAAATTATCCTATATTCCACATTTACCTTCCTCTAATAGTCTTCTGTTTGGTGGCCCAAACAAGGAATCTGATGTCTGATGATACTATTATGACAGACAAATTTACTGGTGTAAATAACTATTTAACCCTGAATGGCTATAGAAGGAAAGAAATATTCTAAAATGTCAAGTATCAACATATCAAACTGTAATAGTGACACCCCAAATTGACACCCTTCTTTCTAAGGAAAGACTTTTTCACACTGGTTTCTCCATACTTTTACTTGTAATCTTGTTGATAACTTACATTATACTACTAAAATAAAGAGTGTGATAAACCTTTGTCAAAAGTTAATTTGTACCCTGGTGCGCAGACTGGAGGCAAGGAATAGGGGTTAGCTAACATTTGAAGTACTCTAATTGGGACTATTCCCACCAGGACGGTTGCTCAGAAGCTCTCACTCTAGAGACAGTGTTACTATAAGACCTCCAGCTATTCTATTTTACTTCTCATTAATACTAGAGGTTTGGTTATTTAGCACAATGAATATTAGGCATGATTTTTTATGGTGAGATAGGGTTCAAGATACATGGATTACTGTAAATTAATATACGGCTATTTTCAGTCTTGAACAAACTGGGCTCAGTAATCTAGTGATCCCAAGAACCTACACCTTTCAAAATATTGCCCTGGATTTAGGATTTTGTACCAGTCCTTTGCTTAAATATTTATCAGAGGATTCTGTTAGCTGGTTCTGACTAGAAATAAATTAAGCCATGCCTTAAGTGAAACTTAACTGCAAGGTGCAGTTAGAGGGCCTAAAGGGACAGAAATTGAAGACCTCATCAAGCTTACAGGTAATGTGGCTGTTTCCATGCCAGCATTCCTATAAATATTTGTTGGTGAGGCTGATTTTGGTTTGCAATTTGCTTTCAAATTATAACACACTCTATAAGATTACAGAAGACGGGACATACAGTTTAGATAATCTTATCTCAGAAATCAATCAGAGGAAGAATAATTATATATTATGCCTTATATGTTTTATACACAGATAGGGACTTATTTAAAATCTCATAGGTATGGAACAGTGACTATTCCTTTGGTCTAGAGAACCTGGCTCTAAGGTTAGAACCATTGTCCTCTGTTTACAAGCTGTGAGCCTTAGGACAGGTTGCTTAACTATTTCCTCATTTGTAGAATGAGTTTAGTAACAGTATCTACCTCTTACTGTTGTTTTGGAAATTTAAAGGATTAAAATATGTGAAAAATTTGGCTTATAAGGATGTATATAACAAACTATAGCTATTACTATCACAAAATGGACACATAATGTCTTGGGCTCTCCCTACTTTTGTAGTGCTTTTCCCACTAACCATTCTGTTGAAAATTTATTCGTTTCTACTTGTCTGTCTATAATGTATGCATAGTTTGAGCAATATGAACCATATAATAAAGTAACTAATAAAATGCAATGATATATTTGGATCAAAATTTTCGTAAAATTTTCAGGGAAAATCAACCAAGATAATTCTATTTTTTCCTGAGCTTAAATGGAAGAAAATCTTACGTATCTTAGAATCTTTGAGCTCAGTTCTGTTAAACACATTCTACTAATTCTACTGCTTTGCTTTATTCATGCAAGCCCTGATGAAGGAAGAGTTTCTCAGACTTTTCAGCAAAGAAATTTTTCTTTCTTTATGAAATGTTTATTAAGCACCTGTTATTACACAGTGGGGAACACAAAGAGGTATACAACAGCTTATTTATAAGACCTAGCAGAAGGAACACAATACAAACATGAGCAAATGACAATAAAAATTCCATTTGAAATAAATGTAATATTTGATAAGTGTTCAAGAAATTTAGAGGAGGGAGTCATCATTGCATCCCAATAATTTTGTGAACAAGCACTGAATCGGTACATGTGGAAGGATTCAGGAAACTTTTATCCACAAAGTAGGATTTAAGCAACACTTTGAAGAATACATAAGATTCAGAAAGATGCTGAGTAGAACTAGATGGAATGGGAGTTCAATGAACTTAAGAATCTCTGTTCTAGAAACACCTTCCGCTCTTTCTGTCTCAGTCTCCCTCCTTCAACCAACTTACTTATTGCTTTAAATAACTTGCTTAATTTCACTTTGCATTCATACTGAAATTCTACCAAATAGGGATGCACTTGAAAGGAATGACATGGTCAGCATCTTGTACTATGATGTGATTTAGTTAGTTCTTTAATGACAATTGCCAGGTCTGTTTGTAGATAGTTCCTTCAACAATGCCTAGCACCCTAGCATAATGCTTAGTAAGCAGTACATGTCAATGAAAACAGGTTTCTTTTATTTGGTTTATTTAATCAAATAATTTTTTACTCTAACAGGTTACTGAGATCAACAGGACAATTATTCAAATAAAAGAGGGAAACAAAGAGCAATAAATTTGAGGGTATGAAATAATTAAGTGGCTAGAAAGCTTGGAGGGGGAAGTAAAGGGCAGTGGGAAAGGATTTTGCCAAGAATGGAAGATCAGGATAGATATGATGGTGAGCAGAAATTAAGACAATTATAATTACAGTTTTAGGGGGGTTGTTTGTTTTTGTAATGAGTGACACAATGAGGGAAGGCAAGGGAAAAAGCATGAATAAAGAAGAGTGAAGAATTCGTGTTGGGTAATATTGGGAGATAAATTTGGAAAGGTAGCACAAGCCTGTGCTGAACTGTGGAGGATCACGCTAAAGAATTTGGATTTCATCTTATATGCAACCAAAAATAGTCTTAGTTGTTCTACTTATATCCTACTGCTCAAAATTAAGCTAAAGGAAACTTTGCAGATATTCTGCAGCATTTGGGAAAAAATGGCAGTGATTGGTGTAATTTTCAAATCTCCCCAAATCTGCCCTCCTTCCATAGCTAAAGCAAGTATAATACACAGGAGCAAGTAAAGGAGACATAGGAGACATGGGGGTAGAGAAACCTATTCAAGACCATAAGAAGGCAATGAGAAAAGCTCTACATGTAAATTTACAAATTTCTTTGATAAATAACTGGCATTTTTTAAAGGGAGAAGAAACTTAATAGATGTAACAACCAAATGCAATATTTTAGACAGTGAAATTTGGACCTGTACTAGGAATTAGGTAACATTAAATAATTACTTTATTGGTTGTGATAATGGCATTATGTTATGTTTTTAAAATCCCTATCTGTTAGAGACACTCACTGACATATTCACAAGTAAAGTGATATGATGTCTGAAATATACTGTAAAAGGATCACATTTTCCTCATCCTCCAAGTTGATATTAAGAATATAATATTGCAATATATTGATAACATTGAAACTCGCTGCTGGGACGCTGACTTTCATTATTCTCTCTTCTTATGGGGGTGTTTGAAAATCTCCACAGTGGGTCAGTATTTTACAGTTTAACACACGAAGGTGTATGGGGCTCTTATAGAATTTTAGGATTTGACAACTCTCTCTACACGCTCTTGAATGAGCATTATTCAAGAGACTATTTCCATATCAATGAACATCCAGAACATTCATACAGAGAGTTGAAATCAGACTTCTCTATCACAGAGAGTGCCACTGGCTTCTCCTTTCCTACCAGAGAATCAGAGCAGAGCTAATACACAGAAGTTTCTGGTTTCACAGTGATATATGCTGGTTCCTAAAAATTCTATTTAGGATACACAATACTAGTTTATATTTTACCATGTCATGAAGTATAAAAGGCTATTTCCATGAGCTGAGGGGTAAACTGACACAACGTGACATTATAGACAAAGTTCAAAGAGCAAAGTCTCTTCCTTTTATTAAACATGTACTTCTAGTCATTAATTCACTGTATCTGTAGTAATTAATAAAGGATCATAAGGAGTTACAATTGTCACAATGGAATGACTAAACCATAAAATATTGCTGATATTAATTCAAAATAGGAATGCTATTTTGAAAAACAGTTTGGCAGTTTCTTATAAAGGTAAACATACACTTTATATACAACTTAAATATGCCACTCCCAAAACGCCAAGGTGTTTACCCAGGAGAGAAGAAAACTTAGGTTCTCACAAAAACCTATATTCAAATGACTATAGCAACTTTAATTCATAATCACTCCAAACTGAAAACAATCCAGAAGTCCTTCCACTGGTGAATGGATGAATGAATTGTGGTACATCCATACCTGGAATACTATTCAGTTAAAAAATAAAAACAAAAATAAACTACTGACACACACAACAACACGGTAGGATCTCAAATGCAATACGCTAAATGAAAGCAGCCAGAGTCAAGGGTTACATAATGGACGGTTACATTTATATGATGTTCTGGAAAAAGAAAAATGTAGGGGCGGCAAACAGAGCAGTTGCTGCCTAAGGATAGAGGTGGAGAAAGGCATTGGCTGCAAAGAGGAATGAAGGGATCTGCGGGGTGCCTTACTCCATTTGGGCTGCTATAACAAAATACCTTAGACTGGGTGGTTTATAAACAGAAATTTATTCCTCACAGTAAGGATGGGACGTCCAAGACCAAGGCACCAGCAGATTCAGTGTCTGGTGAGGGCCTGTTCCTCTCAGACAGCACCTTCTGGCCACGTCCTCACATGGCAGAAGGGGTAAACAAGTTCCTTCAAGCCTCTTTTGTAAGGATAGTAATTCCTTTAGCCAAACAGGCTGAGCCTTGTGGCATAATCACCTCTCCAAGGCTCTACCTCTTAATACTTTTACTTAATACTTTTGGGGTTAGATTTCAATATATGAATTTCGGGAGATATGACATTTGGACCATAGCAGAGGGTGATGGAATTGTTCTATATCTTGATTGTGATATTGGTTGCTTGATTCTATGTGTTTGTCAATACTCAGAATTACATACTAAAAAGAATAGATTTTATGTATATAACTTATACCGATGAACCTGACCAAAAATAGTGATAAACAATCTAAAAGAATTCTTCCTCATTTTCTTGCACTGGATTCTCATTTCTTTCCTTGTTTCTTTATTTGTGAAAAAGCTCAATGGCTGCATAATATTCTATCATTTGGACAAACTGTGACTTGCAAACATGTTTTCTATTTGAACATTTAAGCTATCTTTTAACTTTTCCCTATTATAAATAAAAGTCAAATATACAGGTGCACCTTGTATTACAGTGCTTTGCTGTTTCTGCTTCACAAATATTGTGTATTTTACAAATTGAAGGTTTGTGGCAGTCCTTCATCAAGCAAGTCTATCAACACCATTTTCCCAAAAGTATGTGCTCACTTCGTGTCTCTGTGTCACATTTAGGTAATTTTCACAATATTTCAAACTCTTTCATTATTAGCATATCTTTTATAGTAATCTGTGATCAGTGATCTTTGATGTTACTCTTTTTATCTAGTTGTTGTAGGGCACCACAAACCAAGTTCATATGAGACAGTGAGCTTAACTGACAAATGTGAGTGTGCATTCTGAATGTTCCACCAACTGGCCATTCTCCCATCTCCCTGCCTCTCCTTGCACCTCCCTGTTCCCTGAAACACAACAATATTGAAATTATGCCCCTTAATAACCTATAGTGGCCTCAAAGTGTTCAAGTGAAAGGGAGAGTCACACATCTTTCACTTTAAATCAAAAGCTAGAAAAAATTAGGCTTGATGAGGACGGAAAATGAAACACCCAGATAGGCTGAAAGCTAGGCCTCTTGTGCCAAAAAACTAGCCAAACTGTCAATGCAAAGGAAGCATTCTTGAAGGAAATTAAAAGTCTACTCCAGTGAACACACAAATGATAAGAAAGTGAAACAGCCTTATTGCTGATATGAAGAAAGTTTGAATAGTCTGGATAGAAGATCCAACCAGCCACATTTCCTTAATACTAATCCAGACCACATTTCCTTAATACTAATCTAACTCTCTTTAATTCTATGAAGTCTGAGAGAGGCACAGAAGCTGCAGAAGAAAAGTGGGAATCTTGCAGACGTTGATTCATGAGTTTTAAAAGAAGAAGCTGTCTCCATAACATAAAAGTGCAAGGTAAAGCAGCAAGTGCTGATGTAGAAGTCGCAGCAAGTTAGCTGGAAGATTTAGCTAAAATAATTGATGAAGGTGGCTGCATTACACAACAGATTCAATGTAGACAAACAGGCTTCTGTTGGAAGAAGATACATCTAGGGCTTTCACAGCTAGAGAGAAGTCAATGCCTGGCTTCAATTCTTCAAAGGATAGACTGACTATCTTGTTAAGGACTAATGCAGGTGGTGACTTTTAGTTGAAGACAATACTCATTTACCATTCCAAAAATCTCAGGGCCCTTAAGAATTATGCTATATCTACCCTGCCTGTGTTCTATGAATCGAACAACAAAGCCTGGATGACAGCACATCTATTAGCATGACTTACCATGAATATTTTAAGCCCATTGTTGAGACCTACTACTTGGAAAAGAAAAATTTCTTTTAAAATGTTGCTGCTCAATGACAAGCACCTACTTACCCAAGAGCTCTGAAGGAAATATGTAAGGAGATTAACACTGTTTTCATGACTGCTAATACAACATTCATTCTCTAGCCTATGGATCAAGAAGTAATATCAACACTTAAGTCTTATTATTTAATAAACACATTTTGTAAGACTAGAGCTGCTATAGATAGTGATTCCTCTGATGGATCTGAGCAAAGCAAATCTAAAACCTTCTGGAAAGTATTCACTAGTTTACATGCCATTAAGAACATTTGGGATTCATGGGTTGAGGTCAAAATATCAACATTAATAGTTTGAAAGTTAATGGAATTTGGAAGAAGTTGATTCCAATCCTCACGGATGACTTTGAGAGGTCGAAGACTTCAGTGGAGGAAGTAACTGCAGACGTGGTGAAAACAGCAAGAGAACTAGAATTAGAAGTGGAGCCCGAAGATGTGACTGAATTGCTACAATCCCATGATAAAGTTTAATGGATGAGCAGTTGTATTTTATGCATGAACCAAGAAAATGGTTGCTTGAGATGGAATCTACTCCTGGGAAAGATGCTGTGAACATTGTTGAAATGAAAGAAAGGATGTAAAATATTACACAAAGTTAGTTGGTAAAGTAGTGGCAGGATTTAAGAAGATTGACTCTAGTTTTGAAAGATATTCTACTACGGATAAAATGCTATCAAACACCATCACACACAACAGAGAAATCTTTCATGAAAGGAATAGTAAATTGATGTGCAATTGATGAAGCAAACTTCACTGTTGTCTTGTTTTAAAAAATTGCAGCAGCCACCCCAACCTTCTGCAGCCCCCAGCCTGATCAGTCAGTAGCCATAAGCATGGAGGAACAACCCTCCACTAGCAAAAAGATTATGACTTGCTGAAGGCTCAGATGATTGTTAGCATATTTTAGCAATAAACTATTTTTAATTAAGATATGTACATTGTTTTTTAAGACATAATGCTATCAAACACTTAACATACTACAATAGACTGTGAACATAACTTTTATACGCACTAGGAAACCAAAAAATTCATGTGACTTGCTCTTTTGTGATATTGCTTTATTGCCGTGGTCTGGAACTGAACCTGTAATATCTCCAAGGTATGGTTGTAAAAATAAATAATCAGTATTATTTCCTCTACAGATGTGTTAACATGGCTGGGAATATTTTGATAGTCCTTTGTAACTGATATTGCTACTTTGTTTTTCCACCAGATCCAGGTCTGGTGGATTCTACAGAAACATGAAAAATATGCTCAAAACAATGTTAATTTTCAGAAATGTACAATTCTATTTTGATGACCAAAGTCTGTAGATTGAGCTTTGTGGAACAGGGGGATGGGGTGTTGACAGATAAAGAAAAATAAATCCTCCCAACAATTTTCTAAAAGCCTGGCTAAACTAGGGTCAAAATATCTGAGAAGCAGCATAAATATTCCAATGAGTTTTATTTCCTGATCAGATATATTAGTTTCCATATGCCAGAGTCCTGCTGGCAAATTTACACTCTATCCAAATGCTGCTTTTATGGGTAACCGGAGGCTCTGTGTGCAGCTTCAGGATCTGTAATAATGGCTTTGTACAAGAGATATGTCGAATAAAGTTGAAAGTATAGATAATTTCATTGATTGCTTTAAATTCCACCATTGGCGCTGCATGTGGAGCTGCGTTCGGAATCACTCCAGATGCACATCCTTTTAGAACAGCAGTCCTGCCACCATCCTAGTACCCATAAAGGTCTTTAATTAGGTAATCTCCAAATAGCAACAGCACCATCCTCTGACTTTATTAACATGAAATCTCTCTTTTGCAAAGCTCTTTCAATGTGCAATAGGGGAGAATCCCTGGATGAAGACAGGCAGGTAAGAGGAAAGAGAGAAGACACAGAAATGGAAATGATAAAACAGATAAAAGCGGAGTCATATCGTGGTTCATCTTGAGGTGCTTGTTATAACTTCACTTTAAGAAACTTTAACCTATTAACCTTTTTAAAAAACTCAGCCTCTGCTAAGGATCTGCATCACTAACAAGAACATTTCTTTATTAAGACTCCTTGTGTGTCTAAACATTTTTAATGACCCACATTGCCATGGCACCATCTGGACACCTGACATTTTAAAAACAAACATTTCAGCATAATTGATGAATTCTACCTTAGATGGCTATTATGCAGGTCTGACTGCTAAAAAACAGGCAACTGTCATTGCACCAAATTAAATCCTGCCAAGCAGAAATATCACATTGAGCAATTTAGTATGGGCGTATTATGAAGAAAGCTTAACTTGAAGAGACCCTCTATAACAATAAAGCTGATGGACTCACAGAAAACAAACCACAAGAAATAACCAGGTGGATTTTGGCCAGAGTATACTCACAATGGAGAGGTAGCAGGGAGATGTCAGTATTGCACCTGAGTCATATCTTAACCATACAAACAGCTACAGCAGAGCACGCACAGCCAGCAAATGACCCATCCATTGAACAGCCATGATTATCCTGCCTTCCACTATAAGAGGACATACCCTTTGCTAATACCCTCTCAAATTTCTGTAGATTGTGGAGAAAGGTGGGGGAATTAATTCAAAAAGGCACTGGTTACTAATGAAGCACTTTTGATTGATGCATCTGTTTATTTAACATAATCAACAGACATGGATTTATATGTGAAGTACTATTTGAGGTCCTGGGGTTGCAGCAATAAACAAGACAATTTCCCCACATCTTTACACTTAAGATCCCCTTGGGGCCTGGGGAAGGTTTAGCAGAAGCCTTTGAGCTATCTGTGCATTTGTGAATTAAATATTGCTTTTCGTTTTGCATGGATCAGGGAACCAAGACTCTGACAGATTGAGTTACCTGTACAAGTTTACATAACTAGTAGGTTACAGAAATAGCCCTAGGATCTAGGACCCCAACATAGCTCATTTTTGCACAATCAGGAAGCTTTGCTTCAGGTAAACACCGTCTGCCTCGTTTGCTTCAGGCACCTCTAGATAAATGGCACCATAGGCTTCTTTAGGTTCAATACTTAAAGCTCTGGATCTGGTTCAAAAATCGGAGCTTTAGGAGAAGTTGGTGGAATTCAGGGTTCGGACCTTCTTCATTTAATTTCAGCTAGGTTAGGACTTTGAGAGGTTTTTTTGTACTACTATTGTGAGCTACATTGCTGCTCTAGGAAAAACACATCCAGAGTCCTAAATGAGTGACTTACAAATCAACTTTTGGAGCCTACTAACCGGCTCTTTTGACTTTTAACTCTCTGATTTCTAACATCTACTTTTCCATATAAGTTTCCAGCTCATGCCATCCTAAATAAAGTAGAAACTAGGCACATATTTTTCTTCTTTGATTCTTCCTATTCCTTTCAGGTTGTCCTCATGCAATAAGCACCTGTCTAGTTTCTGTCCACTTGGCTTACAATATGCAATAATTGATTACTACCGCTACCTCCCTGTGCATGTGTGTGGATGTGGGTGTGTGTGGGGGGGAGGGAGTTCAAGTCCTTATATTACAACATTCTGAAACTCTAATCAAATCACTCTAATCATCATAACAAAAGTTTTTTCCCCTGTTTTACAAGAAGTTTTAACATAGCCTGATTCATAATATTGTATACCATATATTGTCTAGAAGATAGGATCTCTAGGGAAATGGTAAGGTAAAGGGAGAAACAAAATATTCAGTATAGGAAAGCATTTACCCAAGATTTTTCAGAAAAACCACATTTGTAGATCTTAATATCAATGAGGCACTAAAATATATTAAGAATTGTAATGTACAAATTAACATAATGAAAAGAATTAAAAGAAAGCTAAGTAATGATCAAGTCATAAGGCAGCCCATACTAAAGACGAATTTGCAGAATCAAAGTTCAACAGGATATACCACTATTAGTGAAAAAATTAATTATTCTATTATATAAACTTACTTTTGCCATTTTTAGAAGTTATGCCTGTTTCTTTTATAATTAATTATGTGCCTATAGTGGTAGAGAATTTATAGTTCAGACATACATATACAAATAGAATTTGCCACACCAACAATAAGGCCTTTTATGATGTCTAATTTATATTACTTAATATTTTATATGTAACTAGATTTCTTTTTTCCAGTCTTAACAACTTATGTTTTGGCCTCAATCTGGTTACTGGACATCCGCCTACCTCTTTGTACCCAAATCTGTGTCTTAGAAACTGCTTAATATCCTAATCCCTCTAGCACTTGAGGAAGTTGTTCTTGCTTGACCAGCTCTTTCCAGGAGATTGGAGCCCTGCTCACTGCACCCATCAAGTAAGGGTCACCACAATGTACCAAGGCTTCCTTGTGCTATCTCCCTCCTTAGATTTTTAATGTTACTTTCAGTGGTATGTTGAAACAAGCTCTTACTGGCTGTTAAATATTCAAGAAGTTTGTGAGCGGGACTATTGCCGGAAATCAGTCACCATAGAAGTATTTAAACCAAAGAAATCATGAAATGCTTTTTACTCCTGGAGAGCTGGCTTATCAACAGACACACCACTGGATCATTGCCCCTTTCAGAATACATTAGGTAACTCTGTTTGGATCCCCTGACCATTAACTATTATTGAAATGTTTATTTTGTATAGTATTCTACTGGACGTGGTCTCAGTACTTTCAGCTGGCCTTAGTTGAAAGTAACTGCCTTACTTGAAAGTAACTGCCTCACCCTAGTAAGACAGTGAGGTTCTGAATTCTGGTTCCTTCAGTTTTTTGCCCCCATTGTTCTATGAGGAACTAAGACGCGAACAGCTGAATCTAAATCCCTAACCCTCTGAATACTCTAGGCAGTCTGACTCTTGCATCTGAGGCTGTCCTTTTGTTACCCAAAGCCTCCCTCTGCTGGCCCCAACTATTAAAATATACCTATTTGTGTTCTGTCCTCGCAAATGCCTACTCTCCTTTAGTATGGACACATTTTGACTATGGTTTTGGAAATACAGACTCTAACAGAGGTGAGCTAAGACATGACTGGTCTATGATGGTGATTGTTGGCTGGATCTCAGTGTTCATTTTGGATGTCCTAATTTAATGCCAGTTAAACAGTCATCTAACTCAACTGTAGCATGAAGTCTTTTTAGCAATAGGCAGTAAGTAAATTGTGAATGACAGGCTTAGCTGGGCTTTGTTATCATTAGTAAGAATGTCAGTTGCTTACTTGCTGCTTCAAATCGATTCTCCCTAATGCCCATTCTGTGTTTTCGAACTGGCCTATGATAGCTGGAAAAAGGCTCTTCTCTTCTTACTAAGACTTAGCTCTATTAGTAAAATCAGAAAACTCACAATCTGTAAATGCCTGATAACATTACTACACATAGGAATATGACAATGCATCAACTTTCTTGGGATTTGTTGTCTTTCAAACTACTTCTTAGTTTTATGGCCATTGCATTCCTAAACCAACTCAACCTCTGGACTAGGTCTCATCTCACTATAAATCATTTGCTGCATTGCAAAGGCCAATATTGAGTATCCTTGTGCTTATATTTCTCCTTTAGATGAATCTTTCTGTGTTCTCACAGACTCTAACCCCTTATAGATAACAGTTTTGTTGTTTGAAAGAATTTAAGGTAAACAGCTTTTGTCAATCAGAACTCTTCAAATTATTATATGTTTTGATATTCAGTATCATTTTTAGTGGTATAATCTATAATTTAGGAAGCATCCACATTATTTCAATTCATTTTGAATTTTAAGAATATGCCACAAAAAGATTTGAAATATCTCCAGGCTATATATAAAATATTTTAAACAAATTATCATATAAAATAAAAACCTCATACCCTTATTCTCTTCCTACATTTCAGCCATCTCAACACAATAATTTTTGGAGCTATATAATCATGTCAATTTAAAATCACCTATATAGTATAATTCCCTGGAATTAGAAACTTTTGGCACATAACACTCTGTGGCTGCTTTTTTTTACTTGGCTCTTGTTGGCTAAGATGATCAAGATCCGGAATGACTGCATCCCATTTAATTCTTCCCAAATGTTCCTCTTCCTGACATTCTTTAGCCATATGGATCACTCCCATTTTCAAAAGGTGAAAAAGTACCAGGAAAAATTAATTTATGTTTGGATGATATAACCACCCTGAAAATTAAGAGAACGAGGGCAAAACTGCCTTTGTACCAGAGGTAGGAGTGAAAATCAAAACTCCCCTGGAGCCCATAAAACTCATGTCTTTTGGTGTAGCAAGAACAGAGGAACTAGTAAGTGTACAGCACTGAGCCACAGCTCAGATTCAAAACACGTGTGTATAGGAAAAACAAACAAAACAAAACAAAACTCCAAACTGGGCTTATTTTCAATGTAAGTTTTGTTCAATTGCACAGGGCATGGGGAAGCCAAAAATGAGCTAATTTTCAGTGCCATTTGCATTATCTGCCAGGTGTTAAACTCATTATAGGCCATAGCATCATTTGCTGGAACCAGCCATTCCTTCATTAGCCATGCTCTCTTTATGCCCTCTAGTGCATATATTTTGAATGGACCTTCAGGGGAAAGATCCAAGTAGTTTTTCCACAGTCTGTTTCCACTGGTTGAAATGGAAGCAAGTTCAACTAGCTTAGAGGAGCTTAATAATAAGCCAGGCAACAACAGGTATTGACAACTTTCTATCTGCTCAGTTCATTGCTAGACATTTTAAATGATACAGAAGAAATGCAAAACTCCATCTGGGTGCCAATTTGCTCCTCAATAAAATGCAGATAAAATGTCAACCACCTTGCCTGAATGTTATGAAAACAAGAAATAGCATGTGTAAGTGGAAGTAGCATGGTGAATGCTACATATGAGGTGCCTAATAAATAATGACTGTTATTAATGATAATTTATAATTCTCATGAGAGAGGAACATCATCATGAAATAATTGATGTGCAAAACAAGGAAGTATGAAATTAATCTGCATCCTGAATGAACCACCCAACTTTCACAGATCATTTAAAAAGAGGCCTGCAATTACACTTTCCTGATCCTTTTGGTGAAAAGGCATCTTATAAAAACCTAAGTATAAGAAGACTAAAATTCTGCTGCTCTCAGCTGTACAGGATGATGAAATTGCACCCAAGGGTGCCTTTTAATAAAGTTCACTTTATTATTCTCTAATGCATTTTAGCAAGCTTCAGTGGCTATAACCATGGCTTTCTTAAATGAGAGATCCTTTTTCTTTTCAGAGGAGGAAATCAAGATTTCTTATCATAATTGGAGATGTCTGGAAGGCAGACTTATACTCTGATTGTTCAGTGGCTGGGCTAGTATTCTAGACCAGTTAACTGGCTTCACTAACCTGTAGGACTTGCTATAGAAAAATAAAGCCATACATGTGATGATTATTTGGAAAATGTAGAACTCTAGAATTTCCTTTACCAGAGAGCTTCTGGGGCTCCTGTCTGAATAGCCGGGATTTTTTTTTTTTTAATTTTCTTATCGTAAATTAAATAACTTTTAATCTTCATAGAACAAAATACATCAATGAACCCATAAGATGGCTGCTGTCTGGTTTGGAATGAAGCACAGTGCAACTGATTCATTGAAGACTTCCTTCACTTTTGTGTCTGAAGCACATGAATTTAGCTGTTAAAAGAAAGATTAGAGGTGTATCCAAATGATGATGTAATGTGATTTTCAACATTAAAGTCTGACTCTATTATTCTAGGTCCTCCTACGTTAGACAGGCTATGACAGCAAATATAATGGTGCATAATTTATAAATTTGGATTCTCCTCCTCTTTTCTTTTTGTTCTTCTTCTTGTTCTCAAGAATGAACAAAACATATACTTTTAAAAGGAAAGTCTATTTATGTTAAGGAATAGACAAGGCACAAATCATTCATTCCCTTGGTATTTACAAATTTAATTTTAAAGACTAACGTTATTATGAATAGTCACTGATCCCCAGAGTTTTATCTCTGTAAGTGACTTCTTGTTAAAATGGAGATTGAACTCTAAATTTGCAATTCCCATTGGGCTGCAATTACCATATTTATTCACATAATCTACCTGTTATTTTTACTTTGAAACTGGGAAATGATACCATGTAAGCATCTGCCTGCTGGTCTAACCACACTTTTAGGGAGTATTACTGATATTATAAATTAGTTTCCCTGATATTTAAAAATAAGTTTCATACTTTGGCATAGTAAGAAATCAAGGATAAGGATTAATTGGAGTTCAAATGACTTCACAGACATTTTTCAATACGTTTTTTCTTTTTTTATAGCATGGAAAAAAAACCCCTCTATTTAATGAAGCACTACTTGTCTATTAAAGAAGTGATTTTAAAAAATATTGGGGGGTCATATTTACATTTAATATAGCTAGATAAAGGTAGACAGTAAATCTAATAGCTCTTTCTTCCTCTATCCCAACCTATAGCAAGATAGGGCAGAGCAAATGGACTATTTGCAACATTTAATAATTTGCCTATTTATAGCAAGCAAAAGTAAGTTCAACTTATCTTAACTTCTGACTGCTTGATTATTTTAAAGTATAAAATTAAAAGACTGTGTGTGCTCCCATCCACATGTTTTAAGGAAATCAAAATGAAAAGATACATTAAATTTCATTTCAAACTGTGGATGAGGTTATGAGTAGAGGTATATGTAGAAACATACGGTATGTGTTTTAGGAAAATATAAAAATTTAATTTCGATAGACTTCTTCACTCTACCCTTCAACTCTGAATCACTTGATTTTGTTTTCCACACTAGATGACTTTGTGCTAACTGGTATCCCAAAGATGGCTAAGGGTGACAGAGGAACAAGGAAGGTGTAGTCTCCATTACCCTCCAAAGCCTCTAAAATTAATACAATCCAAGAAAAACTAATGTGTTTTTGTACAACTATACCTTCAATATAAGTCCCTGATGAATTTTAAAAATATACTTAGTTGTTTTATGTGCTTGGCCCTATTACTTTTTTCTAAAATACTCCAATAGACCGAATACAAACCTATCAATATTTCTTTCTAATCATTCCAAAACAGCTACAAACTTTCCATCAATTCCAGTCCCTTCTAAGAGACCACCATGCCTTTACCTTCCTACATCAATCCGGACCTGTTGCTTTAGATGCCTATGAATAGTTATTTTTCTGGGAATACCCTTTTCTCTCTTCTAGCATGTAGGTATTTAATGCTATTTTGAGAACTACAATGTCATTCTTATTCTCATCTCCCAGTATATGACCTGGTATTACCACTACCCTCCCTGCTGTCTGCACCCCTCAGGTTTAGAATGTTTAGCTTGGTTATTCTGTAATTTTACCATGACATGCTTCACAGTGGGTCTTTTAAAAAAATCCATATGTTGAGAAAACATTGGATCCGTTCAACTTGATGAATCATGTCCTTCAGTTCTAGGAAGATTTTCTTCTCCTGTGTTTGACCTCCTGTTACTTGGATCCTTTTTTTTTTTCATGGTGGTTTACACCCCCCAAACATTGCTTAAGCATATCTTGCAGTTCTTTCTTATGATAGATTAGATGGGAAGTGATTTTAAAAATACTTTGCCTGTCTGAAATTACCTGATTATCCCTTCATGCTTTACTGACAGTTTGGATGGATATAGAATTCTAAGTTGAAAATCCTTTTTCCCCTAGAACTTTGGAGGTTTCTCTCTTCTAGCATGCAGGTATTCAATGCTATTTTGAGAAATACAACGTCATTCTTGTTCTCATCTCCTAGTGTATGACCTGGGATTACCACTGCCCTTCCTGCTGTCTATACCCCTTGGGTTTAGAACATTTAGCTTGGTTATTCTATAATTTTACCATGACATGCTTCACAATAGGTCTTTTAAAAAATTCATATGTTGAGAAAACACTGGATCCTTCCAACTTGATGAATCATGTCCTTCAGTTCTAGGAAGATTTTCTCTTGTTATATCTATGTTATTTTAATTCCTTAGATTTTAAAAAAGTGTCTCTCTTGTCTTTTTTAAAGAAGTAATTTTAGTGAAATACTCTATATCTTGGATTAATTCTTTCATTAAAAAATTTTTTCTTATTATCACTTTTTTTTGGTTCCGTTTTCTGTGGTTTTTCAACTTTATCCTTCATCCCTCCTCTTGCATTTTGTCTAGCTGCTATATTTTAAATGTCCAGGATCTTTATACTTTCTCTGCATATTCTATTTTTGAAATAACATCCTGTTGTAATTTCATAAATCTAATATTTTAAAATTCTGCTCTCTGGTTTGTATCTTTTTTGTTTTGTTCTTTGCTTTTTGTTGATGCAACTGTTCCTTGCATGTCTGGTCATTCTTGACTATCTGAGTTGTGCTATAAGAAGCTCTTATGGGCAGTCCTGTGTCAGTATGTGTGCAGTGGAGGTGCTAGTTGGTTCAGGAGCTTCATGACAGGATGATAGGGTGATTGGATAATGAGATAGCTGTATTTTGGAATGACAACCTCCATATATCATTATATGTGGGTATTTTCTCAAGCACCATTATGTTTCTCCAAAGCAGAATACTTGAAATTTAGTCTTTGTTCTTGTACCCTTGAAGTAGGAAGTTTGTGTCTAGGAAAGATAGATCTGAGTCCCTTTTCTCATAATTTCTTACCAGTGCCTCATGTCAGCACTCCTTTCTTTTGATATTCTTGATTTTTAGTTCAATTTCTCCAAAGTTTTATACCTCTAATGTCTTGTAAGAATGGGGGAAAGGTGGTCCCATAGCTATATATGAACATGGAAAGCGATTTGGTGACCTAAGCATATCTTAGAGACTTTCTAACAATCCCCCTATTTTCAGTGTTAAGCTTTCTTTTTTTTTTTTTTTTTTTTTTGGTTGTGTATACTGGTACATCCAAGTCCTGAGCCTTTTGAGGTTTTCAGAGGGGTGGGGGTGAATTGGCATATTTGTCACTGCCATCTAAGCTGTTGGCACATGATCTTCAGATTTCTCCACTTTGTCAACTTATCTACTTTCCATCTTTCAAAACTTTGTTGACATCTCTCAACCAATTTTACCTTTTCCTGTTCAATGTGTCTTCATACTATTGTGTTCTAAAAATTTCTTAACTGTTATTTTAGAAGTGTTTTTGAAGGCAGCGGCGATACACTCTGAGTTCCATATGCCATATTTTTCCTGAAGACTATGCTATATTTAAACACATGTTGACAATGAGATTTGTGTTAATATGAAAGTTGGTGTTATAATTAACTTCTTTTTTTTTTTTTTTTTTTTTTTTTTTTTTTTTTTTTTTTTTTTTTTTTTTTTTTTTTTTTTTCGGGGTTT